>NW_017728993.1:74384949-74385265 GCF_001723915.1 Gavialis gangeticus
CTTCCCAGCTCCTCGTGGCTGTCCTGAAGTTTTCTCCAGCAGCTGGAGCCTTTCTCCAGCTCCCAGCACCTACTGTCACTCCCTGCAACTTCTCTAGCTGCCTCAGAGCAATCCTTTGGCTCCCCATACCCAGAGACCCTCTTCAATACCCACACTTTCCCTTAGTCCCATTTTCCCTCTCCCCACCCACCTTTTCAGCTCCTCCGTAGCTCTGGCTTCAGTCCCAGCCTCAATGCCAGCATCGCTCCCTTGTTCTGCAGGCTTTGGGCACTGTCTTTTAATCAATTAAGATCAGTTAACCTAAAGTTACCCCCAA
>NW_017728993.1:74390265-74392392 GCF_001723915.1 Gavialis gangeticus
TAGATGCCAGTATATTTATTAACAAATATGACTTCAGAAAACATAGATGCTGTTTTCACCTACCAAGTCAAAGATCAGTCGCTTTAATTAACCATACTGCTTACCCCCATCTATCTTCTTTTTAAGAAAGCCTCGGGATCACAGCAAGCCATAAACATAATGAAAGGGCACAATGCTTAGTTTTTTTGAGAAATTCTACAAGATATTTACAACACTTTTTCTTATACTTACTTTGCAGCAAATAGTGTCAGTTGCATGGTTTTTTGCAGTTCAACCTTTGTGTCACAGTAAAATTATTAAGAGGTCAAAGTGACTCAAATTTTACCCTTCAAGCCTAAAATAGTGAATACACTATTTTATGGAGTCACTGCAGTTGAGCAGCTCCATTTTGAGGATCTTAGGCTTAGACATTGGTCAGATTTTTCTGGGGATGACTAGCCCTAGATCCTATTTAATTTCATTCGGAGTTGTGACTATGCAGAATTTCCAAAAATCGGGCACAAGATTTCTTAAGTCAGTTCCCCAAAAAATTGGCTTCTGCCATGGGTCAATTCCCTTTGTGTCTCCTGTGAGCCTCCCAGACTCAACAACTCTCCCCACATACCCGATCTGCTCCCTCTCTCCCAGAGCCTGCTTGCCCCCGATCCCCCTCAATTCCCTCATGCTAGCCCTCCCAGCTTGACTTACCTTAAATTAGGTGGCCTTAGATCACTCTAACTTCCCTCTAACCTTCCTGAATGTCTGTATGCACCCTTTGTATGCTGCAGAAATATGTTAATGCAATACAGTCAAATAAGGAGACTTTAGACTTATTCTTTTGCTAGCAAATGACAAGTTAACTCAATTACAGTCCAAAAGTCTTTCTGTTATCAGCTGATGCTGTATTAATTTGTTTCTCCATGTAATTACTGAAACTTTTATTTGGGATAGCAGCCAACAATGAAAGTAGGAGTGTTAGGCACTAAAACTTACCAGGAAAGAAAAGCAATAACTAAATGGAAGAAGTAGAAATGGAATGTTTTGAGGGGAAAACAGGTCAAGGAACTTTGGGAAGAAATGAGAAAGAAGGTAGAAGAAAAAATTAATAGAGAAGTGATGAGAAGGAACCACAAAAGAGGATTAAGGAAGACAGTAGAGGGAAGGGAATGAATCCTCTCTACATTCTCTGACACAAAATTTAAATATAAAATGCAGTTTAAATATAAAATGTGTGAGATACAAAGTGGATGAAAGACAGGGAGATGAATAGATAGAAAAGAGAACAGGGTCACACACCCAAGGCAATGCACTTATTCAGGCAAGTTGTGTAAACATCTCTAAATTACAAGAATAAAAATCCATGCAATGCAGTTTTGTTTTATGAAATTAATGTTAGATGTGATTTAATAAGATTTTTTTAAAGGAGGAAGTTGAGTTTCATAACAGAAATGAGGGGAAGGCATTTGTAAGAGGCAGGGAGAGTGAGATGGGGAGTGTAATGAAGCCAAATCAGAGCTCTGGCCCCAGCCAGTCCCAATCAGAGAATCAGATCAGTTCTTCCCCTGACACTACAGGGGAGCAGTTACAACCTGCAGCAAGCCTGGATCAGTGCCCTGGCCCCAGCTGGTCTTAGTGGGACAAGCAGAACTGCCAATTCCGTAATGGTACAGACAACAGGTCCCGCCAACTCCAGCCATTTGAAGGCTAGGCCTAGCCTGCAGTATTCCATGCAGGCAAAGATTTAGGTTGTAGTTGCATATTACAGTTAGCATGTGCTAACTCTAAGAAATGCTAGTTGGCATTCCAGTTAGCATGTGCTATGAACAGTCATATGCTATCCTTTCCAACATGTACAGCTATGACCTGCTTCTAGAGGGCTAGTGAGCAGGGGCATGACTAGGAGCTACCAAGTCTGCTCTGTGCCTGACTACCTGGCTTGCTGGCTTGCTAGCTGCAGTATAAACTGGGCAGAAGAGCAGCAGGAGTTCTCCATGCCACTTAGATCAGCGTTTCTCATGGGTCATGACTCAAAAGTGGGTCACAAGAATATATGAAAGGGTCACTAACAAACTTTAAAAATGGATCAACAAGCTATAAAAATGGATTATTCTTTAAAGGAGAAAAATGTGAGAAACTGTGGGTTTTCCC
>NW_017728993.1:74397392-74398840 GCF_001723915.1 Gavialis gangeticus
AAATGGATCAACAAGCTATAAAAATGGATTATTCTTTAAAGGAGAAAAATGTGAGAAACTGTGGGTTTTCCCTTGCAAGCTGGCAGAGTTCTGGCCTGCCTGCAGCTGCTTGGGGCCCCCACTATCCCATGCACACTCAGAACCAGCCCTAGTGCTGGTTAGATTAGTCTGCCACTTGAGCTAGGGGATGTTTTTAGCAGGGTTAAAATAATCCACATCCAAAGTGGCCTAGCTTTTAAGATGTCTAGAGGGCACTTTGTACTTGCTAATGAGCCTTAAGATGCTTTAATTACAGTGTTTAACCTCACCTTTTGGGTACCTGCTCCTGAGCCTTGTGCACTTCCTTGTTTCCTTATCAGATCTCTGGTCTTAACTCTTGGCTTCTGATTCTAGTTCTCACTCCTGGCATAATCCTAAACTTGACTCTGGCTTGGCCCCTGATTCCAGTTCTGACTCCTGGCATCTGTGGATCCCCAGTTCCCTAAGAATATGGCCCAGACTGTGCCCAGGTGAAAGGTGATCATCTCTGACTGCCCATGTCCCTCTTGGCACCTCCTTCCTTCTGTGCTCTACTCAACAGCACATCCCATCCCATTCTCCTCCACCCACTGCTGTCACTGTTCCTGGCAGGGCAGGGTATTCAGAGTCACTCTTACCCCTATCTAACTAGGCTGTTCAGGGGCTAGCCTGGGACAACAGAATCAGCATCAAATAGGTTTCTCTTCCCTGCCCCTGATGTTTTCTGCCATCCCAGAAGCAGGCCCAGGGAAGTGGGAACTTACCCCCACCCCCTCCATCACAGCTGTCCCTCTCAGAGCCTAGCTGCCTGTAACACTGCTTTCCACATCCCTGGCTGGAGGGGGGCAGAAGCAGCCAGGACATCATAGATGATGACAGGCATGTCTCCCTGCCTCCAGAGATGTAGGTAGAAAAGGCAGACAGGAGGAAATGAGAGGGCAGGGGAGATGCTGCTGAGCCCAGAGATGAAGGGAGGATGCCAAAAGTAGGTCATAAGAAATTCTCAACTGATATGGGTACATAGAAAAGGTCCCTGGCTGGTACTCCTGCTCATGAAGTGTGATCTGTCTGTCTCATGAGAGGGAAGGGTGGGCATGGGGAGTACAGCCACCCCAGCACCACTGGTCACTGCTCCTACCACCACCCTTTTAAAAAGCCAATGTCAAGAGAAGATACAGATAGAAAATAAAGATCAGGTTGGATGAGGGTGGAAGAAATCATGGACCTGGGTAGAATCTGGTAGAGTTCAAATTACTGGGTATTGCTAATGGAGACTGGAAGCCTGGTGTTTTTCTGGAGTTAGCAATGATCTGAATCAATACCCAAAAAAGGCTTTCTAATGCAGGCAGTTGATAATGTGGGAATTTTTTTTTTTTTTGATAGCACAGGCTTAAACCTGTGCTGGAGAGCAGCTTAGGAGATGTAGTTTG
>NW_017728993.1:74399434-74403569 GCF_001723915.1 Gavialis gangeticus
ACACACACACACACACATTAAATTACATTTTCTTATTAAATCAGTATTTTTTTTTTCTTTTGTTCCCATGGTTTGCTTACAGGCAATCCTAAATATAAATCAAGAAAGTACATATACTTTTATATTAGTTAGGCTTGCTATGAACAGCTAGCATCCTGGCAAGTGTTTCTTTTAGACCCCTATTAAACATTACATATATTACACAAGTAACTGGTTAATAGCACAATAGATTTAAGCCTGCCACATGTACAAAGTAAGACCAGCCACACACATAATTATCTCACAATCAACTGGTTAATTGTGGAATAAATTTTGACTAGCCACATGTGCAAAGTAATTATCACATGATAAAAATATCCATCCAGCTATACAAAGAGCCAACCAGCTACAAAGTTAGTGCTTGAAAATGTGTATCAACTCATTAGCTGTCTTTTATCCAGCTTTAATTTGAATCTGTAACACGACCCTTAATTTCATTTCTTTATTTATTTTTGGTTAAGTATCTATTGAGCAAAAAACATAACGCAATGCATGATATGTATTTAAATGCTGATATAACTTCTGTAGGCTACAGAAGGATTTACCTTAAATCTTATTTATTCTTCTTTGAAATAAACAATGTAACTGAATGCAGATCTATAAATTGTTTGATATCAAACAGTGTAGGTCCAGTAACATTTATTCAGAACATGTTCTATATATGGTTACTAGTTAGTGGTATTTATTTTATAAATAAATTAAATAAAAAAATATTTTATAAATAAATAAAAAATAATAAAATTTTATAAATAAATAAATACCATATGTGGGTCAAATGTGACATCTGCAGAAGTATCCTTTAATGCAAGTAAATGGTTGAGACAGAAGTATCACCTACCATGCTTCCATTTTTGTAAGCGTTGCTTACGTTTTTACCGAACAACATTTACTAAAGAAAGCTGTAATATAGGAAATATACAAGAAACTCCTATTAATACTTTGGAACTACAAGTTAACAGCATGCCCATTACCCAGGGAACTATACATCTGACGGATGATTTGAACATGATGGGTTCTGTTCCTAATTATGGACATAAATTCTTTCTGCTAAATAAATTAACAATGTCATCAATAACAGCACTATATTTTTTTTCCCCATGAACACAACACCTGCAGCACCATTTCTTCTTTTGTCTGCTCACTCAGTCTGTGGCACTGGTCTGTTCAGGACAATTATTGACTTAGAAGACACAAAAATGAAGAAGATTGACTAAGGTTTGGTAAGTGTGTTTTTTATTTATTTTTTGTTTTGTTCAGTGGAGATTGTACTACTACTGTTTATTTTCCCTATTTTTGATGTTCTCTTTTGCTGCTGCCATTGCTGTTTTAGTAGCTCGTATTTCATTGTATTCCCTTTGCATTCTCATATGCCTTATTTAGTTTTCAGAGATTATTGAATTTTATTTTTTGATTCTCCCTTTTCCCTTTATGTAGGTTGTCAATCTACACATATACAAACAAATTTCTGGTGAAATTGATGTTTCATTGTTTTTCAAATCACAAATCTAAATTGTCTAACATAACATGTGATTTTACACCAGTGCAAGGTGGTGTCAGGGGCCCTGGCAGCCAGTCCAGTTAAACTGAATGCCTAGGCAGTCATGTACCTTGAGCCTCTGTCCCAGTTTTGTCCCAGCTAATTAACTGGCTGGTTTCTTGATCGGCTGATGGGATCACAGGCACTATCCATGTAGTCCCCAGCTGTGCTAGAAGATTCAAGGCCAGCTAACAGTTTTGACTCAGGTCTAATTTGGTAAACCTCCCAGTTTCTGTCCTCTCTGGCTTTCCCAGTTCCTGACCCTGATTTAGTTTTGTTCCTGGACTCTGGCTTTGGATTTCTCTTCAGATTTGTTTCTTGGTTTCCTCACCCTGCTTGGCTCCATTTATGGAACTTGGCTTGTAGATTGTCCATTGGATTTGATAATTTGCCTCCCAAACCCTGTCTCAGACTCTCTCCCCTGCCTTCCCTCAATGGCCTGACCACTAGGTCAGACTGTCTACAACCCAATTCCTTACAAGTGGACATAAAATACTACCAAGCAGCATAGAGGGCAGATAATTGCACAGAGTGCATGACAATGGAGAATCAGCCTTACTGGGTTTTAGTCAACTATTAGACTGATTTAATTATATCTGACACATTTATTTTTGTCACCTCTTCCAAATTTTGAAGTGCCAAGTTCACATGCACCTGCACTTATTATGCAAGTACAGTTTGATGCCTCCTACATATTGGAAGTATCTCACACAAAAGGTGCCCAGCCTAGCCCTAATATTCCCTCATATACACACATACATATATTAATAAATTATTTAAGACAACCCAAATACTGCAAATTGCTAGATAGTGGGTGTGTCTACACATTCATTAACGCTCAGTGCCTACTGCACATTAAATTTAGTACTTGTATAGGGAAGTACTAACTAAAAGTGCATTAGGCTGCTGTAGTGTGCATTAGCATGACCACACTTTTTTCATGATGCTTAATGCCCACTACACTAATACTACTGTGTTTTAGTGTATTAGCACATTTTTTTCCATGTGTGCTAATGCACAATAGAATTAGTCTACTAATAAGTCTACTGTGTTTCATGTAGGTGTGCCCACTGTGTAAAATTTTAAAAGTTAATTCAGTGACTTAGGAGCCTAACTCATGTTTAAAAGTAATTTTTCACTTGGAAGTTAAGTTTCATTTAAATTAGTGGGTTTCTTAGAAAATTTTACCAACAAGTTTTATCATTAATACCTACAAAAAGTGGCAACTTGTCCATACTACTAGAGAGGAGGATAAGAGCATCACACAGGGGCGTAGGCAGAAAATCTTGAAGTCTAAGGCACAATTTGAGATGCAACTATCAAGTGATCTAAAAGGCAATCAACAGGATTCTACAAGTATGTCAAAAGTAAGAGGAAGATAAAGAAAGTGTAGATCTCTTACTGAATGCAGAGCACATTCTAGTAACTGATGAAGAAAAGGCTCATGTCAACCAATTGCTGACCTTTATTTGTACACAAATGAAGCTGGTATTATGAATAAGGAAGGAGTATAGAGTAGAGATTAGGAATTACTTAGAATACTGAAAGAGTTGGCTGAAGTAATTATTAGTTATTATCTTTGAGAACTTAGAAGTCAAGTAAGATCCCAGATGACTGGAAAAGGGGGAAATATAGGGCGTAACTTAAAATAAAAGGAAAAGTGGAGGTTCTGGGAATTACATACTAGGGGTGTGTGAAATGGACACTATTCAATTCAGATTTGGCCCAAATTGGGGACAACTGGTTCATTGATCTGGATCAATATGGCTGAATCCAAATCTGAAGCTTTATGCTAATTTGGAGAATCAGTGATTTGGACATAGACACAGCTTTAAATGTTTTTTCTACATACTTCAAGGTTCCAGGCATGACTTGTGAACACTGTGACACTGTGGCAGATGGAGCATCCCATAGGAGCATGGGAGGGCCACCCATGTGCTCGGTGGTGAACCCAGAAGTAGACTGGAAGTAATTCTGGTCCACTTCTGGGCCTGCTGGGATGTGCACTGGGGGGACCTGGCTCAACTATTGGCCACAGGGGGACCCCGGATGCCCCCCCCCCAGATCCAGGAGGCACCAGTTGTTGAGTTGGGGGAGGCCCAGGTTGGGGAAGGGGGGCCAGCATGCTCTCCAATGGACCCAGAATTGTTTCTGGTCCACTTCCAGGTCTGCTGCCGAGCTTGCATGGGAGCCTCCAGCACTTCTGTGGGACACTTCATGCACCCCAGTGTTGCAGCATTCACAAGCCATCTGGTACCTAGAGGTATGTAGAAAAAATATGTAAAGCTGTGCCTATGTCCAAATTGCTGAATCTTTCCAAATCTCTCTGAATCGATTCAGAGGGTTCCAATTTGATTTGGAGAGATTAAAGCATCCTTTGATTCAATTCAGATTTAGAGATTCAGTCACTGAATCTCCACCAAACTGAATCAGGGACCGAAGCTTCACACAGCCCTATTGCTTATCAGGTGGCCTGATTTCAATACCTGGAAAGATCATGGGGAAGTTAATCAAATTTATGTATTTTGAAACACCGAGAGGAGAACAAGATGTTCAAGA
>NW_017728993.1:74408569-74409642 GCF_001723915.1 Gavialis gangeticus
AAATTATGTATTTTGAAACACCGAGAGGAGAACAAGATGTTCAAGATCAGTTCACATAGATTAATCAAGAGCAAGTAATGCCTGTCCACCCATATTTCATTCTATGATATGGTGATGACCTATGTGGATTGGGGAAGGGGAGGTAGGAGCAGCGGATGTAATATACTGTGATTTTTAACAAGGTTTTCAGTACTGTCTCCCATGACATTCTCATTAGTAAACTAAATCAGGGGCACTCAACCCCCAGTCCATGGGCCAGATCCAGTCCCCTCATGCCATGTCATCTGGTTGTGGGGTTCCCTACAGATCTGTGGGGAGCCCTGTAAGCCGTGACCTTGTGTGCTAGATTGGGCATGTGGGTTGGTGCAGGTCCCAAACCTGGCAAGCAGGGCCAGTTGCCACTTCATAGACCTGATTTGGTTATGCAGAATCCATACTTAACCACAGACTGACCCTGCACTATTTATCTGGCTTGCAAGGCTAAAGCATTGAGCACCACTGGTCTAAATGAAAGTACAGTAAAGTTTATTCAACTGGCTCAGTTTAATGAAACAATGACTGAAACAAGTCTGCTTTGTTTCAGCCTTTGAACAAAAATGAGAGGATGAAATCTACTATTTTTTTTTTTTTTTTAAACAGTGAAAGACCTTTGTACCAGAAAACAGTCTTTTTAATGCCCTCACTATAGATGATATTTCCTCTGCATAATACTTTTGTTTTAAAATGAAATGTTTATATATATTTGCTTTTTGAATTATGTCTCCAACAAGTATGTAATAGTTTTATTTAACTAATAAACACAACAGTTTTTTAGAATGGTATTCTGGGTGTGTTTAATGAACTTCAGTACATCTCAATTTTCAATACAAATAAAGCTTAAAGTTTAAAAATAAAATTAATATTTTTAGTAAGAAGAAAGACATCATTTTACATTTTCTAATAAAATAAAATAATATTTAAAAATATATGATTCCTTAATTAAATGCTTAAATACCTTATGTTCTTGATTGTCAATAGTTTTAATAGTTACCAAACAATGATACCCCTTTTTTAGGAGAAGAAATAAAAATATG
>NW_017728993.1:74414642-74421646 GCF_001723915.1 Gavialis gangeticus
AAACAATGATACCCTTTTTTTAGGAGAAGAAATAAAAATATGTTTAAAACAAGATTAAAATATTACTTAAATTAATGCTTCTTTCACTGCACGATAACAACAGCTTTTTACTCATTAAGGTAAAGCTTTTTTTTTTTTCTTTTTTCATGTATTACATTTTAATTCGCATTTAAAGGAAATCTTATTGGCAATTGTAATTTTTCAGAAGCTCTGTATGACAACAGCAGCTGATACTGTTGCATCATCTTGACTAAAAAATCACTTTTAATTCATAGATGCTAGGGTCAGAAGGGACCTCAACAGATCATCGAGTCTGACCCCCTGCCTAGGCAAGAAAGTGCTGGGGTCAGATGCCCCCATCCAGATGCTTATCCAGCCTTCTCTTAAAGATCCCCAAGGTAGGTGAAAGTACCACCTCCCTTGGGATCCCATTCTAAATTTTAGCCACCCTTACCATGAAGTTGTTTTTTCCTGATATCTAGCCTAAATCTACTCTCTGTCAGTTTGTGACCATTATTCCCTGTTGCCCCAAGAGGTGCCCTGGTGAATAAAGCATCTCTGATCCGTTGCTGTGGTCCCCTAATGAATTTGTAGGCAGCCACCAGATCACCTCTCAACCTTCTCTTGTGGAAGCTGAAGAGGTCCAGGTCCATCAGTCTCTCCTCATATGGCTTGTCCTATAAGCACCTAACCATATGGATGGCCCTCCTCTGGACCCTCTCAAGTCTATCAACATCCTTCTTGAAATATGGCAACAAAAACTGGACACAGTACTCCAACTGTGGTCTGACCAATGCCACATAGAGGGGAACTATCACCTCTTTGGTTCTATTTGTCATGCATCTGCTGGTGCATGATAAAGTGTGGTTAGCACTGCTGATGATTTTGTCACACTGATGATTCATGTTCATCTTGGATCCTACTATGATTCTAAGACCACTTTCCACTTCTGTGCTGCTGAGAGGGTCACTTCCTAGCTGGTAGGTGTGTTGGATATTTTTGTGGCCTAGATGCAGCACTCTGCATTTGTCCTTGTTGTACTGCATCCTATTGTGTACTGCCCACTTTTCCAACCTGTTCAGTTCTGCCTGCAATCATTCTCAACCCTCCGGAGTGTGCATTTCACCCCACAATTTAGTATTGTCTGCAAATTTGGACAGAGTACACTTCACATCCACATCCAAGTCACTGCTGAAGATATTGAAAAGTACAGGTCCAAGGACCAAACCCTGTGGGACCCCACTACCCACATCCTTCCAGGTCAATACTGACCCATCTACTACCACTCTCTGGGTGTGACCGCTAGGCCAATTTGCCACCCACCAGAATGTGTAACCATCTATGTCACAGCCTGTTAATTTATTTGTGAAAATGGGATGAGATATGGTATCAAAAGTCTTGCTAAAATCCAAGAAAATAACATCCACATCTACTCCTACTCCTCCTTAATATTAATTTTAAATAGAAAAAACTAATACTATGACTTGAAAAAATATCAGGTAACCTGAACTTTCAAACAGAATGTAACCCCTTTCCTGTGAAGTTTGAGAAAGTTCTGACACACTTTTTAATTAATTTTTGTGCCTTTTTCCTGCTTCTGTCTTGAACTGGGACAGCAGTTCTGAAATGTTTTAAAATGGGGTTTCTTGTGAACTTTCAAGTTGTTCAGAAGCAAGAGGTGCCAGTAATCTCCTTAAATTAATTCTTTAAAAAATATTTTTCATGTACATATGAAAAAAAATGTAACTATCTAAGAGTTTGCCTAAAATATTTTATTTCTAAAGGTATTGTTGCAGCATAATGTGTATTGCTTAGAAACATGAAAAAAAATTATTGCATTCTGCTATAATAGCTATCAACATGAAATGAATGCCACAGTTTTGATACTGTGTGCGCTTTTTCCTTCAGTTAGGGCCATTTTGAGTTTAAAGCCCTCAATATTACATATTCAAAAGAAATTATGAATTTTTTTATTATTATTTCATTATATTTATTGTTCTTATGAACCTTCTTCCCAGGTTTGGTAATCAAAGATTTCAGATACTATGATAAGCACCATTATTTTTAGGTGTGTCTAAAACAAACTAGACAGACCAACAAATGAATTTTACTCATCATTTATAACTTCCAGGTCTCCCTTTTCCAGAATAGCTATTGGAATATGATCAGTGGCAGTATCTGTACAGAATTGTACATGCTGCCTTTTATTTCTTTTACTGAGCACTATCTATTTCTCATGTAGAAGAGAGATGCAACTATGGGGAGAATCATAGATGTATGGAAGATTGGGGGAGATGTAATTGTGGACATGATGTTTGATCATACTTGCACTGATATCACCATGAAATCTCTTTTTCACTTAAATGGGGGCTAGATAAATGCCATGTTTTCAACAGATTTTGGAGGGATCAACTATTGTGTGAATCCAATCTTAGATGGTTGAAAAAAGAAAAGAAAGAGTGGTGAAGGAAGAGAGAACATCATTTCATATCCTTGGGAACTAATATTAATCATTCTTCCAGGCTTAAAGCCATATTTTACTCCTCTCTCTCCTTCAAATGATGAACCACCATTGAACTTTCTGCTGGGGAAGCTTGACTGCTTTGGCTGGATACTGACAAGCACAGATGGAATTGCCAGCTGCACAATGCTGGCTTGATAACTGCTTCTGGTCATTAGCAGTAGAGGAAGAGGAAGGGATAGTGAACCCTCAGTACTAGCATTTAACATGGTTACCATTATTTTTAATTGTTAGATCTCACTTCCCTTGAGGTACCGCATACAACAGCTATTGCAGCCAGAACACGGAAATATTGCATTTTGCATCTGATGAAATAGTTTGTTGCAGTAACTTTGAAAAACCTGTTTCATGTTATGGCATCTCCCTTTTGCTTTTGTATTTATTTCTGAAATTTCAGTTTAATCTACCAAAATCTGACCTCTAAAATGTAGTAGTTGGGGTCCTCCCTTTTCTACTCTATATTTAAATCTTACTAATGCTTTGAGAAATACTTTTTATTTTAATTAAATGTTTTTCTTTCTTCACTATTGCTATTGTTTGACTTGGAACCGAGGCATTGTAAAGCAATGCATCTCAGTTCAAAACAGTAACTGGTCTAGAAAAGTTCTTAGTTTCCCAAAAATATCTCTGATCCAACACTTTGGAAAATGAGGGTACGTCTACACGTGCCATTAATTAAAGCAATAAACTCTGGAGTTTATTACTCCACAGTGTATTGCTCCCAGGTGTGACACTGAACGTGTGCCTGGGAGAAATAAACTTCAGAGGTTATTGCCATTTGAACATGCGCCCAGGAATGCAGCAGGTTGAGCTGGGTCAGAGCAGCCTCAGCTAGCAGGGGGTCTGAAGGTTTAGCTTGCCAGCTCAGAGCTGCTTCCCTCAGCTTGTGCTGCAAAGGGGCTGGCTGGGGCATGACGGTGCTTCAACTCAGAGCTAGCTGGCCGGCAACCTCCACCCTCAAGCATTCTTGTGCCCCAACCAGCTGGGGGCAGTGTCGACACATGCACTGCTTCAGCAGTTTTTTACTCTGCTGCAAGATAATACTTGTATTTATTTTACAAGGATAATTTATATGTACTGTTTAGCTGTGGAGTAAATTAATTTACTTCAGTCTAATTAGGGATGCATGTGTAGACATGCAGATATTTACTGAACAGCTAATTAGTCATCTAGATGTCTCATGTAGACACAACTTAAGAGAAGTGTTATTGCATTTTGGGCTTTGAAGTCTTCGCACTAACCTTTTGCTATTTAACTTAATGTGGGAAAATACTAGTTTCTTGAGGGGTAAAAAAGGAAATTTAGCCATTTGTATGACTGTCTCCCAGAAAATACTCTTCAGGGGCATTCTTGATATTTTAAAACCCAACTCATTGTTCAGTTAGGGCCTTGTTACACATTGCACTTTGAGCTGCTCAAATGTTGATCAATGTTAGTGCTAGCTCAAGCATGGAGCAGTTGCACCTTATGGCTAAAAACCTTCTCTGACTGTCCTTCACATGCAATACTTGATTTACTACTCAAAGCCTGGTGATCAGCGGCCTGATTAGGAGCTGCAGCTGAGTTACTCACTACAGAGTTGGTGAGGTAGGACAGGCTTCTATTTCTTTTCTAGGTAAGGGTATGTGAGAGATGGATTGGGGCAGCAGGAATATGAAGTTGGGAGACAGAGTTAATGGGGTGGGGGTAGGTAATAAAATGGGAGGTGGAAAGAAAATGGATGTGGGAGAAAAGTGGTAAAATGCAGGAAGTCAGCCACTGAAAGATAAAATAAAAAAAGTAAAAAAAAATATAAAGAATTTGAAAAGAAATAGAAGGTAAATTATAGAAGGTCTCATGTTTTAATAAATTGAGATTTAAGATTGGGGTGTGGGGGATGCTGGTCATTCAGGAGTGGCTAGAAAGTGGAAATGGTGAGGGGGGAGGCACTTTTGAGGGAGCTACTATTCCTGCCCTGGTAGGAAGCCTCAGCTTATGGGGGGCCTGATCCAGTCTCCTACCTCATCTCCAATCCTCACCCCCTAGATCCCACTCTGGACCCATCTGCGCCCTGTGACCTGGCTATCTGGTATGTGCTCTGCAGGCTGTTTTAATGAGGTTGCACCCCTGTGGGTGGTTAGGTCACACTTGGTGCTAGAACTGTCCCCTGGGCTATAGAGTTCAGGGGGTGGAAAGATTGCCCACATAGAAGAGGAGGGTGAGAGATGGTACACTGCATCCTGGGATGCTGGAGGATTGCAATTCAGGTGTCATCTGTGGGGAGTGGACACACATTAATGAAACATGAACTGGGTAACAAGGATCAGAGATAAACCTGCCCTGGAATGTCATTACTTAAGGCTGCCTAAAGTGTGCTTAAAACTAATTTCAGATGTTAATGTATGAACAATCCAGGGATTAAGAGCTCCAGGAGCTGGTTAAAGTTAATGTGTAACAAGGCTTTTACACATACTCTTCACTCTAGGGCTACATTGTAAATGTACAATCTGGCCTGAGGAATCGGCAGAACGCATATACTGCATACTGCCCATAATACAAATTTTAGGGAGCTCATATAAGGACACTTTATAATCTGCCTTATTCAGAGCGTGTTTAACTTCTCTTTCTTAGAGGTATTCCACTTAGGTCTTATGAATATTAATTTATTTATACAGACCATTTTTATGCCCTGGTGGGATGTAGATAACACATTCAAGTCCATATTCTTTCTGAGTTAGACCAGATATTTTAACATGGGTCTTGCACATTCCAGGTGAGTGTCCTAATCATCTAAATATTGGTCATTCTTGGATGGGGGTTTTATCTTCCTTGTGTTATAAGCAGAAATGTCACTATAGACCTGATAAACATACTATTAAAATTAATGTGTTCCCAAGAGCAACTTGATCTAAAAAGCAGCACCTCTCAATGAAGTATGCAAAATTAGAAAATTCTGAGTCAGCTCAAAGCTCAAGATATCACCAGATAGGCAGGAGAATACTGCCTTAAATAGCCTGCCCTCCTGCCCAGGAGGGCAAGCTCCTTAAGGACAGGATCTCCATACTGGCCAGGAGGGAAAGCTCCTTAAGGCATCATGCATGTGTACTGGTGGGTAGGGGCAGGCACAAACCATGTATACATTATTTTTCTTCTGTTCATGTCCCTGTTAGTTAAGCTCTGACTTCTGAAATGCCAATTATGATGTGGACAAGCATGAGGAGACAAGCACATGTGCATTTATGGGCATAGGTTGGACTCTGGCCATATCTGGCAAACATAAAAACATAACAAGGACAATGGCTAGGTCCTTTGCAAGGACAGATACACAAAACTATTCACCATTTCCTTTAAAATGTTCAGAAGTGTATCTTCATGTCTAAATGCAACAAAAAAAAAAAGGGAAAGGTCTCATTTCACCTGGAAATAGCATGACCAAATACATATAGTTGGAAGGAATTATTTTTCTTTAATATATCTCTGGATATATTTTGCCTGATTTTACTCAAATCCAGTAGCTGATTATATCTCCTATGAAGCATCATCACTGAATCATATAAATTATGTGCGTCTTTCACTATGCCACAGATATGGGTTGTAATATAAATTTTTAATTATTAGGAAGCTTTATAGCAAGGTTTTTCACTGAATCTTACAAAATCTACCATTTGCTTTAGAAGCTATTGCACATCAAAGTTGTGAATATTTCCATTTCCATGTTTTTTTATAAGAAGCCTGAAAAGTATCAGCAAAAAAGTTTACTTTAAGCTTCTTTTACCATTCTAAAAATGCCTCACTTCTTCATCAGTGTGTATGTCAACAAATTCTATTACATGAAGTTTGATAAATAAACAAGAAAAATGATTGGACTAGCTGTGTAGCAGGTAAGTTTGGCAGTGAAACATTTAAAATGTATACTTGACAAAAGAAAATAAATGAAAAATGAATACAGGCCCATATTATGTGCCAAATGACAAACTATAATGATTAATAGACCTGTTTAAGTGAATAATTGGGCCATGTACTATGCAAGTCTGTTATACAATACATGTATATACAATAGCTGGAAAACCTTATATGGAGACGTAAAAGATGACTACTGTTTGAAGTAAAGACTAATGGAGGAACTAGAATACATTAAGGGTACGCCTACACTGCAGTTACAGAAGTGAGGGCACCATAGCTCAGAAATACCTCTGCTAGCTCAGGTATCTTTGAGTATTTTAGAACTAGCTCAGGTGTCTCTGAACTATGCTTCTCTCCTGTAACTGCACTATAGGCATTACCCTTATTGCAGCCTTGTTCAAGTGCCAGTAGTAGTAGTCTAACCATGGCAGGACTGAGTTCAGTGCAGGTTTGTTTATTCTGTTAAGAATCAGAAGGGTAATGGCATGTTCATGGCAATTAGGAGGGTGTAGACTAATTTCTTGTACTGCCAAGTAGTCTCTTTAGACACAAGTACTGTCTGACAGAGACGTAAATTACTCACTTAAACACATATGTAGAC
>NW_017728993.1:74426646-74430264 GCF_001723915.1 Gavialis gangeticus
TTCCTGTACTGCTAAGTAGTCTCTTTAGACACAAGTACTGTCTGACAGACGTAAATTACTCACTTAAACACATATGTAGACAGTGGGCATGTCTACATGTGAATTTATGCATGCCTAAACTTAATGCATCTTACCCTAAGACATATTAAGGCTATTTATGCACACATCTACATGTGGAAACCTTAAGGCACCTTAGTGCAGCTTGCCTTGAGGTGCCTTAACACAACTTCGCAGGCAGTCTTGGTCAGCACCCTGGATAGCTCCCCTCATGGCCCCTTGTGGTTCTAACCCACTCCCCCTGTTCTTCCCTCCCCAGCAGATAGGAGGAGCAGCAGCACCAGGAAGTAAAAGCAGCAGGTGCTTTTGCAGCCCCTAGCATCTCTCCTGCCCCGAGGCAAAGGGATGGGGTTGCTGGCTGGGCAATACAGTCCCTGCAGAGGTGGGATTTCTTGCTGACTGGCTGGGATTCTGGTGCCCTTAGAAGCCAGCACTGGGGCTCGCACCCAAGACAGCAGGTGGGATGGGTGTGTGTCTGACCCCAACAGGAGGCACAGTTTTCTCTGATTATAACCAGGTGTGTCCCAGGTAAGCATCTGGTGCCCCTTCTGATCAGACAGTCCTGGGAGCTCTGCTTGGCTCAGTCCAGGCAGGCTGGGTGCTGAGCAGCCTACTCATGTTGCATCCAGGCTGAGCTGAGCAGAGCCTCCAGGAGTGTCCTGCTAGCAGACAAGCTGGGTGCCTGAGACAGAGTTGGCTGCAGCAGGGAAAGCTGTGTTGGGTGCTGGGATCATTCTATGGGTTTCCTAGCCAGTGCTGGAGGGTGGGGTGTGTGAATTACAGCCCTCCCCACCCTTGGGGGGGCTCCAATACACCTGCCCCACCCTCCAGTGGGGGATGAAAAACTCCCAGACCAAACTCCCTCTGCTCCCTTTCCCCCCTTCCATTCTGAAAACAACTTGAGGCAGGCAGGCAGTGCAGACAGAGGTTACACTGTTTTGAAACATCTTCATCCAATCAGCCATTTTTGAAGCTGGGTGGGTGGTACTAGCACAGCAGTGTGGGATGTTGTGTGGTGGCGCTTCGGCCCTGCCTGCCCATGTGTACCCCCTAGAGCCATCTCAAGTACCCCTGGTTGATGACCCCTGCACTAAATGATGCCTTAACTACAAAGTGATCCATTCATTTCAGTTCATGTGCTTTAAGTTAAACTCTTCCTAAATTGGGGCCAGGCAGAGTAGCCTACACATTTTAACTTCAGCTAATTCTAACAAACAGCACAGCCATCTCTTTACTTACCGTGTTCTTTTAAAAACTGAATCAGCATTGTAAAAACAGGTGTAAATCTCAGCCAGAGAGAGCTGACAAACACTAATTAGTTTTGTGAGCTAAAAAATCCTTACAGAAAGTCAAAAAATCAGACTAAAAGATTTCCCCAGTCATATTTTTATCTGCTTTAGGTTATTGGATAAGTCAATGACTGGTAGTTTCGTAATATATTATTAAAGACTTAATTATGATTGAAAAATTAAGAACCCATTCCTGGTGACTTTCCCAGTGCACTGATGAAATTTTTAGAGACTAACCATTAGCAAAGTCCTGTGGGAATCCTAAACATAGAATACTTTTAATTTTTTATTTATTTTTTAAATTTATTCATGTAAGCTCCACAGAACTAAGGAACATCATTTTTAATGCACCATCTAAAAATATTATGAAGTATAAAGAAAACTCATTTTAAGGTACTAAAATTCAATATCACATACATGTAATTAAAATAATTGGAAAAAATCAAGAAAAAGTACAAAAACACAGGAAAAACAAGTTTATATCTGTGAAGTTTTATATTAAGTCTATGTAGGCAAAAAGATGCCCTGTGTTACTAAGACTGGCTAAATGATGCTTCAAAATGAAAACAATTAGATTGTGGGATTGTTCTCCCCTTCTCTCTCAACAAATCTATTCAACAGAAGAGTATAAGCTGTGAAGCTGAGAATAGCTCAATAAATTCCAGTAATATTTTTTATTATGTGTCATATTTTCACTTCAGTGTGTGGCTTTAACCTGACCACTCTGTTAATGCTACTGGGAGCTGGACTTTTAAAGTCAGGTTCACTGAGTCAAATTCTGAGCTGATTAATAATAATAGCTTACATTTATATTTTACAATGTTGTGCTTACAGGGAAATTAAAAGGTCAAAATTTAAGCGATTACAGTGATTCTCTGTAGTATCAAGATTGTGGGCCTTGTCTTGATCTTTGCTAAAACTTCAATTTATTTCAGAATTGATTTCAGTGGGCATGTCTACACATGTCGCTATGGCAATGTTGTTACTGTGCCTTTTGGAAGTACTAAATCACAGTGCAATAACAGCCCATACTGTACTATATGCACAGTGCACTGTTATTTTTAGCAGCTAATTTGCCATAGCGATGCTTTATACTGGGGGAGCACATTACTACGGCAAAGTAGCTACTGGTCAGCAGACACCTGCAGATGCTGCTTTGCTGTAGCAAGTTGGTATGGCCTTGTAATGTCATGTGTAGATGCACTCAGTAGCAGTAAGATTCAGCTCTCTCTGCCTGTTCTTAAATTACTGAACCTTCAGTGTTGCGGTGCAGTAACTGTTTTTAAATAGTGACTTTTAAAAGCAGTTTGAGAGTCTTAAAAGAACGCTGTTACGTCAAAACATCGCTTTTTGCTTAAGCTTATGACTTGATGTAGCAGAAAAGAAAATATATTATGGTCAGTTTCTGATATAACTTAAGATATTATCATTCAATAATTTTAAGTTGTCTTTTGTGTGCCTTATTCTTTCCTTCTGGTTGCTTGTTTTATTAGCTTGATTTCCTTTTTCTTAAATTAGACTGAAAGTTCTTTAAGCAAGTAATATATCTATCTCAGAGTTTGAATAATAATTAACACAATAGGGGCTTTGGATACTAATCTAGCCAAAACACTTATAATTAATAGAAACAATCTATGATAATATAAAATTAAAAAAATTATACTATCCAAAAAAGGAGAAGATTTGATTATATAGAATCTGTGGTAGTAGTAACATCATAATCTGTCCAAAGTCTAGACCAAAAAGCAATAATTCTGCCCAAATTCAGTAAGCTACACCAATGTGGCACATCATATTTACTCCCATACCATATACATCTTTCCCACAAAAATCAGAGGTCTAAAATTGGGATGTCATCGTAAGCAGGAAATAAAAGCACAGATGAGTGAAGATTACCCTTTTCCCCCTGCTGGCCAGATGGGCAGTGCCAAGTCCTTCTGCAGGCTGGATCCAGCCAGTGGTCCCTATCTAGCATCCAGGGAGAATGCAGTGGGCACCATCTGGTCAAATGAAGGGGGAAAGCAGGTAGCCGATTCCCAACCTGGTTCCACAGGAAGAATTTGGCATGTCTTGGCCCCATGGAAGGGAAGGGGACATGACCCACCCCCAACCCAGCCACATCAGGGGGAGGGGGTGTGGCATGGCCCTAACCCAGGTCTGGTCCAGCCCTGCCAACAGAAGGGGGTTCAATCTGGACCTGAGTGGCCACATGGGACTTGGGGTTTAGTAATTTGGTGAGACAGGGAGGGTGGTCATATTAATGGCACTGTTC
>NW_017728993.1:74435264-74436567 GCF_001723915.1 Gavialis gangeticus
GAGGGGGTGTGGCGTGGCCCTAACCCAGGTCTGGTCCAGCCCTGCCAACAGAAGGGGGTTCAATCTGGACCTGAGTGGCCACATGGGACTTGGGGTTTAGTAATTTGGTGAGACAGGGAGGGTGGTCATATTAATGGCACTGTTCTCCCGCATGCCAAATTTCCTGACCCTGAGGAGCCCATGGGCTGATTTCCAAGTCTCTGCAGGCTGCATTTGGCCCACGGGCTGGAGGTTGAGCAACCTTGACATAGAACAATAGAAGAATAGAGATGTTGTACTCTAATGGCTGCCAAAATGGATGTCGCTTCTTTCTGACACAGCAAGCAGAAGAGGTTGAGTTAACCTGTTCATAGCTGATAAGGAATTTGGGCAAGCTATTGACTGACCACGTAGCTAGAGCAACTGAGCTGCTGCATGAAAACTGTGGAAGCTTGATGAAGCTTGTAGTATGGAAACAAAACTTTATCATTTATAGGAACTTATATAAAGAACTATTTACAGTATAGAAGTAATAGTCTTGCTACTGCCCTGCAAGATTCTGGGGCCTAGGTTTGTTGCTGTCTCACCCAGACTGTCTTCTGGGATTCCAAACTTCCCAGACACTTTAACTTACTTTTAGCTCATGAAGACTTACTTTATGTTGCACAGAAAGCAATGGCTCTGAATTTTTTTCCTTACATTCTGCCTTTTTTCTGCTCCTGAGAGAAGGTAAGGTGGTTCTAACACTTTACAAGACAGAAGCTAGTTTTCCACCTCATGCCAATGTACCAAACCTCCCAGTTTTTCTTTTTTTCCCCTTAAAATGCATTCCCTCCCCCTCCCCAACCATTTCTGACTTTTTCTTTCCCTCTCTATTCCCTATAGATAAGTATAAGTGAGCTAGGACATAGGGTAAGCTTAAGCATTTTGTTTTGGTAGCAAGTTGTATTTGTTTTTTCTCCTTTTATATTGTATAGTTATTAGGTTTATATTGATTTTTACTGTTTTCTATTACTGTATTACTGGTACTATATGATTTAGGCCTACATATGTAAGTTAGCATAAGTCATGTCAAGTTTCCATTTTGTTTGTCAAGTCTCCATCCTGTCCCCAGGCCTGGTTGTGTAACCCATGATTCACACCTGCCCCTCTTATGTAACTTGGTTCCTGAATGAATGGGGATGAATGCAGGTGCTTGGGAGACAATGGCTGTAGGTTTAAAAATAGCTCCCTCTGAATGACCAAACCATCAACCCCAATACTTGGACCAACGACCCAGCCCTTGGAACCACCCTCAGCATTCAAAAAAAAAAAGATGAGGCAA
>NW_017728993.1:74436923-74443640 GCF_001723915.1 Gavialis gangeticus
CTGCTCCTTGCCCCTCTAACTTCTGTCTCATTTCTCCCTCTCCTGCTTCTGGCTCACTGCCATCTCCAACACCTGTCCTGAGCTCCTCTCTGCCTCCAAACCCCCTGTTTCTTTGCCACTGTCTTATCCCCACTGCCTTTTCCCCTTTGCAACCAGGTTTCTGCCTCAGTTTTTCTGGCTGTCTCTTCCTTGCTACCACTTATCTGCCTTCCCCCCCCACAATATCTCAGCTGTCTGCCTCAGTTTCCAGCCCCAAGCTCCCAGGTTTCTGTCTCTCTCTCTTCCCTGGCTGTCTCCTCCTTGCCACCAGGCTTCTTTTCTGTTTTTTCCTCCCATGCACCAGTGACCTCGAGTAACCTTGGGGCCATTTGATCTTAGGTAACCCAAGCCTCAGTTCTTCAGTCAGCTTGTCTGTAGTCCACTGGCTGTAATCCTGGTTCTGGCAACTTTCACTCCTTACACTTTAACTCTCTCTCTCACCTTGACCTTTCCCCAAGTATCCCAGGTATCCCAAGCGCACACATACATACTGTACCATCCAAGTTGGGAACTTACCTATGTGTAGGTGGGTTGTGTGTGTGTATATATGTGTATGTGTGTGTATGTATATGTATATGTGTGTGTGTGTATGTGTGTATGTATGTATGTATGTGTATGTATGTATGTATTATTATGTGCATGATATATGAATCGGTGATCTGTGTATGTGTACTGAGTGTGTGGGTATTGACAATTGATTTTTGTCTAATTTTTAGTGTGTATGTGCTTGAATTGGTGATAGGTATGCATATGCTTAGGCTGGTTTGGATGTGTATGTGCCTGAGCTGGTAGTGTGTGTATGTATGCACCTAATTGATTTGTGTTTGTATATGTGCAATTGTGTCACACCCTCCTGTCTAACAATGCAATATTAAGATCCTGAGAGTTGGCCTGACCCCACATGGCAACACCAGCTCAGCATTGCTAACCAGTACCTTCAGCAATAGAACAAAGAGTCCATCTTCTCCTCACTTTCTAACTAACAGTTAGCACTGCTGACTTCGCTTCTCCTCACTTTCCTCTCCTTTTCCTCACTTCCAAGTACCTTCTTGTTCATAGGAAGGGGAGGAGCTCCACAAAGAAGCAATATGGCTGCTGTGTAAGAGAACTTCTCTCTCTTTCACTGTCTCATCAGAACATACAGCATTTTTGCCCTTCTAGATTTGGTCATTGTGTGTCTCAAAATTCTTAGTTACAAAAGTGCTACCTGCTCTATAAATTTAATAGTATTACCCTGATTCTTTTCAAGGATTTTGTAATATTGCTGTTGTACATTTCATTGTTTATCTTTATTCACAAATATATTTGGCATATGTGACTGTGTTAAAAGGGTTGGAATCCATGGCCACTGCTAATTAACTCACTTGGCAATAATAGAGCCATACATCTGAAAGTGTATTGCTTGTATCTGTAGTAATAAGGTTAAATATAATTTGGGGACAAAAGAAATGTCATTAGTTCATTTAATTTTGTAATAGAACTGCTACACATTAGTTGCTGTATTAGAAATGTATAATTTAAAAGTCTCAGAACAGTTCATCAAGTATATTTATTCATTGGGTTAAGTTCTTCAAGTAGATTCCTGAAGAGACACAGATAAACAGACTTGCTTGTTTGCAAGCTTCTGTTATATTAGCACAGTGCTGGCCTTTGCATAAATTGAAAGATTCTTTTCTGCAGCCATTGATCATAGCCTGTAATTGTATAAAATAAGAAATAATTTGATAAAGAAACTGTTGAGTTGATCTTATTACTTGCAGTTTAAAATTGTCTTAGAACTCAGCGTTTTCACCATTTTAAGTGTGTTAATTCCATAGAAATAGCATTTACTTTTATCAACCTTTTGATCCTTTTCTGAAGTAATTTTAGCAACTGAATAAATATTAGGAAAATCCCTTTCCACTCGGATGCCTGTTCAGAGTTCAGTTTAAACACAGTTCATGATCAGTAAAAATGATTGCATCTTTGCTGTATCTGGCCTACAGATAATGTTGGTGAATTGCTTAACTCTTGGCATACCCCTGAGGTCTGAGTCCTATCTTCTGTGAACATGCACTTTTCTGTTCCTTGCCTGTTCTTGGAATTGTAATGAGATTTCTTATGGATGCTATAGGCCCAGGCATGGAAAAGGAAGATGGTTAAAGGAGTAAATAATTGAAAATAGATAGTTCAATGACTTTAACATTTGTTTGTGTCTCCCTGGCATTGAACTATATTTTCCCTGGGTCTGTAGGGAAGCTTCATTGTAATAGAATGAATATCTTTTTTTTTTCTGCTTCTCTGGAACTCTGTAGGAATGTTGATATTTTAAATATATATTTTTTGTACACAGAAATCATTTTTATTAGGGCCTGACAAACTTTTTGTAAACATAAACTGTTATGGCTTTTGCAAAAATGCACTGTTGCATGCTCTTCTTGCTCTTGATCCCACCCTACTGTAAAAATGTGTTCAGGAGGAAATAAATATGCTAAATAATTACATGCAGGTAACTGATACCAGTTTTTTTGAGGCAGAAAACCAGTAGTCTGTTCAGACCAATGGGAGCTGTGAGGTACCCAATGTATGTTGGAATCTCATGTATTTAGGAATCTAACTTTTGGATTCCTCCATTTGAAAAGTGTGGCAGTATGTTAAACCTTTGCTAATATATTTTAATAGCTTTTATAAGATTATAGCTTTTATAAATAGTATATAAAAATTATGGCAGGGAAGCTTGCTATTTTCAATTTTGCCATTTTAAAATCCCACTTCTCTGAAAGATATTCTACTTTAATTTTTTTTCTGTCATGAAAAAAACATTTTGGTTCTCTTTTTTCCCTGTAGTAGATTTCCTGCTAGGCTGTTTTTCTTGAAGTTATCATGGTATTAAGAAAGGCTATTGCACAGAACCTGTAGGCTTTCAAAACCTGCCTCTTTCATCTGAACTTTCAATTAGTACACCATTGCAGTTTTTCATTTCTGTTCCATCTTGGCCATTTTCAAAGATGATGACATAAAATCACATCTGGTGATGCTAGCATTTTTTTCCAGGGCTGCTGCTGGTCAAATCTAAGTCAGAAATATCAGAATGTAATGTTTGAATAAAAGTGCACACCTTTTTTTCCTCTTTTTTTCCATTATCCCCACCACGAACTGCCAACTTCCTCTTCAACTGAGACCAACTCTTTGAAAGAATATATAAAATGTGAAAAAGTAATATAACAGGGAGTCTGTGTGCTAAAGCTAAACAAGATAAATTCTTACAAAGTATTGCTGTATCAGCATGCTGGGGATATTGGGAGGTTTCTGTCTGTAGCTCCAGGTCACTGAATAGAAAAATAAAGAGAATCTATTACAATAGGTCTAATGGGAGAAAAAACGCTGAACAGCACAAAGAGATGGAGAGGATATAGCTTAATGGTTTAGGGCTTGATCTAGTTCCCAGTGAGGTCAATGGAAAGATTTCTATTGATTTCCATAGTGACTTATTTGAGCCATAATAGATGAAATGCAAATACGTAGATTTGTTACACCCGCACTTCTAAAAAAACAGGATGGCTAGCTGTGTTCTTTATATTTTTGAGTGATTGAAGCTAGGTTGAAAACCAGGCCCTGTCCATTATAATTTCAGGCCCTTTAAATGTAGGATTATGATTCTGTGGTTGTGAATTGTTTGGCTTCACAAATGGGAGGGTGGAGAATAAATTCTTTTATCCCATTTTACCCCAACCCCCTAATACATCAAACCCACACTATGCATATGGTCTTCCCTGAGGAAACGTGCTTACAAAGACCTATATACTCAGGATTATTTTGATTGCTTTATAGCAGCATTTGCTAATGCCACTCTGGCTTTGCTGGAGATAGTTTGTCCGTTATACACTCTTATTTTCAGGGGCCTGCAGCTGTTTGAATCCATTCTCTTTATAAGTTAACCTAGAAATTAGTTTTATTTTATTACATATGAATATATTGGTTCAGCTCTTTTTGATTGAAAGAAAGCCTAATAACTTTTTTTGGCAATTCCAGGATTTCTATGTACTTGGCTTTGTCTGGACAATTTTTAGGAAATTCATATATAGATGGGGCTAATTTTTAGTTATTATTTGGAATGCAGGGATAAAATACCTTTCTATGATGTTAATTGCAAACCAAGTTTAGAAATACAAAACTATTTTTCAAAACTTAGCAATATAACCACCCATTGTTTTTGGATAACATAACTTAACATATCCTTTTTAGTTGTTATACAGCCAAATATCAGTTATGATTGAGTGTACTGAAATATTGAAAACACAGTGGCACATGTTAAACATTAGGGTCTTATTTGACAAATCATTTGGATATTATTGATGAAGCTGAATCATGGAATTCCATAGAAATGCAATGGGAGGAAAAGTGTTATTCTCAAAGTTTATTCCCGTTTTTAAAATACACCATAAGGAACATTAAACATTTTAAAATAATTTGATTCTGCAAGTTTTTTGTCTGAATGAAGAAAATATCTCATCAAATAGCACAGCTTTCAAATAGAAGTTGAGACAATGGGGGATGGGGCTTTGAAAATAAAATGAACTGTCATGTGGCAGTATAATGATGTTTTTGCATTTTCCAAATAAAAGGACAACATTTCTTTTCAAAATAAAAATGGCATTTAATGTAATGAAATTCTTTCAAGCAGAGGGACTGGAAGGAGAATGTATTGGAGATCTCAGAGATTTTTTCCATTAATTTTTTACCTCAGTTTCACAAGGTCAGAAGGTATTAACAATTCAGCTAAGGGCGTCAGTCCTGCCAGATAATATACATGTTTATCTTTATGCACTGTAGTTAGTCCTAAATAGATTTCACCAAGACTGAACACTGCATAAGTATCCAAGTTTATGTATTTACTTTTCTTTATGGCCTGAGGCTAGTTTTGAAGAGTATCTTTTTTTTAAAATAGATTCATAGATTTTAAAGCAAGAAGGGGCCATGAGTAAGCTTAGACTTTACCCTATTAAAGGAAGTCCAGATTTGAATAATGCATGAAGCTTTTCTTTGAAAGAGACATCTAGGTGTTGATGTACAAAGGTGACTTAGGTGCTGCAATATGGTTGCGTAATTCACAACAACTTTTTGGTGCCTAGACATTCTATACAATGTATGGGGGGGAAGGGGATTTAGGCTTCTGCTACATTAGAATAAAAGGTAAAAAATGCAGTTTGCAATACTTTGGGAGAGCAAACCTAATTTCAGAGAGCTGGACAGAGAAAAGTGAAATGGCATTTCAGTATTATACTGGATTGCAGTGAAGGTCACTTAGTCCAGTCCCCTGCTCAAGACAGGATCATCCCTGACTTGGGTCTATCCAACATACTCTTGGTAATTTCCAGGGATTCAGATTCCAGATTAGTCTGTTCCTATGCCTGACCACCCTCATAGTCAGAAAGTTCCTGCTAATCTTCAAACTACATTTTCTCTGCTTCAGCTTGAAGCTATTACTCTTAGTTCTGTCCCCTACATCCATGGTTGTCTGGTGCTTCTTGAGTTGGGGGGGCACATGTCCCCCCTGACACCAGTCAGTGGCTGGTGGGGGGCGGTCCACTGGCAGCCGATCCTGCTGACGGGGGGGGGGGTGGTCCCCACAGCCGATCTCATTCACCCTAAAAGTGGCTGCATTGCTTCTGGAACTCCTTTTTGCTGGCAGCCCTGCTCCCTGGCCAGCACTTGCAGGGGCAGCACTGGTGCTCCTGCCTGCCCACCCTGCCTGCTGGCTAAACAAGGAGTGCAGCCTAGCAGGGGGTGCACCAGTGTTCTCAGTGGGTGCACATGCACTCCCATGCACCCCCTACATGTTGCCCCAACCTGTATCCATAGACAAAAGCTCATCTCTATCCTTTCTATAATCACCTTTTAGGTATTTGAAGACTGTTAACAAATCCACCCCATCTTTTCTTCTTCAGACTAAATAATCATAGTCTTTTCAGCCTATCCTCAAAGATCTTGCTTCCTATGCCTTTATTTTTGTTGCTCTACACTAGGCTCTTTCAAATCTGTCCACATTCTTCTTGAATGTAGGACCTAAAACTGGAAAAAGTGGGTGCATCTACATGTGCTCTGGGTGTGGGGGGCAGTGCTTTAATTAGAGTGGCTCTGAGAGCCACTTTAATTAAAGTACCCGAAGCATCTCATGTATCAGTGTCCCTGTACTTCAAAATGGTGGCAGGGTGCTTTATCTAAAGCTTGTGGAATGAGCTTTAGTGAAAGCACCCCTGCCACCATTTTGAAGTGTGGGGACACTGATATATGAGATGCAGAGGCTGGATACAGCAGGGTAATCACTACACTTTGTACCAAAAGTTCATTTTTTTTAAAGTGATGCTTAATGTGCAGTATCTTATTTTATGGTGCATTAGCACAATTTCACTTTTTCATGTGATTCTTTAATGTACAGCAAAATAGGCTACTGTGCATTAAGGCACATGTGTAGATGCAACCAGTACTCTTTGCCTCACCAGTTTTTAATAAAATGGGAGAGTCACATCCCAAAGGAGCAAGCCCCTCAACTTTTCTTGTCTCTGGAATTCAGGATCCTTACTCTAAGGCGCAGAGATGCACTATATAGTTTCATTTACTTGAGATTTGCAGCTGTGAATCATCTTCTGGAGTAAGGTACCTACAGCAGCCATTTCCCAATAAATATAGCTGGGGGGG
>NW_017728993.1:74448640-74449091 GCF_001723915.1 Gavialis gangeticus
TATTTTCTTTTACTTGAGATTTGCAGCTGTGAATCATCTTCTGGAGTAAGGTACCTACAGCAGCCATTTCCCAATAAATATAGCTGGGGGGGTGGGGGTATGGGGTGGGAGGGATATCTCCTCCTTTGTCGAGCCACAAATTCAGTTTTAGTTTAAAATATGTTGCCTGAGAATGACATCTGTTTTGGGCTCTCCCAAATTAAATCAAGGTCTGAATCCTAGTTTAAAATAGGACATAAGCATTAGGGCTGTGCAAAGCTTCAGTTGTCAATTCAATTCAGAAGAGATTTGGCCTGATTTGGTGGCTGATTCTCTAAATCTGAATTAAATTGGGAGACCCATTAAAAGGTCTGAATCAAATCCAAAGCCTCCAAATTAATTTGGAAAAGATTTGGAGAGATTCGAACATTTGGATCAGCTGGAGAGAGGCAGGCACAGCTGGGCAGCTGCA
>NW_017728993.1:74449262-74449603 GCF_001723915.1 Gavialis gangeticus
AAAAGCCCCACACTCACTGGCTGCAGCAGAGGCTGTTGGGGCTCTGGGGCCTCCTGGCACCAGCCTGCCATACAGATCCCATGCCCTGATCACTCCCTCACCGGCCCCTGATGGGGCCCCCACCCCACCTGGCCCCAGAAGTTCTGGAATAAAAAAAAAAAACCACAAAAAAACCCACAAAAAAACACTCACCAGCAGTAGCAGCAGCTGTGAGGGCTCTGGTACCATGTAGCAAAGCCCCACCCCACACAGCCTCTGTTCCCCGATCGCCCCCCTGCCCAGACCCACCCTGCTCTTGATGGCTGCCTAGCCCATCCCAACAATTAAAAAAAAAAAAAAAA
>NW_017728993.1:74449620-74449937 GCF_001723915.1 Gavialis gangeticus
AAAAAAAAAAAAAAAAAAAAAAAAGCCCTGCACTCACTAGTTCTGGCAGGGAGGATCAGGGCCTCTGGGCATTTGTGGCAGAGCCCTCTCTGTGCAGCATGAGACAGTGGGGACCAGTGGGTTTACCCCCCCATCTGGCACCCACATGGAAGCTGCCCCATGGTATGGGTGCTGCGTGGCTTGGCTGGGAACATGCTGCTTGGGAGCTGGGGCTGAGCAGTACCAGTCTCCGGCTGAGACATGGAACCACCCCAGGTCCCAGACAGTGTGCAGTGCTTGGGTGCCAAGTGTGGGGGGGTGATCTCCGCTGCCCCCCA
>NW_017728993.1:74454937-74464061 GCF_001723915.1 Gavialis gangeticus
GGTGCTTGGGTGCCAAGTGTGGGGGGGTGATCTCCGCTGCCCCCCACTGCCCTGTGCTCTGTGTAGGGACTCTGCCATGAGCACCCAGAGGCCCCAGTTGCCACTGCTGTAGCTGGTGAGTGTGGGGCTTTATTTATTTATTTTTTAATTGCCAGGATGCTAGGGCCGGGCTGGGTAGCCATTGAGGGTGAGGCAGAACTGGGCAAGGGGAGATCATGGAGCCCCCACAGCCCCTGCTAATGCTGATGTGTGAGCCTTTTTAATTTTTTTTTTTTAAGTGCTGGGAGGCTGGGGATGGGGCTGGGCAGGGCAGCCTTGGGGGTTTCTCTTCTGGGTCCCCCCACCTGGGGAGAGGCAGGCACAGCCAGAGGAGCTGCTGGAGAACCTGCAGTCTCTCAGCTGTGCCTCCCCAGCTGATCCGAATCTCCAAATCAGCGCTGAATCTCCAATCCTGATTTGGCTGAATCAAATGGGGACAGTGGTTTGATCACTAAACCTAATCACTGTTCTCTGAACCAGCTGAATCTGAATCCAAATTGAATACTTCCCTATTTACACAGGCCTAATAAGCTGGAGTTAGGTGCTAAGCTGCTCAGCACTGTCATGACTTCTGGGTGCATCTGGGCACACAGAAGCATACCACTGAGCTTCTGTGGAATTTCAATTTTAACTATTTACATTTTAACTAATTTCAATTTAACTAACTTCTAAAATTTTAACTGCCTTTTTAACTACCCAAGGAACCTTGGTACATGCAAGGATAAGCAGTAGCTGAGGGCAGATTTTGAGGATCTAAATCTGGGATGTAGGTGCCTAAATCCTAGCTAAAAAATGTTTCTAGACTAAACCAGTGGTTGTAATTTCAAGACTGAGCCTCTAAATCTTATGTGACTTATCCATTTGCAATTATTTTTATTATTATTATTAGGGGTGCACTGATAGAGATTTTTGGGGCTAATACTAATGATTGACTTTTAATGAAACACATTGGCCGGTACCAATCTAATTGCTGATATGCAGCTGGGTAGCTTGGAGAGCAGCCTCTGGCTGGTAAGGCTGTTTTGGGGGGAAGGGGTAAGTGGGGAGGGAAAGGGCATGTGGGGGGCAGATTGAGGGCCCTGCAGTGAGGAAGGGAGTGGGGCAGGCACTGCACAGCTGGGGCAGGCCATGGGATGGAGCCACAAGCATTTGAGGAGATGGGGGTCAGCTTCCATCACTACATACACCCCAGAAGGGCATGGGGCAGGTGCCCCTGGATCTGCATGTAGGATGAGGGCAGGCTGCTGCTGCAGGCTGAGGCCATGGGCAATACCAGGCTTTTCCAGGTGGAGGCTTGCACCAGGCTGTGCTTGGGATGGGTGGCAGTGGCATTGGCAGGGGGGCTATGGAGTGGGTGCTGCAGCCAACCCAAAGTTTGCTATAGCCCCACAACCCCTCCTCCCGGTGCCACCATTGCCTGTCCTGAGCACAGCCCACCCAGCCCCTCACCAGGAAGAGCCCAGCACTGCCTTGGTTCCAGCCCACAGCAGCAGCGCACCCTTGCCCTGTGCGTAGATCTAGAGGCACACATCCCCCATGCCCTCCCAGAGTGCATGCAGCAGCAGGAGCAGCCCCCCATTCCCCATGCCCCCTGGATGAGCTGCTCATGGCTCCATCTTGCATCCTGCTCCTGCTGTGCCGCACCTTCCCCTGCCACTGCCCCTGCCCAAGCCCCACTCCCTCGCTCACCATGGGGCCCTCAATTTGCTCCCCCATGCCCCTTCCCTCACAATAGACTTACCCAGCTGCTCTCCATGCTTCCAGGCTATGCTTTTGGCCTCCTGTGTGCATGCAGCTGTGTGCATGCATGGAGCATTTATCGGCAACATTATCATCCACATCATCCAAAAAAAGCCAATTGCCAATACTGTCAATTTTCCTTATATCAGTGCTGATGCAATATGGGACCAATGTATCGGTGCACCTCAAATCATCAATTACTTGTGGTAACTAATGTGCTAATTACCTTCTCTTTGGGTGTGATTCAAAGTCTGTTGAAGTCAGTGCAAAAACTCCCACTGATTTCAATGTGCTTTGGATTCAGGCCACAACCAGTTATGCAGGAGCAGTTTTGTGATAAGCAAATGCCAACCTCTCTTCTTCCCTACTACCAAACAAAAATCCTGTCATTCGTCTTGATTCCACTCTTATCACTAGCAGTATGGTTAGTATATTTAATAACTCTAAAGTCATTTTCAAATACAACTTTCCTAGAAAGGGTATAAAAACTAATGCAAAGAAAATGAGTTAAAGAAATTTTTAGCAAGCCAGGAAGGACCTTACCAAATGCCTCTTATCATTCAAAAGTTCCTCTTACTCCTTATGAAGCTGTTTGGCAGGAATGACAAAGAATACTAGAAAATAATCTTCTGATAACATATGTCCCTGAAGAAATGAGGAACAAGTCTTCAGAAAGTAATTCAGAGAAATACGTTTTTAAATAGTGAATAAAAAAATCAACTTAAAAAGTGTTTAACATTCTTTGCATACAGCATGTGTTACAATTACATATTTTCAACACATTGACAACAAACAGCTCATATAATTTGTTTTCTATATAGTTCTGCCTTTTTATCTATGCAAGGAGTAATGGCACAGAAAGCCAGTGAAAAAGTCTGATGTCCAAGCTGCTTCTCTGGTATTTGTTAGCAGTGTACCTTGTATTTAAAGATAAAGTTTTGTTCCTCTTTACCAGACTGTATCAATCTATCTGGAATCTAAGGCTAAGTACAGACATTCAAGAAACCTGAGGCAGAAATGCCTGAAATATGACCCATTACTCAAAGCACCCTAGGTTACATCAGAAACTAACAGAACAAATGTTCGCTGTTTGGTGAGGTGGGGCTTAGAGCCTGCCTGCATTGGCCAAGGCTGGCAGGAGGGTGAAACCCCTGCATGCCTCTCAAGAGCCTGCCAGTCAGCTGCCCCTGATTGGCCAGTGCAGCCTCTTTCCTCAGCCATGCTCCCCCCCACCATCTGCCTGCTGTCAGCACTGGTGGCTGAAGGAGGGGGAATGGAATCTCCCTGCCATGTGGGCATCCCCAGGTTATTGGCTTGGGTTTTGAGAGGAACCAGGCCTGGCCCTCATGGCCGAGGGACTTTATTCCTCTGCCTTCCCACCACCAGTTCCCAGTGCAATGAAAAATCATGGAAGACTCCAAGTGTCAGGTTTGAGGAGGCTGAGCTGGACAGGGGGAATTGAAACCCCCTGAAATGTGGACCCAGTCAAGGCCTCCGAAGAAAGCCAGGAGGCTGGGAGGAACCTGTATGGTGGGGGTGGGGTTCTGTTCCCCTCCCCCCACCTGGCCACTCAGGGAGGAGACAGAGCCTTTTCTGTCTTTTCTCTGACAGCCTAGGGGCAGAGCTGAGGTGGTGTTCACCCAGAGCAGATGAGCACTGGTAAAGGCTACCAGGCCACTGAGCAAGGGGGTCCCTGGGATGCTGGTGGTATGTGACTTAGCTTGACTTGTGATGGAATCTGGTACAGAAGTTCATAAAGGTCTCTAACCTAAAGTGTTTTAGTACAATATCACATCCAGGGTTAATTTAGAGCTGGATCCACCATTTTTAAAGTACCCAATGATTACAGTGTCTGTTGCATGCTTATCATATGGTGAGTGTAACATCTGTACCAAGCCTTTTTTCATTTAATTTTTATTGTTGTACTCTTAACATTTTATTTCAGCTCTCCCCCTCCCCTTTAGGTTTGCTTTATTCTATTTTAGAAGTATTCAATAGAAATAAAAAGTCTGCCTCATCTTGTAAACACTATAAAGACCTACCAAACTCATGCTGTTTTTGGTCCCCACTGAAGAACGCTCAGTCGCTGCAGGGCATTGCAGATTGAAATGAATATAAAATTATGCTACAATCTGTATTCCGCACCTAAGATTAATAAAATATAAAGAAGTCATTAATTAAGTATTCATGTGGAAGTTTGTGATGTGTGAGGATTTTTTTTAATGTTTCTCTATATTAACTTCACTGTTTCACTTTGATCCCATTGGGGGGATTGGATACGCTTGTATTAAATTTTGTTTTGAATTTAACTACTTTGCATTTGTGTAGATGACTACTGTAGAAGACTAATATCATCGGTATATAGTTTTCTGTCTAATATAATTGGTTTCAGGTAGGCAGAATCTAGCAGGGGCTAGAGAGCTTTTTCAAGTAGCATTGACAGTTATGGATATTTTTTGGCAAATGACTAAAGAAATGACACTGACATTTCAGTGTTGTTGTTTCTTAATGATTTCCATTTCAGATGAGTTTTACACATAAGATATTCTACAAACTAGGAAATCACCTAGTTTCTGAGAATATGCCCATAGAACCTCACTGGGCAATTAAGAAGCATTGTGCCTTATCTCGAAATATCTGGTCCCCAAGCAACCTTTAAGAAAAACATCAAATATTAAATGGCAGAAGTATTTTTTTTATCTGTTACATCATCATCAGAAATAAAAGTTCTTCAGATCAAATTGCGGTCCTAGTGACAGCAGTAAAAATGAATATATGAAAATTATCAAAACTTTGCAAATCGTTCTATTGATAATGGAATGAGTACAATCCATTTCTCAGAACCTTAGCTCTGCTGTCTCTACAACATTAACAGAATTAATGAGAGAGAAAAAATTAAGAAAAAGGAACATTTTTTTTATGGAACTAAGCAAATATACACAAGTTACTTAAGTCCTGGTGCATATACCACATTTACGCAGTCACTTTCCCAGTAGACTTGCACTTTGATACTGATCCACTGTTACAGTCCTTGGCCTTTGATGAATCAGAACCTCTAGTTGGCTTTATTTTGTGGACTCATGTCATACTTAAATGCAAACAGGTGGCTTGCCTTCCTCCACACACAGTTTTTCTTGTTCTCTGGAAGTTCATAAAATTCAGAGGCATAAGAATGCAATCAGGTGCCCAGGGCAGCTGTGAAACATGGGGGCACAGGCAACTTTTACCTGTTGCTGCTCTGCTAATGTGTTGGTAGTGCAGCTGCAGCTGCAGCAGCAGCCATTTTTTTTCACGCTCCCAAATCAGTGCCCAGGGCATCTGCCTTTGTTAACCTGCCTTACATCACTGATTCAATTAAGTTTCCACCTAAAGAATAGTAACCAATAAGGAAATTTGCTGCGGGAATGTCAGTTTCACAGAAAGATGTAAGAATCAATTAAATGAATGGGTATGAAGTAAGAAGAAGTAAAAGTAGCAGATTAGAAAACTGGTAGGGCTGTACAAAGCTTCAGGTGCTGCTTTGATTTGGAGGAAATTTGGCCCAATTAAGTGGCCAAATCTCCAAATCCCCCTCCAAATCAAAGCCCCAAACTCACCCACTGCTGTAGTGGCTTTGGGACTTCTTGCGGCTCATGGCAGAGCTCACCATGCCATTCAGGACAGTGCGGGGCACTAGGGATTGCACCCCTCCACGTGGCAGCTGGTGAGTCCTGGGCTTTAATTTTTTGAAGAGCTGGTGAGCTGGAGGGGGGGGTTGTGACAGAGCCCCCCACTCAGCACAGGGCAGTGGAGGGGAGCGGGGATCACCCCTCCACCAGGCAGCAGCCGGTGAGTGCCTGGCTTTTTTTTTTAAAGAGTGGGGAGCTGGGGCCAGGTGGGGCAGATGTTGATGGGGCTGGGAGAGTGGGCGGGGGATGGGTCTGATCTGGAGATTTGGCCAGTTTGGCAGCAGCTGAATCTCCAAATCAGATTCAGCCAAATCGATTCAGGACAGTGACTGGAATCAATGAATCGAATCACTGTCCCCCAAATCAGCCAAATCCAAATCTGAAGTGAATACTAGCCACTTTGCACAGGCCTAAAAACCAGCTCTTGTGAGTAATACAAATTGCAGTGTCTAGTATAGAGTAACATAACAAAAGAAATGATTAAAGATTTAGCAATATGTCCTTAGTGGTATGCAGAGAGACATAATCATAAATCACAAAATAGTAACTGGAATTATTATTAGTAGTATTAGTATTATCATTTTGTCCTTCTTTTGAAGTTTGTTTGAGTCCATAAATACTGGGGGAATGTAGGGAGCAGTTAGCAGCTAAATTAATAAACTGGAACTTTCAAGGGCATGCCACAGTGTTCAGATTAATGCCTGCAATAGATACAGCATTCAGTCTAGTATAAATCAATAATATTAATAGATTACCATATTCAAAGTTATGTAAGTACCAATCAATTTAAGCAAATAAATGGAAATCATGAGGTATTTTCAATGAGAGATCTTGGAAGGAAAGAACAATGACTAAATAGGAAATGCAAGTAATAGGGAAATAGGCAAGCATTCAAACAGCCACAAAGACAATGTCAAACTGATTATTAATGCACATACAAGGAAAGTGAGATAGAGAGCATGTAACAAAGCAATATAAATTTGCATCCAAGTCATAACCAGTTGTAAAAAGGTGTCTTGAAATTAGGTTTGTACAACCAGTGCATGCCAGCTTCTTCATTGCCCAGTAAGGCTCTATGAACATGTTTCCTATAAAATTGCTTCTTGTTTTCTGAGGTATATGTAGCAGTAAGCCTGGCACTTAGATAGATAAGCATATAGCAGATTGCCAATGTGGAAAGATGCAAGGATAAAAAAGTTGGCCAAAGTTGTGAGGAAAAACAAAGGACTGTCTAATTTTGTGAGTGCACAGAGCAGATGGCATCAGCAACATGGCAAGACACAAAGTGACAAGAAAAGGGCAAGTGACTGAAGGGGATGTCAAACAAAAATAATGATGCAAAAGAGACTTGCAGCTTTTCACAGCTACAAGCATCACCCTTGAGGCTAAGTTCAGTCCCATGGCAACAGCAAGGCAGCTGATTTAATAGGCACTGGGTTTTTTTTCAACAATAAGTTCTAAGAAACTGGAAAATTCATGATGTTTGAGAAGCATCCTCAGCCTACTTTCAGAAACTACAGAATTAGAATAAGCATACCTGAGTGTTAGATATGGAGAAACAATTATGCAGTACAAGAGGTGGGATGCATGTAGGTATTATGTCTAAGGTTTGTGTATGGTACAATAAAGGAATAGATAAGTTATGTCCCACACAAACCTAACAGGGTGCTACAAATAACAGGCCAGTAGTTAGCATGTAAGACAGTTAGTGAGGTTGTATTGTCACTTATGTGTACCAATAAGAGCTGCCAACAAAGTGGATGTTAACAAAATGGCCACCATGCTATCTAAGAATTGTAAAGAAATCCTTTCTAAAATGCTCCCCTGGAGAACTGGCTAAATTATGGATATCAGAACTTGCAACATTAAAGACCTATCTGACAATGCCAAACATCCATCTCCCCTGGCTGAGGAAAGTCCATTACTGTGGATAGCAAAACATAAACAAATATGAAAAGATCAATTGGACCTGGAAGCTTTGCAGCACTAGGGATGTGTACCCCCACAGTGTAATACTCTCGGAATGTTGTTTAGTTTCATCTTGTTATCTAATTAATGTTCTGAAGTACTTGGTCACCTGCTTTGACCAGTCATTTTTCCTAGCTCTCACTAGCTGTCTCATGCCCCTCACGCTTAAATACACCTGGTGCAATATAAATTTATGCTATTAAGGGATTCTCCACTTCTGTTTTCACTTATTTTAAGTTCAGTGACATGTCAAACATCTTTTAGACAATTTTAAAAAGATTTTGTGCATTTTATTGCCAGCTTAGAAAAAAATTCCATTCAAATATAAAAAAAAAATTATGACATTTAGACCAAAGCACAAGTACCTATGCAAGACCATTGCCAAAAAGTAGACTATTATCTGTGCAGTACATTTTATTACTATAATTATGGTTGTGAAACTAAGGTTACATATAGGCATTAAATTTTTATTGGGAGAATCACAGGTCTCTATGAGTAGAAACTATGGTCACGTCCAGATGAGCATGCACGTGCTTCTTGCCCCTTCTCAAACCCCTTTGAGATGGGGCAACAGGCATGTGCAGGAATGAAAAAATGTTCCCTGCACTGCAAACTTGCAGCCTGGGGAGAAAATTAGACCCCTGCATATCCAGGGGTCTAAAAACACCCAAAGTTTAAAAAAGCGGAGCACGGTCTGGGACCATGCCCTAAGAAAACTGGAGGCTGGGTCCTCCAGGAAGATGCTCTGGCTGCCAGAGCATCTCCATGGTCGGCCCCTCGCCCTGGTGCTGAAGCAGTGTGCTTCAGCACTAGGGCTCCAGAGCCAGTGAGTAAGGGGTCGGGGGGCTGGAGAAGGGGGGAAAGGGACTATGGGGAGGACCCCCGCTGGCCCAGCCTGCTCCCCTAGCCCCCAATCCCCACAGTGCCAACCCTGCAGCCACAAACCACTGGCAGCTGGCCCAGAGGGACAGATGCCTCATCCCGATGTGGCAGGTGTGCAGTAGGTCAAAGTCAGGCAGCAGCCCCCACTGCCAGACTGTTGCAGTGGGTAGAGGGTGTGGCAGGTGCAGAGATCCCACCTCAGGAAAACAGCTGGGTATTCGTATCCCACCGCTATTTCCACCACGTGAGGTGGGCCAGTAGGGGGCGCTCCTGCGTTGAGCCGCCCACCTCCCTGCACCTGACCACCTTCCAGGCTCCGAATGCCTCCCTAGGGGCGCCTTATGTCCGGCCGACCCCTCTCCCGGAGCACACTCGCTAGTCTGGGGGTAACGTGCCGCCACCACCCCAAGAATGGACTGTCTCGCGGCCCTGTGTCCTTGGGGTAACACAGGCCTAAAGTCCCACGGGTACTCAACCCAATACAGGCACTTGGGGTACTTCCCCAAGTCCGGGGGCAAAAAGGTATAGTCTCCCTTAGTCCACAGACCTAAGGGGTCTCTTAGGCATAATTTAGACCCACCCCTCAATAAGTCTCCCACACCAGTCAAAAAGGAGAACTTTATTGATTACAGGGGGTAGGGTAAACTAGGGTACAGGATAGAGCAATATCTAGAAATCCTAAAGAGCAAACAGTCTGGCTGTGGTAGCCTTTTGATTACGCATCTGTGATACTGTGAGCTAAATATCTAATCAGATTGAGTAGCTTACTCACAAGCATCTTCCAAAGGCAGGTGAAGTTTCCCTTTGGAGGCAGGCGGTTCCTAGCT
>NW_017728993.1:74464388-74476014 GCF_001723915.1 Gavialis gangeticus
AGTTCCCTAAAGAGACAGGCTGAGGGTGTGGTCCCCTGTGTGCTGGGCCCATCCTGATTGAATGGTCACAGCACAGAGATTTAAATCACAGTGTTACAGGGCAGAGATTTTTGGGGAGAAACCAAGGTGGCTTTCTGCCACACAGGGTGCGGAAACTTTCTGGGCTGCTTCATCAGTCCAGATGGCACAAGGGGTAGTGTCCCCAATTACCAATTGCCTGGGCTCCAGAAGCTCCTGAGAGCGAGTAGCCCTGAGCTATTTGCCAGGGCAGCTTTTTTTACTGATGGGGCCAGGACAGGGCAGCTTTTTATATTGCTGGAGACAGCACAGGTGCTGGCTCCGGGCTCTAGCTCCCCCTAGCTGCAGATTCAGGAGGAGCCAGGCAGAGTTATTTTGCCCTAAGTGGCACAATTTGCTCCTCAACAAAGTGCATGCCCAAGCATGTGCAATGGGGCAAAAAGCCCCGGCTCAAATTTGCACCACTTCTATTGAGCTGCTGCAAGCGCACATGCTTACATGTGTGGATGCACCCTATGAGTATATAGGCATTCAAGCGGTTTCTCCAGGAACAGAAATGGCTGTTTTGGGGGGAAATAATGCATGTTTGATCCAGTAGAGGTTACTCCTGGGAGAGTTTGTCTTGGAAAAATGAACGTTTGTACACTTCCTAAAAGGAATAACAATAACTGGCAGAAACCCTTTCACTCCAAGGGTGCACCCTATTGAAAACAGGTTATGTCTTATATCCTTTGCATAAGAAAACTGCCATATAATAGTGGCTGGAGAGACTTGGAAAGTAAAATTGAAGTGATCCAAAACTAGCCTTGAAACGCTATTTAAACCTGTCAGGAAGATGAAAGAGCATTGTACTTTCTTGCTACAATTATAACTTCAGAGTGGCAAGTGATAAAAGTGGCACTGGTTTGAATTCTTCCAACAATTTTCAACAGCATTCCTGAACTTCATGTAATGCCTTCTTATCAAAAGAAATGCTGAGGATAAGGTTTTTGTGTAGAAAATAGAACTTTCAAGGTTATGGTTATGTGCGCAGATAATGGGCACAAAGGGTATAACAATTAGCAGAACATAGATCAATAATATAAATAGATCACTTTATTCACAGTTATTTGAATTCAAGTTAAAGAAGATAAACAGAGGTAATAAGAAACTGTTACTTAAGGCTTTTGGAATGGAAAAAAGGAGTGATGAGATGACAAAACAGGAAGTGAACTACAGAGAGATAGTGGGAGAGAGAAGTACAAACCTCTGAGTGTACTGACACTCACCAGCTAACTTTACAGAGAGAAGACTGGGAGAGCATAATGCAAAAGTAAAAGAAAAACCACTTCAGGTGCAAAAGCATGCCTATATTTTTCACATAAGAATAGCAGAAATGAATCAACAGGTCACATTTACATGACTTGGTGACCTGGTTTTTGTGTTGTTGGTTTTTGTTTTTTTTTTAATCCACAGACTTTCACCTGCAATACCATGTCTGTTGTTTGTCTTTTATTAACCATAGTGAAAAGGGAAAAAGGCAGACAAGGTAGTCAAGGGAGACCTGAATCATTAATGTATACTTTAGAATAAGAGATAAAAAATGCAGCCTACAGTATTTTGTGAAAGCAAAACCAATTTTAGAGAGTTGGAAAGAGAAAAGTGAAACGATATTTCAGTATTATAATGGATTATAGTGAAGGTCACTTAGTCCAGCCCTCTGCTTAAGGCAGGATTATCTCTGACTTGTGCCTGTCCAACCTGCTTTTGGTAATGTCCAGAGGATGAAGAGTTCACAACTTCTCTAGTTAACCTGTTCCTATGATCACCCTCATAGTCAGAAAGTTCCTGTTAATTTCCAACCTACATTTCCTCTGCAGCAGCTTGAAGCCATGACTCCTAAGTCCTGTCCCCTACACCCACAGGGAAAGCACATTTCCACCCTCTCTAATCACCAGGAATCCTGGTTTTCTCTGATAAAAAAATCCCCCATTTTCAGCTTTAAACAGGTAACCCAAAATCCATATTTTTGATTATTGAAATGAAACACCACAAATATATTCATTTTAATCACAGAAAAATATGGATTTTGAGTTACTTTTTAAAAATTAAAAATGGGGGATATTTTTAAATTGGAGAAAAATCAGGACCCTGATATTAATCACCCTTCAGGTATTTGAAGACTGTTATCAAATCCACCCCCAGTCTCTTCTTCTTCAGACTAAATAACCATAGCCCTTTCAATCGAGCCTCATAAATATTGCTTCCCAGACCCTTAGTCATTCTTGTTGCTCTGCACTAGACGTTTTTCATCTGTTCACATCTTACTTGAACTGTAGGGTCTAAAGGCCTCATTGGCTACAGTGGAAGAAACATTTCCCTTGATTTGTGAGTGGTATTTCTGTTAATACAACCTACTATGCTGTTGGCTTTTTTTTCCCTCAACAGGAATTTGGTTCATATTCAGATTATGGTCTACTTCAACCTCCAGGTCCTTCTTTGCAGTATTGCAGCCTAGCCAGTCATTACCTAGTCTATATGTGCACGTGCAATTATTTTTTTGAAGTGCAGGACTTTGCACTTGTCCTTGTTGAAGCTCATCTGCTTGATTTAAGATGATTATTACAGGCTATCCACATAATTCTGGATCTTAGCCCTGCCCTGCAGAGTCTCTGCCACTCCACCCAACTTGGCCAAGTGTGCACTCAATCCCATGTTCCAAATAATTAATGAAGATGTTAAACTACTGCATCCAGGATATACCCCTGGGGAACCCCACTAGATACCTCCTCCTAACCAGACAATGAACCATTGATGATTACTCCCTGAGCATGATGATCCAACAAGTTATGTAGCCATCTTACAGCACTTGAATCTGTATTTCCCTAGGTGGTCAATGAGAATGTTGTGAGAAACAGTATCAAAAGTCTTGCTAAAGGTATATCACATTCACTGCTCTCACCCCAACTACAGAGCTTGACATGTTATCATAGAAGGAAATCATGTTGGTCAGTGTCACTGAGTCACTGTCAACCCCCTGGAGTAGGCTTTGCATGTCTCAGTGACCAGAGCTAGTCCATGCCTTAACAAGGTGGCACTGTGTTATTTCCTTCTCAGAGTGAGGCTGTTCCTGTCCTCACTTGGTCTCACCTGCCATGACTTTGATGGAAAAATTACAGGAGCTAATGTTCAGTCTAGGACAGGTCATAGTCCATGGAGGGAAAAGCAGCAGAGACCACCAGTCCCCTATACACCTGTGACCCTATGGACCAATCAGCACATCTTAGGGGCCTGAATGGGGGTCCTCCACCCCCTACACTCCCACCTTGAACCTCCCGGCTAATATAGTCTTTAAGCCTCAGATCCTTAGGAGGGGTCTACAATCAGTGTCAATATTTGAAGTATTATTTGCACCCAGCCTCATAGCTGAAGGCACCTGGTCTGGCTCCCAGGATACCCAAGAGTCTGTTCCAAATAAGTAGAGCAAGAGAAGAGCAGCTTGACTGCTTCTCATTTGTCTGTTGCTCAGCTGGCTCTGTTATCCACTTGCTGCTGCACCTTCAGTCTCAGGGGCTTTGTAGGGCTTCCCATTGATTCTTTGCTGCAATCAGGAGCTGCTTCCACTGCACAGCTGGGACTGATAATCCCTGTCAAGGGAATGTCCAGGCTCTGATTAGCTGGCCAGCTGCCTGGTATCAGAGCTGTTGCGGAGATCTGGCCTTGCCTCCAATCATAGAAGAATCATAGAAGTAGGGTCGGAAGGGACCTTGTAGATCTTCAAGTCTGACCCCCAGCCAATCAGGAAACCTGCTCCCACCAGCGCTTATCTCTGCCACTGGCACCTGACCTGACCAGTGTTTCTGGCATGGCTGGAAGTGCAGGATAGCTCCAGTCTGGTTTTCTCATCTCTAGGAATGTCTCAGCATCTGGGCCAATCCTGGTTGCCCCACAGGTAAGGGAGGAGGTGTAAGCAGGATGTTTCTCCCCTCTAGCCCACTGGCTCTGCTACAATCAGGCATGGTTTTCTCTGGTGAATCCTTGCTGGCTGTTCCTGACCACTCTATTCTCCTTTTGGTTCTTCAAAATGGGTTCCTGGAAAACAAGCCCCCCATGATCCTTCCAAGTATTGAGGGCAGGCTGACTGGTCTGTAATTTCCTGGATCCTCCTTCCCTTTCTGAAGATTGGCACTATATTTTCCCTTTTCCAGTCATCAGGTTCCTCACTGAGCCTCCATAAGTTCTTAAGCAGGATTCCATGTTAATCACTGTGAATAAAGCTTCTGCATTGAAAAAAACCTGAATAATGGTGAATGTAGAAGCACCATCTTCTGAGAAAATAGCTACTTCCAAGAAACCATGGCAATGATAACACCTGTTTGCTTAGAAAAGAAGATGTGGTGTTTGTTGGTGCCAGATACATGTAAGTCTCTAAATCATTGACCCAAGAGAGCTACTTATACTAACTGAAGATCTGAACTTTTAATTCCAAGAAATACCATGAAAAGTTAATAGTGTGAATAAGTGGCCTTCTTAAAGTATTTATATGGCTCCCATTTCTGGAAAAATTTACATGTTTACAGTTTTTAATGCATTTGTCTTGAATGTGCTTGTGAAGTCTCTCCATTTTTCAAATGGGAAACTACAGCACTGAAATGATGGGACCCAGCTCAAAAACAGGAAGGAGATGCCTATGAGTTATTTACTGTAGAGCCTACATGTTAGGTGCCTGATACCCACCGTGAAACACAAAACCCTAAGTTAGGTACCTACAATCCGTATGTACAAAATGAAGAAAATTAGAAATCTCAGAGTAGAATCTGAAACAGCCGGTACACTGAGCAGGAAACCAACTAAAAGAAACATGCTCAGCCTGTAGTTGTTGAGACTTATTTGGGTAAGAACCAAAGCACTGGTGTGTTTCTTAAATCCATTTTTCACCTGGAGCTAGATTGATTGAAGTGGTGTGTATGTATACGTCTGTTGACAGTATAGCTCTCATTGAATTCAGTACATTGGAGATCTTAAGATAATGAGCTTGAAGGTAAGAAGACCAAGCATACAATTCTTTTGAGATTGAAATACCTCAGCCTTTCTTCCTGTTGCTCACTTTTAGACCATGAAGTTGTTAATCTAAATTAATTTAATTGGAGTAGCTGAAAAAAAGAGTAGCTAGTTGATGTGCAAATGGGCTTGTCTTTTTCTTGTTTAATCTTAGCTATATTGGAAGAAGTATAAAGTTAAGCATGTGCTTATGTGCTTTGCTGAATTATTACTATGCCACATAATTTGCTCATAATTCCACAAGTTTTCACTGAATACATTTTATAGCACAGAACCCTAATATTTTGCTTAACAACTCTTCTTAACAGTAATAGAAATCATGCAATGAAACTCCAGGTGTTTTCTTTTATATCACGTAGAATTTGTCATCTGTTGCAGACATAGTGAGAATCCATTCCTGAACCTATATATAAAGACTTTAAATTATACATTTTTCAGAACATGTCTAAAATCTAGTGTTTAGATTTCTTCTTATTGCTTATTAGCATCATCACATTACAAATGTTGACAGGAAAATTGTAAAAGGTTTTGAAATTCATGTTAGAATGCCACCTAAAACTTTAAGCTGATTTCTAGAAACATTATTATTATGGGTGCAAATAGGAGGTACATTACCTAGTTCAGCAGTTGCCCTTAGATGTGTATAAATAGATAAAATGGTATGTTTATGGGTATGTTGCTACTACAATCAAGGTCTGACATGAAGTGCACCCCCATACCAGCTGAATAGGAGATAGGCAGGTGCAACCTCTGCTCAATAGCATATTTTCAGGGAGCTAGGATCAAATGAGGCATGGGGGCAGTTCCTGGGGAGTCTATGTGGTGGGTCTGCTTCACCTAGTATGTGGGGACCCTGTCTCCTAGCTAGAACATCCTGAGCCCACACTGCTATATCAGGAGCCTCAGCAGTAGCAGCAGCTAAGTGTAGAAAGCTGAAGCAGGTAACAATACAGTTCCCACCCCGACCACATCCTGCTCTCCAGTGGTTGCGATAATCCTTTACCTCAACCCTGAAGGAACTCACTATGCCTCTTCAGTGATCTTTGGATTAGATTCTGAAGTTACTCAAAAATAACTATATGCAGAAAAGTGTTCTTTCTCAGTCTGAGGCTCAACCTTCCCCCCAAAATAATTGAAAATTCATTTCTAATATTAAGAACTTAAATATTAAGAATCTAATATTAAGAACATATTTAATAAAAAAATGAGATGCTGTGAATGCAGAGTGAAGAGTGAGTAATAATTATATATACACACACACACACACACACACACACACACACAACCTGAATGTCAAAAGATGTTCTTTGATTTTTTTTACATTAAGTTTCTAAACTATATGCCTTGGCCCCTTTTTTAGCCATGATCTTTTTTAACCATATGTAACACTTGGTTAGAGAAGAAGAATGTAAATAAAAAATAACAAATTATAAACGGAAAAAAGATTGATTAGAGCTTTTGACGTAGTTTAGAAATATTTTACATAACTATTTTGAAGTAGTGTGCAAATCATTTAGTTTTGACCCACAAATTCTATGACTCTAAAACATATATTGAAAATCTTCAGAAATAATATAAATGAAGAGACTTTCAGTACATTTAATACTTCTTTATTTTTAGAGTGGAAAGCTACTAGAGATGTTGCCCTTGTGTCATCATTAAAAACATTTATAGTAGCACAATACCTGAGCAAACAGACATCCAATGTCCCTTGTCACACCACAAATGCCAGAAGCTGTGGCTGAAACAATATGTAGTGATAGTTTGTCCACTTTTTGTGGATGACATCTGTTTGCTTATGGCACAAGAGCATGGGCTGCCTGCACTCTCCAGCTGCTCTAGGAAATTGCTCCTGGGGCTTCATTGGCCTGATCCTATAGGGAGCTCCCCCATGGGGATGCTCTTGCTTTCAGATGTGGGGTGCAGCAGCCTGAAACAACCTAACACAGGTGATCCTTCTCCAAAGGCAATGTCTGTTCATGCCCATTGATCAGTAGTTATGATACATTGGCATGTAAAGTGAACTATAGATGTCTTAATTATTTTGTAGCCTCCATTTCTCTTTTCTTCATAAAATACATTATCCATTATCTCCATTTTGTGTAATATCCAAATTAAATCTTGGTTTTAAATATGAAAAAAAAACCAAACAGTGTTCGATCACGGCTGGCTTTTTATTATGTTTTCTCATTGTGTGTAGCATAACAGTGCCCCAGTCACTGATCCAGGCTTATAATTACATACCAAAATACAAATTATAAATAATGTGTTTAAATCTTGGTCCCAGTGAGGAAACAAGAAAATCCTTATTGCAGCAGTTCCCAGCCTTGGGGTTGTGACCCCATTTGGGGTCATCACAATAAAAAAAATGGGGTCATGTGCTCCTGGGGAGGGATGCATGGAGGGCATGTGTGCCTAGATTTGTGTACAGGGTGGGGGCAGATGCAGGCTGCCCGCTGTGGGCTCAGGGCTCCCTGCCCTGCTGCTCTCCCGCTGAGGCCTGCATGGCAGAACAGAACAGGGAGGCTCAGTGCTGCTGCTGGGAGCTCACACTGGCCATCCTGCCATGGCAAGGTGCCCACTGCCCACCTGGCAGCAGTGGGGGGCACGCCTTTGTTATCACCACCACCACTGCTAGACAGGTAAGGGGGTGCATGGTGGCATGGCTGGCGTGGGACCCCCAGCAGTGGCAGTGAGCCTCTCTTCCCTCCCATGCTGGGTCCTGCCCAAAGGAGTGTGGAGCCCTCTAGGGGAAGGGCAGCAGGATGGGGATTCCTGAGCCTGCAGTGGGCAGACCACATCCTCTCCACAACATTGGTCTCCACTCTGGCTGTGCCACCTGCAGGGGCAGGAGGCCAGGGCAGGAGCAGGGCTTCACAGTCCATTCCAGGTGTAGCAGCTGCTGCCTCCCCGCCCTGCTCTACTGCTGGTGCAACAGGGGCTTGGGTGCTTCTGGGCAGGTCAGGAGGCTGCAGACCCTGGCCCTGGTCCTATAGCCCTAGCAGTTCAGGGCTCCAGCTGGGCTGGGGGAGGCAGGAGGCGGTGGGTGCATAGTGAGGGGCACCAGCAGGGCTGGGGGGCTGTAGGTGCAGAGTGAGGGGCACTGGCAGGACCAGGGGACTGTTGGTGGGGAGTTAGGGGCACCTGGGGAGTGTGGGGTGCTGCAGGCTAGGAGTGAAGGGCCATGCTGAGGAAATGGGGTAATAAATGGGGTCATGCTAATGAAAAGGTTGGGAAGAATTGCCTTATTGGTTTCAGTGGGATGAAGATTTCACCCATTAACTAGGGGTAAAATGGATGAACTAACTGTAGCCAAGATACCATAATCCAATATTGTGCATAAGTTGTGGGCATACATGTATATGTGTAAAATATGTATCTATTAAATTAAAAGGAGAGCACTTCCCCAAAAGTAAAATACTTGTACATTTGAGATGTAGTACATAAATCAATTCATTACTCCCTAGAAATAATTTAATTGAGTCGATGCTTGCTGTATTTCTTTAGAGTCTAGGGTATGGAAAAAGTTTTAAAAAGAATGCTAAACTCTTACAAACAGGAACTGAAGTTATATACCTCTTAAAGCATGTCAAAGTTTTATAGATCAGTTATAAAATTATATAGCACCAATATTATCATAATGTAGCAATGATTACCTTATTATCTTACTAAATAATAATTATTATCTTTGGTATAATGTGTTGTACCTGCTGTAGGCAAATTAAAGCAATTAGAGTGCTTTCTTGCATATCTGTGTGTCAAATTAGTCCCCCCCGCAACACATACACACCACACACCACACCTCTCCCACTTTATTCATGCTTGTGTCTATCTTCCAGGAACAAACAGTTTTTTATGCCTGCTTCAAAGCCTATTGAAGTTGATAGGAGTATTTCCATTGGTTCCACAGAGCTTTGTATTGGGCCTGTAGCATATATGTGTATATTGATTATTTTTTTCTGAAGCCAGTCTTGAAAGGAGGAACTCTGAAAGACTATTTACAAACCAATTTTAGCAGTGATTATCTTCTACATTTTCTTTCCTCTTATTAGATATTTGTATTTGACTTCACAATTATGCTTTTCATTAAAGTTATTCAGTGCATGGAACCTGTTAAATATGGCTGCTTGCACTCATAAATAAGCCCCCAAAACACCAAAATGTGCTTTACTGGAAGAAGCAGTGCATTACTTTGACCTGGCTCTTCAGCATCTGTATAGATCAGGTGCTTCAGCGGGGCTTTTTGGCACTTTTATTTAAAGTTGTTTCAATCACTCAATCTATACAGGCACTGCAGAGCCAGTCCAGCTAACACGCTGATTCTTCTAGACATGTGCTAGGACAATGTGGGACCATGCCAAATTTAAAGTAAAGTGCAGGTTTTGGGGGTTTTTTTCTCCCCCTCCCCCCACACCTGCAAGCAGTCTCTGATGGATTAAAAAGCTGAACTATAGAGCGAAGATGAAAAATGCATCCAGTTCTCTGTGGACAGAACTTATATCTTATTTTAGTAATAGCAAGGCCACTTTTAACTTAAAATATCACTACTTCGCATTCTTAACAACCTTCACAGGAACTAGAGAGTGTGTATGTGTGTGTGAACTATACAAATAAACGTACAAAAAACACTCATGAAATTTCCAAAGGACATTATTAACCTTACAAAATTTAAGTACTTGAAATGTCATATATCTCTATTGTCTACTCCTCTTTTCTCTCTTTGTTCCTGCTCCTAGTTTCCTTCTCAAATCAGTCTCCATTTCAAATCCAACTCCTTTTTTCATTTCAGTTTCTTTTTTACCCACTGGTACCTAATACCCTGGGTTCACTTCCTCCCTGACTCACAGTTTATGGTTTCTGGCTTGGCCAGTCCCAGTCTTCACCACTGATCTCCAATTCTCTTTGTTCAAGTCACTTTCTGGATTGCACTGTAGGCAGCCCAGCCTGCAATTGCAAGAAAGATCCTGTTTAGCTCTAGACTGCAATATGATCATTGTGGATTGTACCTTTATACATCATAGTTGTTAAACTGCAAGAAATCAGTACTCAGAAAGTGTGAGATTTTTTTTTAAGAGCTTCTAAAGGGAAGAGTTGGCCTTTGTCAAATTTCAATTTCCTACTCCAAAGCAAGGAGGAGACTATGGAACAACTCAAAACATATTTTTTAACCAGAAAAACAACATAATTTCCTTTAAATTCTTTCTTAGAATAATGAAAATTTTAGGCTGAAATTCTGTCTCTGAAACTAACATAGAAAACTTCAGCTCAAATGGTTAAAATATGGCAAAATTATAAGCATTATAATGTGCAGTGTTGGACAGTCATAATAAGCAGCAGTAGTTCAAACGTATCACGGTTAAAGCCCTTTCAGTCTAGTAATACCAACTATTCCAAAATCTTAGGAAAGATAATCTATTGTAATATACTCACACAGGAGAAAGAGAGTATAATTTGAAAACGGCAACAGCTACATTCTTGTTCTTCTGGCTCCTTTGTGTCCATACTCCATCAATGTATAAAGACCCTATCACTCGACTCCTGTTAATTGCCTGGGATAAACATTGTTATTAGAGTTTGGGTCACGTTTCAGCATTTTGGTATGGGAAGTTTCTGTAAATCTAAGTGAATGCAAGGAGATTCCAAATCAGTTTGCACCACCTGACACATCACTTCTGAATTTTTCATGAGATGTCTGGAACCTAAATATTTGTGAGTCTCATGGAGGTTTGCATTATTTAAATATTTGAATAATAAATAACTCCATTAAAAAGCCATCTCTCACTCATTTTATTGCATCTTCCAATGACCCATAGGTAAAGGAAAAATGTTTGTTCAGTAGATGTCAGAAGGATAGATAGTTTGATAATTGTTTCAAAGTGCATCTATTGTTCAGCTTGTATTTAAAGGTATGTAGGAATGGGTTTGTGGAACTTTCATTTGTTGTACTCCGTTATGAGGGGCATTGTGCATCCCTGACAACTAATATTGAATAATATAGTGTATGGTATAGTTTTCATATTGCCCTGGATTTTCTGTTGTTGAGATGTCAAAGTCAGAATCTTCCCAAGTAATTAATAATGTAGTTTTTCTCTTAATGCTTTCAAGTTGGTGGATAACAGAAGTATGCATCCCTAAGATATCTGGTTGTATGAGCAATGTACTAGTATCCAGAAACATATATTTCTTAGATATAACCTAATCCTATAGCTACCTTCACCATCATCTATCTGCAGTTTGAAGTCACTATAGATAATGCAATGTGCAGCAAAACAAATATACTTTTTCACATTTCTTATGTGCATACCTAAGATGTGTCTTGTTCAGTAGCCAAGTTGCTCTTCTATATTTGTTGCAGTAAATGATCAGAAGAATCACATTCCCCATAGAGATAAGTGTTTATTAGGCCCCTGCCAAACGTGTAGGTAAAGGGCACATTGGGATCTGATAAGAGATCTACAAAATCCGGCTTCCTACCATGCCCAGGAAGCGTGATTGTGGGCTCAAGCATCAGATCCCATCATGCCTTATTGCCAGTGGAAGGTGAGCCTAGGTTCATAATTTGGCAAGT
>NW_017728993.1:74481014-74513922 GCF_001723915.1 Gavialis gangeticus
ATAAGAGATCTACAAAATCCGGCTTCCTACCATGCCCAGGAAGCGTGATTGTGGGCTCAAGCATCAGATCCCATCATGCCTTATTGCCAGTGGAAGGTGAGCCTAGGTTCATAATTTGGCAAGTAGGAAGCTCCCACGGCTGGGGAACCCCTCAGCTGACCGTCCCCATGGATAGAGGCTTGGATCAGCTAATAGGGCTCCCAACTGAGGAAGCACATGGTGTGCACCTGTGGCTGGGAGATCCATTAGCTGCAGGTTCCCAGCCTTGGGAGTGCATGTCCAATTAATAGCATAAAGTTATTCAACATCTGTTGTAGAATAACTTTGTGGCTTATTTCTTGTTTTTTGACACCATTAATTGTTTTAACATGTGTCCAGATAATGACTTAAGATACAATTAATTGGTTGAGCATGTCTTAAGTATAACATTTGCCAGGGGCCTTAGAGAGAGTGTTTCTTCCTTAATTTAGTTGAAGTGGCTTTTAACACAGTGGTGCAGATATATTATGAGACAAAATATTTCTGATTAAAAACAATTTTGTTATCAAGAAAAAATATTAAATTAATACAGCGGGAGTGCAAACCTTTCTTCTGTATGAAATTAAGTCTGCCTCAACTTCTTCAAAGGAAATAAAAGGAAGATGTGCCAGAGAAACACCAAATAGAACAGTGTAAAGTACCCTCTGGGAGAGTCTCACTAGCAAGCATTAAAAAGAAAAAATATTTTCACAGGGTAGAAGTTGAGTTGCCAGTATTTCAGTAATGTCCCCAAATTGAAAAAATTCCAAGAGTGTAAGACCCAAAATAAAATCATTTGATAATCTAGTCTGTCCATAGGACATTTTATTTCATTCTTATTTGGCTATTGACTGATATGCTGACTTGGTTCAAGTTGTCCTCTAAAAAGGCACCAACTTGATTATAAGACATCAAAAGAGGCAGTCTATCACTTGTTGGTTGGTATTCAGTTCCAGCACAACCCATGCTGTTCAAAATATTTCTAATTAAATTTGTCTGGCTTCAGCTTCCAGCCTTTCTCCACTAGATTAAAGACAACTTGAGTACCTTGTATATTCTCCCCATGAAAATACTACTATGCTGAAATCATGCCATCTCTTAGCGTTCTTTTTTTTTTTTTTATAACAAAAGGAAGACTAAGCAGACAAGATATATCCTACAGCTTCTGCAAAAAAAAAAATTGCAGCCTTTTTCCTTTACAGTTCTTTTTTTTAATTGATGCAATAAGTCAGTCTTGGGTTCACAAGCATCTTTCACAGACAAAATTTCTTCACTAGTCTTGCTTATCATTTATACAGCTAAGAATAAGAGTAGCACTTTCTGCCAGAGAGTCTATCTGGGAACTTGACTTTACTGCCCCCTTTACCTATAAGTCTGTTTCGGAGTCAAAGTTTTCCAGAATAGTCTCTCACTGGTGTGAGTTTCTTGTTTGTGGCTGGACAACTCTGCCCTTGCCTGTACTACAATACTTTTTGGTTGAATTAGCTAAGTATACTTTGCAATTCAGGTGGCTCTGTATGACTGCTCTATCCTCATTATTAGTTACCACCCAATTGATCTCAGTGTCATCTGAAAATGTAACAGCAGTGTTATATTTATTTACAGATGACAAAAATTTTGTTTAGTATCATACCCAATTGGAACATGCCTATTGATTAATCATTCCCCATTGAAAACTGGCTTTTTGAAATCTGTCAGTTAGCCAATTTTAACATTTTTTTTAACATATGCCTTATTCAAATTGTATTGTGCCCATTTGTAATCAGCATGTAATGTGATACTAAAACAATTGCCTTACAAAAATCTCTGTATATAAAATCTACTATATTAGATTTATTGATTAAAATTTGTAGTCTCATCAAAGAATAAATTCAGGATTGTTTGATGAGATCTACTTGCATTATAAATGTTTCTGCTCTTTATCTTTAATAGGGAATATAATATAACCTTTTCTGTTATTTTGTCCAAAACTGAAGTCAGGATTGACAATGCTTATAGTTACCTGGGTCTTCCTATTTTATTTTTTCTGAATCTTGAGATAAAATTAACACTCTACCAGCTTGTTGAGTTTACTTTAGATGCCATTTAAAAATGTATTAACAAAAATAGAGTATAGATCTCCTTAGTCATGTCTTTTAGGACACTTGGGACAGGGACATAAGCTACACCTAAACTGGTTGAAGTTATCAGAAACTGGTTTAAACCTGTAACAGAACACACATTCAGTGCACATAAACCACTTTCAAAATGGCCAAAACTGGTTTAAGATGAACCTGGCAGGCTGCCTTGTTCTTTCTGTTCTTTTCAACAGGTACAGAGAGTTCCAGCGCATGCCCACCATCTGGAAGAGGGCCATAATGGCTACAAGAAGGGAGACCTGACTGACCCGGGCAACTGGAGACCCATCGCCCTGGGCTCCACCATCACCAAGCTGTACACCAGCTGCCTGGTGGCCTGCATCACCAACTGGGCTGTGACCGGCAGGGCTGTCGGTCAGAGCCAGAAGGACTTCATGTCAATGGAGGGCTGCTACGAACATAACTTCACCCCCCAGATGGCCCTGGACAATGCCCAGAGGACCAGGAAGCAGAGTGCAGTGGCGTAGCTGGACATCTCCAACGCCTTTGGCTCTGTGCCCCACCACTACATCTTCAGGACTCTCTGCAAGCTGGGCCTACTGGGCAGCATCATTGACCTGGTGCAAAAGCTCTACCATGGATGCACCACAACCATCTGCACCACCTACAGAGAGACCGTGGAGATCCCCATCTGGTCGGGGATGAGACAGGGCTGCCCCTCAACCCCATCATCTTCAACCTAGCCATGGAACCGCTCCTTTGAGCCATGGCAGGCGGCCCAGGCGGGCTCGATCTGTACGGCCAGCAGTTGAGCATTCTGGCCTAAGCTGACAACCTCATTCTCCTCACCCCTGATGCCATCCAGCTGAAGCAGATGCTGGATGTGACATCCGAGGTGACCGGGTGGATATGCCTGTGCTTCAACATCACCAAGTGCACCTCCCTGCACATTGATGGCAGGCAGAAGAGCTGCATCCTGGACTCCATCCTCATGATCCAGGGCCAAGTGAGGAGGCACCTGCATGTTGGCAAGTCCTACTGCCACCTGGGGATGTCCACCGGCCACTGGGCCAAGCAGACACCAGAAGAGACCATCAACGGGATTGTGCAGGATGCCCACAAGCTGAACTTGTCCCTGCTGGCCCCCTGACAGAAGATATACATGGTGAACACCTTCCTCATCCTCCATGTTGTGTTCATCCTGAGAGGCTCAGCGGTCCCCAAGACCCATCTCAAGAAGGCAGACGCCAAGATCTGGTGGCTGCTCAAGAAGTGGCTGCATCTGCCGCTAAGGGCCAGCAATGAGATCCTGCACATCCCCTACCAGCAGGGAGGTGCCAACATCCCCTGCATGGGAGACCTCTGTGACATCATGGTAGTCACCCATACCTTCTGCCTCCTGATCTGCCCGGACACCACGGTAAGTATCATCGCTGCCAGCGCCCTCAATGAGACCACCCACAAGAGGCTCACAAGACACCCGACCAGACATGACTTAGCTACCTTCTTCAGTGGCTCACTGGTGGGCAAGTTCAGCAGAGACGGCAGGAACTTTGCCTCGCTGTGGAGCCCAGCACGCAATGCCATGCACCGGCTCAGGAAATGCATTGGCTGCACCTGGACCTGGAACGAGGAGCGCCAGGAGCTGGGAGTTTCCCTGCAACCAGCCTCACATGCCAACTGCGTCACCATGATGCGCCGCATGAGGACCTTCCTGGAGAAGTTCCTGAAGGGCACTGTCCGAAACAAGAATGCTGGCAGCCTGAGGGCCAAACCCAACCAGGGCAAAGTCTTCAACCTCACCTCAAAGTGGGACTCCAGCAACCACTCCATGCCCAGCGGGAGTGTCATGCACTTTGCAGACTGGTGCTTCCCTCACCGCACCCGCCTCAATTGCCTGCCTCTGAACAGGGCTGTCCAGACAAAAGGTGCCGACTGTGTGCCTATGCAGTAAAGACCCTCCCCCATGTGCTGTGCAGCTGCAAGCTGCATGCCAGAGCCTGGCTGGTAGAATGAGGCAGGGGAGGGAGAGGGCTTTAAGTCCTCTCCTTCACTGGCATGAAGTCTCTACTGGGTTTGCCTGACAACTTTTATATTATTAGCCAGATGGTCCTGATTCTCCTCCCTGTACCCTTTTGCTTACAATTTGCCCTTTGGTTAAAAAAATGAGATTGTTATCAGTCATCATTATATTTTTATCTATAGCTTGGATTAAAATAATGCTATGCTATGTTATTAGGACAATGTTTTGAGTAAATGCATGTTTTTGTACTTTTTGGAGAAACTGAGGGGGCAAAGTCTGGAATTCCACTGACAAAGTTATATCCTTCAACAGGAGCTAATGTTGTAACATAGTATTCCTGCTTGCCAAATTCTATGCTATTGTTTTCACCTAGACACTGTACAAGATGAAAGAGAAAGCAAGATTTAATTTCAATATTTAAGGTTATTACTGGTGTATCTTTAGGGGGCAGCAGAAAGCATTCTTAATTTTTTTTTTAGATCAGTAATTTTTAAAATCTGACTTTAAGAAGCTTTTGGTGATGCCAGCAGCATAGTGATGCAGCTGGGCACCTGGGGCACAGGGGCAGTAGTGACTTCCAGTTGCTGCTTCACTGCCAGGTCAATCATAATTAAGATTTACATGGCTACCAACAGCAGCCATTTTTTTTCAGTCTCCCAATTCGGCACCAGAATAAATGACCCCAGTAGCCCCACCTTTTTATTCTAGTACATGATGCAGGAAATATATTTAGTCTACAGAAATGTACATGAACTTGTTATTTTTTACTTTTTTCTTTCTATCATTACCCGCTTTACTCCCATTCTTGCCCATATGTCCCCCAAAATTCTAATGTTGCATTTACCCACATTCTGCATGCACCTTTTATCTCAAATTCAGGACCCCAAAATTCAGGTGCATCTCTTAATTGGGGAAGTCAATTCTTCTTCAATGGACTAGAAGCATGAAGGAACAGAAGCCACCAAAATGTCATTCACTTTTTTTGGCCAGCAATCAGCAGGGGTGGAATCCAGTATTAACTCTTATAGCTGCTACTGAATTGACAGACGATTTTGGCTAAGTAGCCAAAAGGTGCTACCAATTCAGCAGCAGTTGTGGAAGGGTTAACAAGGTAGCTTTTGCCTAAAGAGCCACTAAGCTGACTGCAGGCAAGTGAGTTGCTTTTATGCAGGTGCAAAAACAAGGTGCATGTCTTACTTGGGGGCTGGTTGTCTGTGAGCAAATAAGGCAAAGCTCTTCTTCTCAAGTCTCAAAAATTTAGAAATAAGCAGAGGTTGATGAATATCTTCAAAGTCAACTAGAAACACACAGTTTTCTAAAGAACCCCATGAACTGTATGTCTTTTATCTCTAATACTATACATCAACTTATGACCATCAAATAGGAAACTTTTTTTCTATCTTTTTTAGATACTGGGTGCATTTCTGTGTGCTCCAACAGTGCTGTTGCTACTGAGCCATCATTTAGTACTTCCATTTTGGAAGTGCTAAATTAAAGCACTGTAATAGCCCATACTGCATCGTGCCAGTGGTGCACAGTTATTTTTAGCCGCTACCTCACCATAGCAACGTGCTATAACAAGGGAGTGCATTGATACAGCAACATAGCTGTGTCATCATGGTTTGTGCCTACTGATGCTACATTGCTGTACCACGTTGCTATGGCAACATAGTGTCACATGTAGACATGCCCACTGGTTTTCAACCCCCTTACCCTTTCTGGCTATAAGATGTGTTTCCATTGAGAACCATCTAATAACTTTTTACTGAGAAGTATCTAAAATCTCTATTGGTTGATTTATATGATATATTTCCAACCAATTTGAAACATCCAGATAAACTTTAAAGATTCAGCTCCTAGTTTCCTCTGCTTAACCTGATCAATCCAGAATTACAAAATAGAAAGGGCTTCCTTTCTGACACAGGGTACAAACATGAGTGTTTTTTATTACTTAGCCCATGAAACCCAGTGTAAACTAACCAAGCCCCAGTCTTAGACCTGCTGATCAAGTTGGCAATTATTATGCTATCTAGGCTCAAAGCAAAATTACCATTCGGATTCTGTGGACCTTGGAAGTCCCTATAACAAGTTGGAGGGTCATGGTGAATGGAACTGCATTTACTTGTAGATAAAATTATTAATCAAGTGGGTCTAAGTTTTGATTTTAGATTTTAATTTCTAAAGTCATTTTTGTATATCAGTTATGGTCATAATACCTTGGATACCCATATAATATTTTAAAATAAAGGCATTGAATGAAATATGAATCAGATGCAGGTGATCCAGGAATAATGCAGCAGTGAACAGAAGGAGTAGATTTGATTGTATATAATTTCTTGCATACATTGATAATGCGCGCGCGCGCACGCACACACACACACACACACACGGCTCCTCTACGTGTGTCAGTAAGGCACGATTGGAGCTAATGCATGGCAGGAGTGCAATTGAGGGATCACACATTAGATCTAGTCTTGTCTTATTCCTGAACCTGGGCTCCTCCTGCACTGGCCAGAAGCAGGCTCCCACAGCTGGGAGCCCCCTTTCCTGAAGGGAGGGCACACACAGTCAGGGCCAAGAGAACCTGCAATTGTTGGGGCTTCTGGTCCCAACTATGCATGAGGTACAGATGGGACGAGAAGCCATGTCAGTTGCGGGGTTTTTGGTCCTGGCTACACATTAGGAAAACCCTGGGCCTAGAGGCCTGTCAGTTGTGGGGCTCCCAGTCCCCGCTGTGGAGGAGGAGCAGGACTGAGAACCCAGTGTGGGTTTGGGATTTCACACACCCTACAGCCTTGAGTATCATAGCAACTGCTATCTCCAGGGCTTGGTGTTTTCACACTGGACAAAGTGTACCCCTGGAGCTGGGAGCCCTGTTAGCTGATGGGGCTCCTGGCTGCAAGGGATACCCTGCTACATGTACAAATTAACACTTGATATTAACCAGCTATAAAGTTAATACACACTTTTGAGGTCTAACTTCATTCCTGATTGGAGCTTTTTATCTTGTGATAGCTACTTTACACATATAGCTGGTCTTGAGGTAATGGCACAATTAACTGATTAGTTGCACAATACCTGTAATGTGTAGAGGGGACCTCATATATATATTTATCATTTTATTTATCAAATGTATGGGTTACATATGGACATACTGAATTAAATTAGTAGGTATTCATTGTGTCATGGGCTAGTATACATTCAAGAATCTTCCAAGATAGTGCAAGATAAGAAGCAAGTAATTTGAATTTTTGGGGGGACCTAGGTTCTATTTCTCCTTTATTTGTAGCAGATTTGAACTCTTGTAACTGTAACTCTTCAGTTCACACTGATATAAATGAGAGAGGAAATCCAATCTTTCAGATTTATATATTATACCTAATCTAAACCAACATGTATTCTGATGGAGAGTGAGTGAATAATCCAAAACCACCTTGTTGATCTCCTAAATACATAACTCAAAGTTTCCCTGAAGGGCCCAAGTTCACATTTGGACATGCTAAATGGGACAAATCGCAATCATAATTTCAGTTGAGTAGTGAGGCAGAAGCAAACGGTAAAAACAGCTGGAAAAGCTGCCTAAACACAGAACAACAGGAGCTACTAAATGAAGGCCACAGGTAAACATTCTATTGATACCGTATTTTGTCTATATTTGCCTTTGGCAGTAACTACAATGACTGATTAAAAAAAAGTCACAGTGGATGCATCTATACAAACAGTATAGTGGGCGCGTCTATATAAACAATTGTCACAGTGGCTGCGTCTTACTACACATTAGCCTAATAACAGTAGTGAGGCAGTTAAAAACCATGCTAATAGCCTACTGTGCAATGTTATTAGGCTAATGCGCAGTAAGCATCACAAAATAACTGTAACAGTGCTACTGTGCAGTAGCTGTAATTACTGAACATTTAGCTAGTACTTTATTAAGCAAGTACTAAATTAAATGAACAGTATTTAAGGCACATTAATGAACATGTAGAAGCACACAGCAAGTAGCAAATTCTGCAATTAGTATCATACAGTCTGATGTAATTTCATATGCATCCTCCTTTATAGTTAAGAAGTTAGAATAGTGCTGCTATCTAATTTCTTGCCTTAAATTTCTTCAGGTCAGAGAAGGTAGGGAGGGAAAAATAATATCATAACTTCATATTACTTTGATAGTTCAAGTGAATTGTTGCTAAACAAACAAATCATTAAAGTCAGAACTATTGTTCCAAATAAAATAGTAAATGGTGTTTTCTACCGGCACTTCAGAGCCCTTACTGAGCAATGTGTGCAGAAGAATTCAAAATGAAAGGCAGATTAGCAGGTTTGCAGATTGCAAAAACTGTAGAGGAAAAGTGGGACAGGAAAAGCTAGCTATTAAACCATGTTACTGCAGTTAAAAGTGTTTGGAGCTTTGTATGAGGTACTGCAAGGTGCACAGTTGGAACCACCTTCATTCTACCCTGATGCCAAATGTCACATTATGTTATGTTTTGTTATTTATTTAATAATTGGTTGCATGTATCATATCTGGGCATATATTTTTAATGACAAACAGGCATTAAATCTAACCATCCATAATAAATAATCTTCCTTCCTATAATTTCCTAACTATCCATAAATTACTTATTGTTCATACTTAATAAAAATCCCTAAGTGTGTTCAGAAAGAAAGAAATCCATAGTAGAACAACTATCCACTATTTTTTTGCTGTCTGCATATTATCTTTTCTGACTGTTGTTAAAAATAACCCTTAAATTGCCTAAAAGAAATTAAAGGGCAAAATATTTTTTCTTACATTTTTATATTGTGTTTAATTTAAAAATTTTAATGGTTTTCATGATAAAATATAGGCTAATGATTGTAAAAACTGAAAAACAACCTAAGAAGACTCCAAACAATTCAGCACAATTTATAGCAGAAATCAGAATCTTTCACATAAGCTCTGATCTTCTGTGTTTTGAGATTTGTTTCCTCTAGGAAATGGTTGACTTTGGCTGTTTAAAGGAGTCTATAGCTAAAAAGCAATCATTACCAATAAATGTTTCTTAAAGTACTCATTTGGAAGTAACCATTCCACTTGATAGAGGCAGATTGCCTAAGTATTTATTGGCTTGTAATTGTGTGGCCCCACTGGTATCTTAGCTAGAAAAAAAGTATAAAAACACTATTCATACTGAAAACCAATGAGGAGTCTCCTTTCCATGTGTGGAGCAGTTCGTATTTGGTAAATGAAGTTGGTCTGAATTCTTTAACCCATGCAGTATGGATTTAGATAACTGACAACAGGAAAGCATGTGCATGTTCTCAAACAAGGTTTGCCAACCTGCAGCATGGGTGCCATAAATTATATGAACAGCCTCTCTGTGGTATATGGCACAGGAAGCGCAGTGATAGGGCAGGGAGCAGAAAGCAGGGCATCAGGTCAGATAGGGAGCACAGGGCAGAAAGCAGAAAGCCAAGCAGTAGTTTTCTCAGGGAACACGGGGCACGGAGAAGAAAGCTGGGCAGCAAAAGATCAGGTAAGGAAAAGGCATCAGTGTCACTTGGGAACAGTGCAGGTCTAATTTGTAGCTAACATCTGCCAGAAACATGGACTTTAACTATTCTCAACAATGCACACCCTTACAAGATACAGCAAAGAATCATGTCTGGTCCAGGCTTATAGATTCATACATTCATAGTTTCATAGATGTTAGGGTCAGAAGGGACCTCAATAGATCATCAAGTCTGACCCCCTGCATAGACAGGAAAGAGTGCTGGGTTCAGATGACCCCAGCCAGATGCCCATCCAACCTCCTCTTGAAGACCACCAGGGTAGGGGAGAGCACCACCTCCCTTGGGAGCCCATTCTAGACCTTGGCCACTCTGTGAAGAAACTCCTCCTAATGTCCAGTCTAAATCTGCTCTCTGCTAGTTTATGGCCATTATTTCTGGTGACCCCCAGGGGTGCCTTGGTGAGTAGAGTCTCACCAATTCCCTTCTGCACCCCCATGATGAATTTATAGGTAGCCACAAGATCGCCTCTCAGCCTTCTCTTGTGGAGGCTGAAGAGGTCCAGGTGCCTTAGTCTCTCCTCGTAGGGCTTGGCCTGCAAGCCCTTAACCATACAAGTGGCCCTTCTCTGGACTCTCTCCACGTTATCCACATCCCTCTTATGTATAACTGAATTTTCCTGTTTATCCTAGGGAAGTTAAAGTAGAATTCTGAGTGCTATAATTTAAGTGAGTAAAATGCTAAGTGAGTAAAAAACAAACTGCCATCTTTGTCCCAGCCATAAATATAATATTATTTTTCAGTGTTCATTTTTGTGCCCATAGAATAGGGTATTAAGAAAGAATTCTATCTTGCAAACAACAAAAGCAGAAAAGAATGCATATTTATGACAGTCAACTGCCAAAAGAGTGGGAAAAATAGAAAGAACAGAAAAGCTAAAACCTTCAATAAAATGTGACATATATAAAATACAAACCCCATTTAAAGGAAGATTAAAAGTAGAAAAGCACAAACAGATATAACATCTGTTTGCTTTACTAGTAATTATTGTTTACCCAATATTTGATCAAAGCAAGCTAGTATTTCCACTGGGAATTGTAAGTCATATCTTGCATATTTTTTCTATATCAAGTAACCACACACTCATGATGTTTATTTCTTATCCAGTACTAGTGTACTTCCTGTTGATGGGGCAGAAAAAGAAAAACCATCTAGTGACATAATTCCATTGTTTATCATTTAGCATTGGTGAGACCTTGTCAATTACCAAGTCATTCTGACTCTGCTGGGAGAGTCTGGGAAAATCAAAGCAATGTATTTGATTTATTAAAAAACTTTATTTTGATTTTGGTCCTTTTACTATTAACAAATAAATAAAAGTAGAGAAAAGTAAAGAAACAAAAAGTTATTTTAGTAAATTTAAATGCTTCAGGTTGAAACTGGCCAAATTTTGTTGAAACTGATATGAGGAAAGGATTTTTTGTGGGTGATATCTTCTGTTGGACTAACTGAATGGTTGGTATAAAGTTAGATGAACTTTTGAATCCAAGATTCTCTTCAATGAACCTTGTATTCAAAAGCCTGACTTTATCCTAACCAGACAGGTAGTCCAACAAAAGATATCACCCGCTGTAAGCATTGTGCTTGTACCATGGGTATTATGGTCACTCCCTCGTGTTTAGTCTTGTGGTTCTTCCTCACTCGCTCACCATGCCTTGTTGGAAAATAGACACATTAAGAAAGAACCTCGAGTTTGGGAGGTGGTCTTCCCAGTACACCTTGGAGACACGACCGGCTTTTCTTCACAGGGCTCCTACCTCCCCTTCACTCTGTCCTGACTGCACCTTCCATATCCTGGGTTTTGGTCTCACTCCATGTATCACTTCACACTCTCTTCTTCTAACAGGTCTCATGGTCATGAGAGTTCCCCTGTCCTTTTTCTGTCTTGTTTCCCGAGTCCCCAGTGGGATGGTATTCCTCTGCACTCCCTTGGGCTAGAGCTGTTTTCTTCACAGCCCTCTATGCAACTTGAGCATGTGTCAGCTGGCAGCAGACCCTTTCTGGTTGGTCCTTTAAATAGTGTCTCCCTCCCTGGGTTCTCCCCCCAGATGAAAGGGAGAGGTGTGCCTTCTGCCCAGCTGCTTCTCATTCTGGCTTCTCCTGCTCTCAAGCACACATAGGAAGCCCTCCGTCAGCTCAGTGTTCTGCCTGGATCTCCCCTTTCTCCCCAGAAAGTACCTTTGTCTCCAGAGTTGCCCTGCTCGCCAATCCACACTTGCTACTCATCTCGGTTCCTATCTCTGTGATTGGCTTCTGCCCTGGGGGCAATCTGTCTCCTCTTTCTGTTTCCCTTTTACCTTCTGGCTCCTCCCTCAAAAGCCAATCCACCTTGGCCCTGTTCCCATGTGCGGCCCTGCCGGAGTCCAAATAGTACTTCATTGGGAGCACCTGGGCATTGTCCTGCTTTTCCCCCCATAGTCTGGTCACGAGTAAGTTGTTTTTTTTTCCTTTGCTCCTGCTGGTGTATCCTCTTTTCTCCCCATACAGACACCACCATATCAGGTGCCCTATTACTCCCACAAAAATCCTTGTCTCTTGCATAATTTCTGCACCATTGTGAATACATTACTCCAACACTATTGAAACCTGACATATTTACAGAGCATTTTGCTGTTGATGAATCAGAACTTTTCACCTAAACAAAAGAAAACAAACAAACACAACACTAACAACAATAGCAATACACATTTATTCAAAAAGCTTGTTGTTCACATCAGTTTTCCATGCTCCTGGAGTTTAGTCAAGAAAAATGACAAACCTCCTTCTAGTAGAGCCAAGAGTCAAAGATTCCAGGGGGCCATATGGACAGCAAGTAACAGGGAACCTGTCTCTGAATGTTAGTGGTAGGACACTCATGTGGAAGGGGGTATGAGTCCCAATCATCACTGCACTTTATCCAAATGACTTTCTGAAGTAAACTACCTAAACACTCTAGTGAGAAGGGGTTTGCTCTCTACTCAGCATCTACATGAGACACTGACTGTTCAATAGCCTGATACTACTATGCAGTAGCATCATGTGGCAACAACCATGAAGCAATGCTTCTGCAGAGTAGTATTGAGCTACTGCACAGTAGTGTCACAAAAAAGACATTTGTTGGTACTACTGTGCAGTAACTTGGTTTATTGCACAGTCATTTAGTACTTGTTTATAGAGGTACTAAATGACTGCACAGTATTGACAGCATAGTCAGCGTCTTGTGTAGATGCAGCCAGTGTGCGGGATCTCTGAATTGTCCTTTAGAGGCAGTTACCTGTTTCTGTTTCTTTGAATGACTCATCTGGGGCCATATGCCTAATTCTGAAGCATCCCGCAGTCTAAGTTAGACATGTTCATGAGCTCAATCTGGCTGTTGCCCAACTTCTCAACTTTTTAATATAAAATATATCAAAGCATTAAAAATGAGAGTAAATAGTTAACAAAGAAAGAGATAGGTTTCATTCTCTGTGTGCTGTGTCCCAAAGGTAACCTTGGAGTTACTTGTACTTACCTCTTGAAATCTAGAGGTGCTTTGAGATGCACAAATTATATACTTACGTGGTAAAGTAGGATTACATAATAGCAAAGTTTTACAAAACAGTTGTGTGATTTATGCTTTGGGAGAGATAAGCAGTGAATTCTGCTAAATTGTATAGAATTTTTTTTTCTCACATGGAAGCAAGGCACAGTTTCTCTTATAAATTAAAATGGCTCTTTCACAGGATTCTGCCTGATGCAAACATCAGCTTTGTTTTTTTGTAATTAGAAAAGGTTAATGTGAATATATAACTGTTTTGAAGATTTTGGGAAAGAAAATAGTTTTTATTCTGGTTCTGCTGTCAACTAAAGAGTTCTGTTTTTTCATAGAACAGAGCTGAAGGAGAGGTAGGTTGATGGGTTTTTACTTTACTTCTCCTGATGATTTATACTACCCTTTTTACTTGTCTTGATGCACTGAGTCACTCCTTTTGTATACATTCACTCTTCTTGAACACTTTTTTCTGGTAATATGATCATAAACTAAAAGAAAAGTACAGATGAAAAGGACCTCAGGGCTAGGGACAGAAATTACACATAAAACAGCATAAGTGATAAAAAAAAATGGTTCAAATCTGCAACACAACAGAAGTTCAGTGCATACAAACCACTTTCAAAATGGCTGAAACCTGTTTAAGATAAACTTGAATGGGTATAGTATCAGACATAACTGATTTAGGTTAAATATGTTTATTGAACTCCTGTCCAAGATCCCCTCCTGATTCAAGTTATCTCACAGTTCCCTAGCATCCCAGTATGCTTTGCATTTCCTGTGAAAACTCCCCCTCACAGGGTGGGTGAGATAGCCTTGACCCAAACTGTCTGCTCCATCTGAGCAGGTAGGCATGCTCTAGTGCCCCCTGGTTTCTGGCCTGAGCCACTGCAGGCATGGGGTTGCATTTCTGGAATGAAAAGTGAATGTCTGTTCATTTGCTTATTGGTTCAATCTATGCTTAGATGAACCTGAACAGACTGAATTAATTCAACCTCTGGCTTTTTTAACTGTCTGTACTTTGTCCAGGAGGTCATCTAGTTCAACCCTCTGCTTATGTCAGGATCATCTCTGACTAAAACACCCCAAGCATATTTTTTGGTTTAGCCTGTTCTTCCTGAAAAACTTCCAGGGATGGTGATTTCACAACCCCTCTAGGTAGCCTGAATTTAACTATTCTGTTGTGAGAATATCACACTTACATTTCATTTTCTGTAATTTAAGGTTATTGCTCCTTTTCCCTTTCCTTATGGCCACTGAGGATAACCTAGCTGCAACCTCTTTATAACCACACTTCACGTATTTGAAGACTATTATCAAATCCCACCCCAGTTTTCTTAGAGTAGAGAAGTTCTACACCATGACTAGCAGTTCTTAACCTTGCCTAGCTTAAATAAGGCTAGTCTACAATGACATTTTTTTGTTCACAGCAAAAAATATCTGATAATTTTTTTTTGCAACAGTCAAAATAAATTGAGATAGTAGTTGTTTCCCTGTCCTTTTTTTCCGTAAAACTTCATGGGCTTGATTCTCTTTAATCCTAACTCCATTTAACTTCACTCTGGGAATGCAAATGCATTTGAAAGTGGGTATAAAGCATATTTTGTCTACTTAGTACTTACTGTAAGAATTAGTCCCTGTTCAGTTTGAGATGATATTAGACTATTGTTTGTGCTTCCTTGACTGGTGAGAATGAATGATGACAAATATATTTTTTTCTACTAAACTCTTCAAGATCTGGAGTATTCAAGCTTATCATAATAAGATTATCCACTGGAGCATCAGAAAGGTTTTTGTGGTTCATTACTTCTGTTCTATTTTATATTGCTTAATTGCTGAATAAAAATAGTTGTTTCTGTTCTGAAGGCTTCAGGGAATTGCTCTTGTCAAAAAAATTCAGACCTTTCAGAATCTTTTGAATTTTCGGCTCTGAAGTTATTCACATTTGGGATTTTTTTTTTCATATCAAGAAGGTTTTGTTTAAACAAAAGGTTCCATCTCAAAGGCATTATCAACTAAATTCCTCTCTTTACAAAACAGGAATAGGCTGTTTGAGAGCACTGTAATTGTCCTCTTTGACTTTCCTTTGTATTTTAACCCATATCTGGCAAAAAAACACCTCAAGATATGCAAGGGTTTGTCTAGACTAGACTCAGTCTAAGATAAATCACTAAAATTTTTGTCTTGAAACAAATATTTGTGGAATGTTTAGAAAAAAATTACAATTTGGTTAATTAATTTTAGTTAACTGGCAAATTAAAACAAGGCCACTAATTAAATCAAGATATAATCCAAGGGTAATTTATAAGTTTTCCATCAGTGCTGAGATTTCCAAGAAGTATGTTATTAAGTGCCATTTGGAAGAGTAATTTTTAAATAATATAGTAATAGACTTATAGTTCAAGAGTTTTCAATTAATGGAAAACATTCTCTTCATGCATCTAGGGGATAATTAGGCACCTGAAAATGTGTTTTACAACACCCAGCATGCAACGGTGGAAGAATTCCTCATCCAGCCAATGAGAAATACAGAACAGTCAGGCATATCTGAAATCTCACTTGTCAGCTAGGTAGTTAGGTGTTGATGAGATACTGGCATTTGTGGCCTAAAAATGCTTCCTGGACTGAAGCACCTAAGTCATTTATGTGGTGGAAGACGAGTGGCTTACTCTGTGAATGGTAGTGAAAAAGTGCTCCTCTTTACTATAACAGTCTAATCATTACAGCACCTGCCTAGGAAGTGGGAAATCTGGATTAGAGGCCGTGTTCAGCCTGAAGGGTTTCAAACTTATAGATCCTGTCTCCCAGGGGAGTACCTTAACCATGAGCCTACAGGCAATTCTTGGACAGCAATCTCTACCCTTGTTGAAGCTTTATCACTATGTAGGCAGGAATACAAGATTCATGGGCTTAAGAATCATACAATTGTAGAGAACTGGAGTGAAAGGTATCCCAAGAAGTCATTCAGTCCAATCCCCCACCTGAGCCTATCCTATCCAAACCTCCCTATACAAAGATGTTGTCTAACCTCTTAGCAAAACTACACAGTCAACCCTGACACAAAAAACAAGACATAACCCTGCCACATGGTTCACTGAATGAAATGGTCTTATCACTAGACTATAGAGTAATGCTCTATCTTGCTTCATCTCTTTTTGGTCCTAGGAAGTTGGAGCCTTTTTCACACAATGACAGAATTTCAACATGGGGGCTACTATTTTTTATACTATTAGTATGTGTCGGGTCTTCCCTGATCCCATTGACTAGATCAGACTTTTCAGAGGATTTAGTATGTGAGCAAGGGTGGTCTATGAATTCTAAGTAGCGTTAGCTGTGAACAGGTTTTGAGATGCTTAGGTTGGTCAGAAACAGTGGCTGTTATTAACATGAAGAACAGCAGGCTTTTAAGACACCTAAATAACTTTACTGATGAAAATGTAGGCATCTATGTCAATGTACTTTTAGTTTCCTAAGCAATTAGACAGAGTTTTGTAGATTGCCCACTTGGACTTAGCTACCTAAATTCCTCCTAAGTTGCATTTTAGGTGTTTACATCCTGTGTTGGATCTAGCATGTATTAACAGAGACCAGGTGTCCTATATTGCTGATTGCTTTCAGTTATGAACAATTAATTGGATGACAACCCTGCATGTTAAGAAATACTGTTACCCAATTAAAAAAAAAAATCCAATAAGATTTAAAGTATATATACATTTTTAGTGTTAACTTTTTGTTCTTACCAAGCTCAGAGGGCATGAAAAGTCAATGAATTTTTAATTGATAGCCTGCTTCCAAATTTATATTAACATCAGACCTGAAAGATTAAATTTGCAAAAGCAACCATCTAAATTGCATGTTCTCCAGTTTAATTTAAATCATACTCTCATATTTAAAAAAAAGAGATTACGTATGTTCCATATTTAAAAATGATGCCTTCTCTTTTAAAGAGATGTTTGGATACAAAATTATTTTCTGATGATGTGGATAAGGAAAAACCTTCTGTTGGAAATGTCAGTAACCACAGGAATAGAATTGTGTGTATATTTTCACCAGAGGTCCCATGTTTTGCATAGATTTATGTCCAGGAATCTTAGTTTCAGCTTGACAAATTAAGCTATTTGTGATCAGAACATTTAAAAAAATATGAACTGATGAATGTATGTCTGCCTGAGTCTGCAGCTTGCTAGAAACAATAGATTTGAGAGAAGAGAGACCTGCCTCCTTATAACTCATTGTGATTTTGAAGATTTAAGGTTTAGAGTTCGTGTCAATATTGGTAATTGTTTCCTTGACAACCATTTTGGTAGACTCAGATAGCTAATGTTCATCTTTGCTGCTGGTTGAAATGGTAGATAATGGGGTATTGTGAAGTTAGGTAGGCAGTTATTTATAAGGGGAGAGACAAATGGAATTTCCCCTTGCATATCTGCTGCAACAAAGAATTTTACTAATAGTTCAGGTGGCTGTCACATGAAAAGATGTTTTAAGAAAACTTGGCAGCTTACAGATTAAAAAAAGGGGGCACTTTTACTTTAAACTCTGCACAACCTCATGCCAAGTCCAGTATATGCCCAGAAGAAGCATTACATTAGTTGGACCCAGCTTGTCCAATGTCTGTATAGATTGGACATTTCAGTGTAGCTTTTTTGATATTTTTATGTAATAACTGATTGAATCAGCTTTAGATAGGAGTGCCAAAAAGCCCCTCTGAAGCATGCAGTCTATACAGATACTGTAGAGCCAGGTCAATCTAACACTTTGCTTTTTCCAATAAAGTGCTCTATTTTTTTTCACATCTGTCCGCAGCCCTTTATTTTAAGACAAGCAGGGTGTGACAACACATGCATATTAACGTGCTGCAATAAACTCAGGTGCTTATCTTGCCAGAGTGTATTGCTCCTGGGCACACGTTTACACGTGTACCCAGGATTGCAGCACATTAAACTGGGTTAGAGCAGCTCCAGCTGGCAGGTGGCCCAGGGTAGTCAGTCTGCCAGTCTGAGGCTGCTCCCCTTGGCTCAATGTGCTGTGGAGGGGCTAGTTGGGGCACAAGGGTGCTTCAGTATGGGCAGGCAGGCAGCTAGCAGGCAGCCCCCACACTGAAGCACTCTCATGCCCCAGCCAGCTGGGGCAGCATCAACATGTGTGCTGCAGCAGAGATTATTTTACTCCACAGCAGGATAGTACTTGTATTTACAAGCCCTTTCCTGCTACCGAGTAAATTAGTTAACTCTAGCCTAATGGGGTTCACGTCTAGATACACAAAATGTACTGCGGAGTTAATAAGTCAACTTCACACTAAATGGCTCATGTAGACACACCCACAGTAGCTTAAAATAAGTTGTTTAATATCCAGTAGTTTTTCTATCTTTGTTTCTTTTTTAATGATTATTTCAGAACAATGTAAGAGAATTATGAGGGAAAAATGCCCTTAAACACTTGGTCAGAACACCACATTTACTATACATTATATAAAGGTTAGGAGTCATACATGTTAATTAATGTACATGGACAGCCCATTTTTAAAAAAATACTTGTTCTATTTTATATGCAATCAGAAATTTCACTAATATGATGACTAATCTTTAAATAGTATAAAAATATAGTACAGGAAACCCTCGCTATTCATGGATTTGCGATTTGAATCCACAGATTTGTGGTGTAAATATTTGAACATATGCTTTCTCCATAGTGTATAGTGTTACAGCGGCAGTGGTGTCTGCAGAAGCTTCGTGCTTGCCGCTGCCGGGCTACTGCCACTGCCAGCTTGCACCATTCATGAACGCAGATGGAGAACACAGACATTCATGAACGTATTAACAGATTTCCACATTCCCAGGGATCTCTAGAACGTATCCCCCATGAATGGTGATGGTCTCATGTACATTTTCTTTTCTGCCGGGTGTTTTTATATTGAAGAGTTAAAGCCTATCATGATAACTGTAAGGTCTTAGTTCACTTAAACTTCTGAATAAACCTATGCATAGACACATCTATTAATCTTTTTAGTTCACACAAGAAAAGACTATCTTCTCATAGCAATAAAAAAATGTAGTCACATCTTAAATCTAAAGGTTGATGCTTTAGATTAAAGCCATGGTTAGGTTCATTTAAACTATTTTTAATTCACCCTTCTTTCAAAGTGACACAAAGTTAACCCTTGAACTCTTGGTGTCAAGAAATACCATTGTGTTCAAAAATATTTTAGGATTCAAGAGTGAATGTGATGTACCCGGATCTTAGCAAAGTTTTTGATATGATTCCACAATTTTTTTTGCAAGCAACCTAAGGAAGTACGGGTTGGATGAGTGGACCATAAGGTGAACAGAAAAGTGGCTGGATTGTTGGGCTCAAAGGGTAGTAATCAACGGCTTGATGTCTAGTTGGCAGCTGGTATCAAGGAGAGTGCCCCAGGGGTTGCTTTTGGGACCAGTTTTGTTTAAACACTTCATCAATGATCTGGAAGTTAAGATGCAGTACACCCTTACCAAGTTTGTGGATGACACCAAGCTGGGGGGAGTAGTAGATGAGCTGGGGTATAGAGCTAGGATTCAGACACCTCAACAAATTGGAGGATTGTGCCAAAAGAAATCTCATGAAATCCAGTAATGACAAAGAAAAAAGTATTTCACTTAAGATGGAGCAAGACCATGTACCAGTACAGACTGGGGACTGACTGCTTAAGCAGCACCTCTGTAGAAAAGGACCTGGGGGGTTACAGTGAATAATAAGGCAAATATTAGCTAACAATACACGCTTGTTGCAAAGGAAGCTAACAACTTACTGGACTGCATTAGTAGAAACATTGCCAACAGATCAAGGGAAGTCATCCTTTTCTGTTTGGCATTGGTGAAGCCACATCTGGAATAATTTGTCTAGTTTTGGCTCCTCCAGTAATGAACAGATGTGGACAAATTGGAGAGAGCCCAGTGACAACAACAGTGGCTAGAGGGCTGGGGCACGTGACTTCTGAGGACAGGCTGAGGGATGTGGGTCTTATTTAGTGCAGAGAAGAGAAGACTGAGGGGATTTAATAACTGCCTTCAGCAACCTGAAGTTTGATAAAACAGGTGGACCCAGACTGTTTTCAGTGGTGGCAGATGACAAAACAAAGAACAAGGTCCTAAGTTGCAGTAAGAGAAGTTTAGGTTAGATATTCGAAATAACTTTTTCACTATAAGGGTAGAAAGCACTGGAACAGGCTACCCAGAGAGGTTGTGGAATGCCCATCCTTAGAAGTTTTTAAGACCCAAGAGAAAAAGCCTTGGCTGAGATGATCCGGTTTGGGATGGTCCTGCTTTGAGCAGGGGTTAGACTAGATGACCTCCTGAGATCTATTCAACCCCTAATTAACCCTATGAGATAAGATTAGAGATTTGTACAAATAATGCAATGAGAAGTTATGTTAGATAGTATAAAAAATAAAGACTACTAATTCTCACACTTTGTTTCATAATCTTTTCCCTAGCTGTATAAATGCATCCAATCAAAGCATTATCTTAGTACATATGCAGACAATACCACAGCTAAAGTTGTTTTGGGATCCTTCACTGATTTATTTTATTTTTAGCAGTTACAATCTCATGTACAATGTTGCATTTGTTGCACATTAAATAGAATGTAGGGCCAACAGAACTGTAAATACACAGAGAGGATTTTAAGGAGCTGAACAAACATTTATTGCAACAAGACTGAAGTAGTTTCAGCAATGTCTTCTGGTGCATCTTTAGAGATGTGTGAGGCTCTCCTACCTTCCTATTTCCTACTTTTTCAGAACCCCAAAATAGCTTTTGAAGGGGCTTCTCTGACTGTCCAATATTTTACCAATTTGGACCTTTTTATGTTTTTAAAGAATGAATTCTTTGGAATGAATCAGTCAGTTCAGGAAGATCACAAATGCCCTACATAAAGAAATCGTAGTATTGAAAACACTGCCTCAATTTACAACTTTATAACATTTCTATATCATTATTACAATATAATGTAATTATTTGGAATAGGAAAATATGTTCTTAGTAACAAATTTAATTATAGTTCAGCAGTATAAAGCAGAGCTATATTAAGTAGAGCTCGTATTAATATTTTGAACTAAAAAAGAAATATTAAAACAGTGGGGTCAGAACTCAAACACTTATACCAGGGGCTTTCAATGTTTTTTAATAAGTTTACCCCTGGTGGCCAGAAGTGGTGGGGGGAACAGGTGCAGCTGGATGTGGAGAGGTGGCAGCACAGAGTGGTGGGTGGCAGCTGCCATGTGCAAGCTTCCCCCCACATCTGGCCAACCAGGCAGTGCCTGTGCAGCCTGTAGAAGGGCGCCGCTTCCCTGGCCCCCCCAGCCCCACTCCTGGGAGGTGGCAGCGCATGGTGGTGGGTGGCGGTGCTCTGTCTCTGCCCCCGTGTACCTCCTAGGGCCTTCCCAACTACCCCTGGGGTTACACATACCTGTGGTTGACAACCCCTGCCCAGCCAGGGTTCCTGAGTTTTGGTTTGATTCCTGCTTCTTCCACAAACTTCCTATTTACCTTGGGCTAGTCACTTGACAGCTGGATCTCAAATAGCCAATATGCTGAGCATGAAAAACGTGAAAAGACCCTTATTTTTATTGTTTGAATATTATACTTTCATCTACTGAAATGTTGGTTTTGAATTACATATGGAGAGTTTATAGGAACATCTTTTTCAGATAACCCCATTCACTGATGTTTAAATCACCATGCAGACGTTATTTGCTATGGACTTTACCTTCATCAGTGCTGATTTTGTATCTTTTTGAGAATGGTTTTGAAGAAGGAATGGAGTATTCTGAAACTGATGAGAACCAGTGAGTCCAAAAGAAGCCTGCTTCATTCAAGGCCTGTGTTCTAACTTACCTGCATTGAATAATATAAGCCTTTGCATAACAACAATTAGTTTCAACTCACTCTTGTAAAATAATTAGCAATCAGTACTATCATCACTCAAATTTCAAACAGATATAAACTGCCTCCTAGTTAACAATGTTCAGCGATACTCTTAGATGTGGCCTGTGCTCTCATATGAACTATGGGTCTTCCTGAAGACAGCTGCACCAATACTTTTGGGTTGCAGTGGTTTTGGTTTTGTCAGTCCTCCAGTTGAAACACCTGAACTTGATGTGAATGGGTCCTGTAAAATAAAGGACACAAACATTTTATTGCCAAGGGATTAAGGTAAGACCTTCTTTATATGATTATATTGATACTTATTTTTTGTTAGCGTCTAGGATGGATGAGGCAGTAGACTCCAGTTTTGACTATACTGTTCTAAGAAGACTGAGCTAATAGGGATATCCAAGCATAATTTAGTTTCACTTACTTTCATAGTATTTCAGGACTGGTTTATTACAACATATGCATCCCATGTCCATCATAGCATAAATTAGATCTGAGCTCTTTTTCAAGGAGCTAGGTTAGGCATACTAAAATAACAATCTGAGGAAACAGTGACTGGCAGAAGTCTTTTAGTACAGGACAAATATGTTTTCTTTTGCCCCCTTAAAGGCACCTGTCAGAACCCAACTGGTTCATCAAACAGAAAAATAGAAAACTAGTTGAAAAGATGGCTGATAGCAACAAGTTCCCCCCCATCACTATCCTTTAAGGGAGGAGGTTTTTTTTTTTTTACATACTTAATTAATTTTTGAGACTTATACCTTAACATTTTTACCCTACTGTGATTGAACTGATACTTACCCTATTGGTTCTATTGCTCACTGTATGATCCCCAAAGTAATGAGCTAATCATATTTCTGGTTTGAATCACAGGACAGTTGAGATCTCTCAGCTCCACTTTGTATTCTTCCTTGGTACTGCTGAAATTTTCATATTTTCTGGTTAGTTATTTGCCTATACTGTTAGTTCACATTTTCCCTTAATTGGGATGAGATCGCTACTGTAAGCCCTAAATTCTGGTACTCAACAAACCTAAATTTTACCCATTTACCACCTTCATCTTGTATCTTTTTCGTAATAAATAATTGTTCCTGGCATCACACTGACTTGCGCAGCTATGCCCAACTTAATAATTGCCCCATTTATTTTCTGGCTGTTAGCCTTTCTACTTAATTTTCTACTGCAGTGTTGTCCATTGCTCCTATGAAGCAAATTCCTCTGAGCTAATGCACTGCTGTCATGCTCTGGTCACTCTGTGGGCATTGAAAAAGTTTTGCAATGGGACCTCAACCACCACAGCTCTTGCATCATTTTTGCAAATGCTGGGCATTGATTTGGCATCCTGTTTTCCTGTTTGCCATATACTGTGCAGCTCCTTGTTCTATAATATGGTGACCAAAATGCTGAGCTTTTCATGCCTTTACTACTCAAGTCTCTTTTTTTGGTAGTATTTTGTGTTCTTACTAATCTCCACAATGTCAGGACATATCCATCTTCTAGGTAACTGAGCTTTGTTTGGCAAATTCTGATTGTTGAGTCAAGGTTTAGCTGTGCATCTTGCAGTGTTCTTCCTATCTTTTGACCTAGATCCCAATTATGGAATTGCTTCTTTTCAGGGACTGTTCCTATTCTCCCAGCCCTCAATCTCAAGAATGGCTTTTTCAGCTTTCGGTAAGTTATAAACCTATATTGTCACCTTGATATATAATTTATGTTTGAAACTTACTGGTTCCATTCCATTTTTATGTGGAGTACAAACTTCTCAGTTATCTGTATTACAATGTCATAGTTAACTCAAGATGCCTAATTTAAATGAAAAGTATGAAGTGCTTCAGAATCAGTTATTGCCAGAAATAAGTCTACCCTCTGACTGTTGTTGGCTTGTTTTTCTTTTCTAGCACCTTTTGCGGAAACAGTGAAGCACTCTATAAAATTTCTCTAGTTGTCCTCCAGATTTTCAGAGTAGCATTCTTTTCAGAGAGGCTGTTAAGTGATTTGTACTTTCACTCAAGGTTTATCTCCTTAGTTCATTTTATCAATAGCATATGATGTTCACAAATCATGTAGAAACCAAAGAGTCTGATAGAGTCCTGCTTTAACTCCTCATTATTGGATAACATGAGGCTTTGTATAACATAGAAAACAGTTCCTCCAAGATCTCTCTAACATTATTTTTTCCCCATAGGGATAATTCAGGTGGAAAACTGGGGAAAAAAAAGAATTTGGTTGTAGTTAAAAACCAAAAGAAATGCAAGAAGAAACCAGGGCTATAGACATATAGACTAAATCCTAATTCCAGAAATTAGGCTATCTAAACAAGATAAGCCTACTTAAAGTTTGGGTAAAACAGGCAAACAGATGCAGATTGCTTATTGCAGTAAAAACCCATTTTTGTTATGCTTTGAATCTTTGTATTGAGATTAAACAATCTGTTGGGTTTTTTTTTTTAATGTCACTATATTCAGACATTGATCACAGCACTCATGGAGTAGTTTTGCAGGGCACAAGTGCATTTGATCCTGCTGATGTATCACAGCTGGCACAAAGCATGCTTTTAGAACTCTGACTGAGAATAAGAGAATCACAGCATTCTGTTCCAAGAAGTGAAATCTCAGAGTCAGTCAATGTAGATATTATACTCAGAGAGACATTAGGGCTTGGAAAGACATTCACTTACCTCCTTGCAATGTACATCTCAGTTGCATACTGATATAACTTTTTACAAGGATCAGGAACTGACGGACATGTATCTGTCATAGGGTAGTGTGCGTGGCGCAAGCCAGGTTACAGCTGTTGCCCTGGTGGGTTCTATCCCCTGATGTTAAGTTATCGAGAGGGAGAGATGGACTCGCAGTGGTTCCAAGATATTTTCTTTTATTTAGTCTCTTTCTTACATGCGCTCCACTGATGTAGATGTGGCTGCGCAGGCAGTTACACTTGGTTCAGTCCCAGTCCTAATGAGGGACGGATATAACGAAAACAAAAAAGAATCGGGGATCCACTTATTTACGCACCACCCGGTGTTGAATGTGGCTGCGCGTCCTGTCCCGGCTCGGGAGATGGACGAACGAACAACAGACAATCGAGGGATCTGAAAACGATTAAAGCAAATTCATCCATCCCAGTTCGGGTGAGGGACGAAAAAAAAATTGAATCTCAGTTTTGGGTGAAGGGCAAAAATAACAAATCAGTAGACCTTCTGAGATTAAATCGAACCGATCGGCAAACAGTTACTTTGGAAATCGGAGAAGCTGTGGGAAGGTGGCCAGGCCTACCCACCGAGCAATGGAAGCTCCAACTTCTGGTCTAGCTAGCTGAGCGAGCGATGGATGCTCTGGTGTCTGCGCGCTGCTCTGCTGTCCTCTCTGCTCTCCCCGAAAAAAATTCTGCCCCAGTCTTTATAGGCCAGATGACAAAACCCAATTTCAAGCCCCTGATTGGTCTAAAATGTTGCAGGGTTTTCCACAGGGGACGGGGTTTCCCCAGCACATGGCCAGGGCCATGCAGCAAGAGACAGGGTTTCCCCAGCACATGGCCAGGGGCCATGCCATAAGCCAAATAGGGGCTTTCCCAGATCGCCAGGAGAGTGCTTGGCAGCACCTGTTGCTAGGCAAAGCTGGCAGAGCCCGGCTGAAGCGTGACAGGTAGTATGCATTTTATAGTCCCTTGCCACTAAGTGGTGGGATAGCAACTAATAACATATTTATACTTATCAAATGGTTATACTCAGATGGATGTGTAGACAAAATTCAAACTAATGAAACTTATATCAGGGAGTTTTACTTTTGATACTTTCAGGAAAAAATTTCCACCAGATTTGGTAAAGTTAGCCTAAGTTAGTGGTTTGAGCTGTGTGTCTGCCTGTCCACACAGATGTAAGGCTAGTTACTAGGGCTGTGCAAAGCTTTGGTCCCCAATTCAATTCAGAGAAGATTCAGCCTGATTCAGAGGCCAGAATCTGGATTCAGCCAGCATCCAAATTGAATCAGGAGAAGAAAAAAACCTTTGCATTGATTTGGAGGCTTCAAATCAATTCAGAAAAGATTTGGAGATTCAGAAGGCAGTCTTTCAGGGGAACAGAAACTGAGAGGAGGGAAGGGGAGCAGGGTGGAAAAGACTGACATCTGTAGCTGGCCAGTAACTGTGATTTTTCCCTGAGTCCTCTTCCAATCACAGTGCTATGGTGGAGGGATGTAGAAACAGCATATAAGCCTCTGTCTGAAGGCTTTCTATGCCTTTTGTGAGCTGTTTCTCTCTCAGCAACAGCATCTGAAAGGTACTGGGCTGGCTTGGGAGTCATCTGCTACTTTCTGTTCTTCGAAAGGATTGGATATAGGTTACTAACTAAAATCCCTCTACTTATCCCTATCCAATCCATTTCTTTCAATTTTATATTTGTTCTTGTTTCTTCCCCCCCTCCCCCATTGTTTAAAAAGAAAGTTTTTTTTTCCCTGGCAGTGAAATTCTTGCACCTATCTCCTTGAAACTTGGCAGGCCTTATGCCCTCAGAAGGGGATACCATCCCTGCTGTTTTCATCCAAATATGCCTTAACACACACCCAACATGAGTTTAGCTTTCAGCAGTTTGATGTGCAGTTTCCCAGAAACCACTGCACCTATCTCCTTCAAGCTTTGCAAGCCTCATGCCCTCAGAAGGGGCTACCATCCCTGAAATTTTAATCTGAATCAGTCAAAAAATGACAACGTTATAGGTATTTCAGTGATTCCCCATTACAGTGTATGGCTGAATCTCCAAATCTCTCCAAATTGGTGCCAAATCTTCCAAAGCTGATTTGGCTGAATTGATTCAGGACAGTGATCTGAATCTATCAGTTGAATCACTGTCCTTCAAATCAGCTGAATCTGAATCAAATACTTCCCTATTCGCACAGGCCTACTAGTTGCCTCAATGTCATAAGAACATAACAAGTGCTATAATGGTCTATGGCAATGGTTCATCTCACACAACATTCTGTCTCTGGAAGTTGCAAGGAGTAATGTTTTAGATATAAAGTATATATCGGGCATATATGGAGTGATCTAGTCCTGTCACACACTCCCTGGTATCTGCCATAATTGATTTAGGGGTACGAGAGATTACATCCTTGATTGTTCAGTTTAGTAGTCCCCAATTGACCTGTCTTCCATGATGTGGGAGCTCAGTTCCTGGGGTCCTAAGGGAAACCATGAGGACCCATGCCAGGGCACTGGAAGAGATCTGGAGGGCCCGGTAAGGGCCAGTCATGCCTCCTACCTCCCAGCAGGAACTTCATCAACAGCATGGGAGTGGCAAAAGCAGCAGATGCTGCAGCAGCCATGCTTTAGAATCATGTGCTTGCTGCATGTAGGTAAACATGCCACCACTTCCACTATAACTAGTATGATGATATTCAAGTACTCATGGTGCTCAGGCAAAGTGCCTGATTATTGGAAGAGGGCCAATGTGATGTCTATCTTCAAGAAAGGGAGAGGGAACTACAGGCCAATTAGCTTGACCTCAATCCCTGTAAAGATCCTGGAAAACATCATTAAGGAAACCATTACCAACATCCTAACAGAAGGTAATGTTCTGAGAGAGAGAGAGAGAGAGTCAACATGGGTTTGTGGTGGGTAGATCTTATCTGATCAACCTGATCTCCTTCTGTGACCAGGTGACTCATCACCTGGACAAAGGAGAAGAGGTGGATATCATATTCTTGGACTTCAAGAAAGACTTTTACCTGTGGTCCCATGATGTTCTCATGGAAAAATTAGCGAATTGTGGCCTAGACAATTTCACAGTCTGATGGCTGGGGAACTGGCTCCATGGATGGACCCAGAGAGTGGTAGTTGATGAAACCAAATCAACTTTGCGCATTGTAACCAGTGGCATCCCCCAGGGCTCCATTCTTGGACTTGTATTCTTCAATGTGTTTATAAAAGATCTGGACTTGGGTGTTACAAGCAGACTGGCTAAGTTTGCTGATGACACCAAACTGTGGGGAAGTACAGCCACCCCAGAGGATAGGCTGGCAATCCAGGCCAGCCTCAACTGGCTTACAAGGTGGATGGATCAAAACCTGATGGCATTCAATGCCAAGAAATACAAGGTGCTCCACCTTGGGAGAAAGAACCAACACCACACTTATAGTCTTGGCACTGCTTTACTAGCTAGCACTGTGTCTGAAACAGACTTGGGGGTTATGATTGAGCCACCAATGCGATGCTGCATCCAGCAAAGCCAGAAAAATGCTGGCTTGCATCCTCCAATGCATCTCAAACAAGACCTGGGAAGTCATCCTCCCACTGTACTTGGCCTTAGTGAGATCACAGCTGGAACACTGTGTCCAGTTCTGGGCTCCACAATTCAGAAGGATGTGGAGAAGCTCAATAGAGTCCAAAGGAGAGCCATGAAAATGATTAGAGGTTAAGAGGGCAGGCCTTATGAGGAAAGACTGAGAGACATGGAACTCTTCAGCCTGGAGAAGTGTAGGCTCAGAAGTGACTTGGTAGCAGCCAATATGTATATAAGGGGTGTGCACCTGGGAGAACATCTGTTTACCAGAGCACCCCAGAGGAAGACTAAGTCCAACGGTCACAAACTCTTGGAAAACTGTTTTAGGCTGCACATAAGGAAAAACTTCTTCACTGTCCAAGTCCCCAGGGCCTGGAATAAACTCCTCCCAGAGGTGGTGCAGGCATCTACTCTGGATTCTGTTAAGAAACACTTGGATGCCTATCTTGCTGGGATCATTTGACCCCTGCTGACTGCCTGCCCTTTGGGCAGGGGGCTGGACCCCATGACCTTGCGAGGTCCCTTCCAGTCCTAATGTCTATGAAATCTATAAGGGGAGGCAGGAGCCCTGTGAGAGAGATCCATGGACCCACTAGCCTAGTCTCAGTGACATCAGGAGCCTTCTGCTTATCCAATAAGATCAAGACATGGTGGGCTGTAACAGGGGACCTTCTCAGGGCTGATTTTTCTGTGGCCCGCCCACCTGTGTCTGGGCTAACCGCCCCCTTCTCGTCTGCCACGCCTTCTTGGTAATTAATTAATAATGCGATTAAGCAGGAGGCTGTCCACTTCCTGCCCCAATGCCGGGGGTGCTATCTGCAGCTCCATTCCTCCCCTACACTGCAGCCCAAACCTCGCAGATGGTATTTGTAAATTCCTTTTTATGTTGGGGTCTAGGCCACTGTGGGCCTACCCCTTTTTTCCTCTCTCTAGCTAGACCTGTCAGTCAAAGAAAAAACCCCACTGATCAGGGTTTGACTCCCAGGCTCTAGCTCTCAACCCCCCCCCCCCCCAAAATCCTCACTCAGGCTCCTGCCTCTCTGTGGCACTGAGGTATACTCACCCCTGAATACTGTGCCCTCTCTGGCACTGGGGTCAATGCACCCAAAAAAATATTGTGCCCCCTCTGGCACCGGAGTCAGTGCACCCAAAATGCTGCGCCTTCTCTGGCACCAGGGTCAGTGCACACCCAAACACTGCACCCTCTCGGGAACTGGGGTCAATGCACCCAAAAAAATGTTGCGCCTTCTCTGGTGCCAGGGTTGGTGCACCCAAAATGCTGTGTCCTCTCTGGCATCGGGGTCAGTGCACCCCCAAATATTGCACCCTCCCAGGCACTGGGGTCCCCACACTGCAGTGGGCCCCCAATGAGGTCTTCTCCTTTTCCAAATAGACTCACCCAAACCAACGGTTGTTAAACATTAAATAAGGGAGGCAACATGGCTGCTTACTTTAGATGATCATGAGGATGGCTCTGGGCATGGTGTAATCTTCCGACAGAGACTGCAGCCACAGCACCATAGTCATTGGGAGTCCACCTCCCTGCTGCTGCTCTCGCCTTCTCCACTTGCCATTTGTAGGGTCCTGGCCTCCCCCTTCCTGTCACCTGACCAGCTGGCAGGGCTTGAGCCTTAATCCTTACTTGACTGGCCAGCCGTGACTGGAAGGTTCTGGACTTAAAGGGGCCACCCTGTCTCTTAGTAACTGGGTTAGGGTTCCCTGTTACATGGGCCAAGCTATCTTCACATAAGGCCAACTACATAGAGAGCTCTGGCTCTTGCGCCTGGTGGTGTTGGATGCATCTGCAGCATTGGATACATACAAATTTGTCTTATCTTTTTTTGAATCAGATCATGTTATCTGGCTCTACTAATTTCTTGTAGTAATGAGTTCCACAAGTTAACTGCATAGAGGGCATGTCTACATGAGATGAATTACTGCATGTTAGCATTGTTTACTGTGCAGTAAGTGCATACATCTAAGTGTGTTCACTTACTACACAACAAAAACCCTTAATCCCACTGATATTATGCAACCTAAAAATGAGGGTAGCAATGTAAGTGGAATTAGTTACTGCACAGTAACACACATGTAGACACAACCCAGGACCAAGTTTGCTGACTCCAGCCACAGGCCAGCCCCAGCATTGCAGACTGCTGCAGCCTCCAGCTAGGCCTGTCAGCCCCCAGGGCCAGCTTCAGGGAGCTTCTGGATGGCAGTGCCAGCTTCACCAGCCCACAATGCAGCCCCAGCAGCCTACCAGGAGCCTATGGGTGCTGCAAGGCATTGCCTGTGCTACGCAGCTGACTGTCCCTTGTTGTGCCCCTGTGCTGGGCACTGCAGGCACCTGTCCAGGCCTGGCAATGCGAGGACAGCTATGCAGGGGCTCAGAGAGCTGCCACAGGACTCATGATGGCTTCCTTCCCATATGTGTCCATGCCTGTGTCTTCTACCTGAGGCCCCAAGTGGACCAAGGCACCCCCACCAACCAGCCCCCCACTCTAGGACACTGCAAAAAGCATTTTGTTCATAGTTTACACAGTAGTAGAAGACAGTAATACACTCAATAATGTAAGCTAAGTATTTCATGTTTAACTAATGAAAACATAACTATTGATTGGTTTGTTAATAGCTACACCAGGTATACTGAATATCAGTGGCATGGCTAAGGATGCAGACAGAAGTTCAGCTCCTCAACACAACCCAGAGCACAAACTCTATCAGGTATGCCTTCCTCCCCCTCCCATCCCTGTCCCACCCCACTCTCCCCAGGGTGCTAAAGGAACTCACTGTGCCTCTTCATCAAATGTTCATAGACATTGCTGAATGACTCCCAGGCACAAAGCAAGACTGGACTACCCATTATGTTAGAACGTAATAAACAAGAATCACCAGATCAAAAGACAACATGAGGAAGGCAAGTTACTCTAACAACTGTAACAAGGTTTCAGCATTTAAAAATGTGCAGTGAGATCTTTGATAAGTACAAGTGGTTAGAATCTCAATTTTATCTTTCTCCTATTTCAGAAATGTGACAAGTTATATGAGTACAAATATAGCAAGTCTATCATTCCCGTGGGCCTCCTTCAAAAGCGTAATGTTAAACACTGCTTTAACCAAAAGGCCAATCTTCTTTTGACAAGAGTACTTAGTCTGAATGATAACACAATGGAGATACTGTGATAAGAAAAGGATTTGATTCTTGGCATAAGATTGTGTATGAATAAAATATAACCACTGCAGGACACTTTTGATATCGCCAATAGAAAGTGTAACTTTAAATCTTTAATCAGAATGACAAACTGACCATTTTTATTGAAAAGGTACACTCCATTAAAAAAATAAATTTGTTACAGTCTCAAAAAGTCTGCTACATTTAAAACAGGGAATTATATGCTAATTAGGTCTTCAGGTAAGGGCCTGTCCTGAGGAAGAGGATGGCATTTCCAGTGGAGCCACAGCTTTACTTGATTTGTAGCAAGATGCTATGAAGTCAGGGATTTAAACTCAATATGCCAAGACTGTGTCCAGGTATAGGTTGTAGCCAGGTTGATCTAAGGACCTAGGCAGACAAGGTTCTTTGGGTAAATCTGATATATTTTATTAGACCAAGTCAAATAGTTAGAATTTTTCCAACTATTTGAGTTGGTCTAATAAAAGATGTCAGATTTAACCAAAGAACTTTGTCTGCAAAGACTATGCCCAAAACACTAAATAGTGATAAAAGACGGAGTCCTTCTCTTAAAATCCACGTGCCCTCCATAATTCGATGAGATGTCTGAAATATATCACTCAGACTGAAAATGAATAGGATCAAAGAATAAGGGAATAAAATCAAAGAATATTTCCCCAGCATGGAAAGCACAAGCATGACAAGCTAATATCATCAGACTCCTGTATAGAATATTCAACATGGAATGTTTTCTTAAGCATCATGGAGTTGGAGATTATAACCTCCCTTCTACAGCCAATGGGACTTGAATGGGGGTGGGAGTAGAGAGAGAAGAGAACAAAAGGAGGTTTTCTGAGGTGCTTTAGCTTGGCCCATATTTAGGCTTTGCTGAGTGATCTAGTTGGAACCATGACTAAGAGAGAAGTGTTGAACCAATTCTTAGTTTTGCCTTAGGGAAAGCATCATTAGTCTTCAGATAGGAAGAGACAGAGAAACTCAGGTAATGTATTATAGACTCCAATTAGTGTAGCAGATTGTAATCTCTATCTTTTTAATAGTTTGCAATTAATTTTCTTCATTATATGGAAGGTGCAGCTAAGGGAGAAGGGCTTGAATTCATCATGTACTAAAGGGTTCAATATTAAACTGAGTAACAGTGAACTTGAGTGTTTGCCAATTCACAGATAATGAGGATGCTGTATCTCAGTATTTGCTTTATTTATAAAAACAAAACAAAACCCTGTCAAGGATTTAACTTAGTGCTTCCAGCAGGAATTCCTGCCATGACTGTTGAATATGATTATCCAACCTGAAATTTTTTTGGTAAACAAAAGCAAAGGCAACAAACGTGGAAAAGCGGGGGGGGGGGGGGGGGG
>NW_017728993.1:74514086-74522832 GCF_001723915.1 Gavialis gangeticus
GGGGGGGGGGGGGGGACCCAGATACAGAATATGTCTTCTGTTGTTGAGATATTTTAAAAAATAGATGGTATGAGCTCTTTGAATCTTTGTGAACCCAATCCAAATCCTGCCACAGTCAAATCAAAAACACTGGCTGTATTCTTTAGGTTTTGAATCAGGCCCAGCGTAGCAAATCAGTGAAGCCTGTGCTTAATATTAAGTATACAAATAGCATACAAATAGCATCATGAAAGATGATGGAATTATTTACATGCTTTAGTACTTGTCAACTCTGTCAACTGATGATCAGGTATCGCTGAACCTAAAACTTTTCTATTTAATTAAATGTTCAGTAGGGCCTAGAATTGGGCCATATGACTTTATTAGCTTAAAAGCAAATAGGGAGGCTGATCCCAAAACTCCATGGCACAAATAAACATTAAAACATCATGCTGAGAGAGATGGTGTCCTGCACTTTCTTTTTCTTAATAAGAACATGGGAATGACTGCTGGCTATAAAATAAGCTAAGTCAGGCTGACAGTGAAACAGGACTCTTCTTCCTTTAATGAAAAAATGTAACTGATTTTTCTCAGGCTTTTTGCAAACTGGTGTTGCATTGCATGATTGGAAGCAGAAGTAAAACTTGCATAAGTATAGGAGTGCATTTGCTCTCTAGAACAAGTGTAAACCTTCTGCATATAGCAATATTATAACATACACATAAAACAATATCAAAATAATATTAATGTTGCATAGTTGTGCTCAAAAGTTGGCATACATACTAAGGCAATTTGTTAGAACTTAATTTACCCCTCATGCATATATATTATAATACAGTCTTTAATTACATTGCATACCTCTTTTTCATAAGTTGCTACTTGTAACAGCTTTAATTCCACACTGCTGATTCTCACTACTAGGTGTACTGTAATTGTTGCATTTCCTCCTTTTTATTTCTACTGTTAGACATCCACACATTCTTGAATATATTTCCTTTGCTGATTGTAGACGATTTAAGGAGAAGAGGGAATAATTATCAATCAGATGTTCTAGTTACTTCTAAAGTATACTCCTCACTCCTGCCCTCCACCCCCACCCTCTACTTTGCAATGCTTCTCTTTTTATTTGGTTTTACATTGACTTTTGGGCTGGACCAGCAAATGTTTCTTATTTTAAAATCTAAAGCCAATACTAGTACAAATCAGTGATTCCTTGTCCTCAAGTAGTAGGAAGAGGAAATGTCTAAGACTAGATGTCTTTTGTTGTGGGTACATTTGGACATGTCCCAGTCCTAAAATCTTTGTCATTAGCAGAGCTCCCACTGGGATTAATTGGCATTTTAGCTGTGAATGGAGGGCAACTGCAAGATCAACTCTATTTTTTGCATACATTTTCCTGGATATCTGAACATAATTTTCCCACTATTCTAGCACATTTAGCTCGTACTTCTTTCTAACATAGTAACACAGTTATTAATATAGATTGGCTGGTGCAGAAACAGACTGAGTGGAGGAGAAAAAGAAAATCTATATGACAAAGTCCTGTTGTAAAAAGACTTCCTTGAGACAGAGTTCAAACAAAAATGGAAGCCTTGCATCAGCTGCAACCTATATAACCAAAAGAGTAAATTTCTGTGCAGTTTGCAGTTGGTTTCGGAGGCATCCAGCTGAGCCCCATCTGTAAACAGTATAGGGTTTGATTCACTATTGACTTTCATTTTCTTTCAGGTTTTACAGTTGTGCAAACTAGGTTCCAACCATCACTCAGACAGCATAGCAGCATTTTACACTCTCTTGACACAGATATGAATGAACACACAAACAGTAAAGTGATGGAGAATAATGTAAAATATTTTAATTATCTTTTTGATAGGTTTATTTTTAAATATTTGGAGGATTTACTAGTAACTAAGATGGAAAAACCAAAAGGAATTTTTGATGGGGATATTAAGGGCAATTGCTGTAAGTGTTATTGTAGTCCTGGTTACTAAAGAAAGGAGTTTATTCCCCAGAATGTCTGATAAAATATTGAGTCTGTTATACCTACTTGCACTCTTATCTGGATTTAGCTTATTGTGCTCTGGTAATTATGCAATTCATTACAATTAAAAAATGTTACAAATTTCCTACCATATATGGCTCTGTTGAAAGCAGTGGCAAAACTATGTAGGAGACCTTAATTTTTTGTTTGATTTGAGGCCAAAAGTTAAATCTCAAGCACTGTGTTCTGCTCTTTGCTTTGTAATTATTTGAATATTATAAAAGCCTTAGTCTGTTTGTTTCTCTATAACACTTTATCTGCATTCTGATTGGTTGTCTTGGCAGCCAATCAGAATGTTCTGTGCTCAGCATAGACAGAGACACATGGCGGAGCACTGCCCTGATAGCAGGGAGTGAGGGGCCAGAGCTGGGGGTGGAGGGAGTGGTGATGGCCTCGCCTCCCCGCCCTCCTGGCTCTGATCTTTGGAGACAGAGGGGGATGGCAGGGACCAGAGTGCTACTATGATATAGTGGATGGAGCAGGGTGGCAAGGCCAGCAATGCTGACCTTTCCCCTCCCCTGGCCCTGCCCCTTGGAGCTAGTGATGGCATGGGATTCTGGTGGCACAGTGCTGGCCTCGCCCTACCACATGGCGGAGCACTGCCATGACAGTGGGGACTGAGAGGCCGGAGTGAGGGGTGAGGCCAGCAGCAGTGGCCTCGCTGCCCCCACTCCAGCCCTGCTCCCTGGAACCAGGGGCCAGAGCGCCCCCCCAAACAACAGCCGGCAGGAAGCGGGAGGTGGTGGGGAAGGGGGGAAGAATGGAGAGAGGGAGGGGAGCAGGAAGGAGGGGGGGTTACTGGTGATAGTGTGTGGTCAGCCATGGCCACCCACTGTCCCCAACCACCCACTGCTACTGCAACTGGCTGCCGTAGCTGCCCACCACCACCACCACTGTGTGCAACCTCCCCTGCCCCCCATTCCTAGGAGGCAGCAGTGGAAGCATGGAGTTGAATGGTGGGGCGTGGGGGGGACACACAGGTCTGCACCTGAAGCAGTAGGCAAGGGGGAGAATGAGCCTGGGCCCGAAGCTGGTGGGTGGGGAAGGGAGGGAGTGGGCCTGGATCCAAGAAAGCGGGGGTGGGAGGGGAGGAAGCTGGACCCCAACCTGAGGTGGTGGGGGGGGACTCAGGTCTCTGTCCCCACCTTCCCCCTTCCCACCCCCCGTCACGCTTGACAGGCAATTTGCCAGTATTAAATAATTTACCTTTCGGTAAGGTAAACCAACACTCAAAAAAAAGTACTTTGCTAACTTCAGGATTGTTTTCAGGGGGGTCTCCCCCACCTCACCTTTCTTAAGAGCAAAAACCTCATTATCAAGCAGACAGGATAAAATATAGTGGAAGCAGCATAATGAAGGGTGTACTTGGATAGGGCACAAGAATGGTGCAGACTGTGGTATTTACAACCCTGCAGAATGGTGCTGTTATACCTGAATCAGATGGCCTAATCCTGAAGATGTCCAACACATCTTTTCTGTTTGCACTGTGCTTTATTGATTTTGCTTATGCTCTATGTACTTGGAGAGGTCTAGCTATGTAAAGTAGCCTGCAGGATCTGGGCTTTCAAGTGCATGACAGGAATAATTAAAATATGGAGCTGAGGAATTTCAATGTTTATTAGTCTATTTGGGATTCAAAGGAACTTCCTACATGGTTGTGATAGATTGGAATATGTTAAATTGCTAGATTTTGTCAAACTTATCAAAATGTCTGCTTAACCAGATCTGTTGTTTAAAGCTTCAGTAAAGTATAAAAAAAAAGAATCACTGAATCCTTGTAGAAATCATCTGATTTCAATGTGGCTAATTCACTAAGAAAATCAATCTTTAATGTAACATTCACCAAGAATTTTTTTTTACAGAAAACATTTTCTCTCATGGTAACTGAGAACAGGCCCATATTGTATAAAAGATCAATGAAAAGATATAACTGCTTAATTATACAATAGTTGCACACACAATCACAGGTGAGTTTTGGAAAGTGAATAGATTTTTGTCTGAGTCCCACAGTTTCTGCTGACAGTGACAAAAAATGTGGAATACTGTACCCATGTTGCTTTGGCTCTGTACTCATATTGGGAAAAGGTGACAGAGAAAGTGAAGATCATTTTGCATCTGGATTTCATAGTTTGCATCTGCATTTTAAGCAATGCTTCCAATCTGAAAAATACAAAACATTTTTATCACAGAAAACAACCAGTAGGCACACTAAATTATTATTGCCATAAGGAATAATTTTGAAAAACTGGAAAGCTGCTATTTCCCCATGAGCAGTAGACTAGATTAGTATCCTTTGTCAGATTTCAGCCTGGGAGTGAACAATTTATATAATATACAAACAGCTTTTTTGTTTGTTTGTCTGTTTGTTTTGGACGGGGGATTTTTTTGGTTTTTGTGGGTGGGCATTTTTTGTTTTTTTTGTTTGGGGCAAAAGGAAAAGGTTGTGTGTTAAGGATTCAGTAATAATTAGGGATACAGCATAGATGAATATGGAGGAAAATTAAATAATTATCCCATAATCTAATTTAACTTGAATTATTACCGATATATCTCCCTTGGAAAGAAGGGCTACAAAATGATCTTATCAATATCTATTTTTTGGCTTGTACTAAAAACCAACACAGAATGTGTTTACAGTACTAACAAGAAAAGGAAGCAGATTAAGGTTCTGCTTAACATTAGGCAGACAAGGTTTTTTGGGTAGATGTGGTATCTTTTAATAGACCAGCCAAATAGTTGGAAAAACTATTATTTGGAAGTTTGGGGGCATAAATACCCTTCTTCAGGCATAGGGAGAGTTTGCTGGTGTAATGTGCTTAATGTTATATTTTCTTGTTGTACTATTAATCTATTCCACCATCTAGCACTAACAGTGGATGCTATTGTGCTGCCAGTAACATTTTAAAGCTTTGCTGTGCGTTGTAGTTAAGTAAAATTATTCTAGTAATGAGATTTCAGAGCTTTTAGTCATAACCTTTGAAACTAATGTGCATCACCTGCCAACGCTGCAAGTTATTTACTATGTGAAGGAATATTATAGTACACAAAATTTTGCTGGGCCCTCACAGTAAACTCAGTTGTACCTCTCGGTTGTAGAACTATAGCTGTAAATAAGGATTGTCATTATAAAAATACTTTAAATATTTTTATAAAAATCTAGGTTATGTAGCCTTGAGTACTGAGTTGTATGATAAGGCATAATGAACATTGTAATTTTATGCTGCTGATAAGTAATTTTGGGCACAGATTATTTAACAATAGTTGCTAACCATTTGTTTTGGTGGCAAGTTGCAATTGCCTTTCTAAACTACATCAATATCATCCACTGGTATTTAATTGAAATCATATATGAAATGAAGTAAAAAAGTAAGCCTGGTGCCTTCAAGATGAGCTTGATTAATCCACGACATTCTCTAAGGCAACACTTTAACAGGAGAAAGCACGCAAAAAGGAATCTAACTTTTTTCTTTCTCTCCCACATCAGTGCCAACGAATTTTGCATGGGGTTGTAATCATGCAATCATGCTGGTGGGACTTCAAAGGAAAACTGTATATCTATTAGGAAAAATGGAGGTATCTTTCCAGTTTGTTTTTTAAATATACTTTTATCCTTTGAGGTCAAAAATGATTTTTATGCTCCCTGAGTTACCAGCCTAAGATTAACACAAAACTTGTAGAAGTTAAGTCCTTAAATGAAATATAGCAAGTTTTGCAAACCAAACATAAGAGCTGAAGGGTCCTCTCTGACAAGCTAATTAATAACAGTGTCTTCCTGCATAGGAAAAGTAACTTTAGAAACAAAAATCTGTAAAAAGGAGGGATGGGGGTGAAGTATGAATTAGTTTCAGGCAATGAATGTTCCTACAGAACCCTGTAGATGTGATTTAAATTAATCTGACAAAGGAATGTGATAGCTATTTTTTAAATATAGTTAACAAGGGAGAGAGAAAGAAAAGGGGGAGGGAGGTATAGACATACAAAAAATTCTTCCCAAACTTAGCAGATTCTACAAAGCTTTGAAGTGTTCCTGGTTAAATCACAACCTTATTACACTAGTTATATAAAAATAGGTCCAGTTTTCCCAGATATAATGAGGTAATGTCTTTGGGTGCATACCAATAGTCACAAAGCATGGAGAAGAAGTGGTTTAAATTATACAGTTTACTCTAAGTAACCTACAATTACATCGGGAAAGCAGCATGCAGCTGTTTGCCCTTGGAGAGAGGAAATGTTCAGGCCAGCAGACAGACATCCCATGGGGAGCCATTTACTGCACCTTGTGGCCACCAAGTGTCCTGGACTTAGGCAATAACTTCCATGTGTCTGATAATTGTAAGGCCATCCAGGACACCATGGCATTCTGTGTGCTCTGGCACCACCTCCAGACTGTCAAGCAGCAGTTCTGGGCTAATGTCACCAGCAGACCAGCAGTGGTTAGTGAGAGAAAATCATTGTGGGCACTTGGGACAATAAGCAATTGCTCTAGAATTTCTGGGTGTGGCCACCTTCATAGATGTCATTTTGAAACTGGCCCCTCACATCAAGTGCCACAACATCAGCATCAGTTGACCTCTTACTCCAGAGAAGTGGATTGCCATTACCATCTCAAAGCTGACCATCCCTGACAGCCTATGCTCCACTGCCAGCCACTTTGGTATGGGAGGTCCACAGCAAGAGAGGCCACCCTGGATGTGTGCCTGATCACCCAGAACACCTTGGCCAATCACTTCATTTGTCTTGTCAACCCATAGGAGGTCATCACTAGCTTCCACTGGATGGGCTTCCCCAACTCCATGGGAGATGTGGACAGCACTCACATCCCCATCCTCCTTCCATCCCAAGGATCCCAGTAGTTAATCAATTGCAAGGGCTTCTTCTAAGTTGTCCTGCAGGGTACTGTTGACCACCAAGGACATTTCATTTATATCTTTGTTGAATAGGCGAGCAGTGACCATGATGCTAAGATCTTCCAGAACTTTACCCTCCCAGAATGATGGAGAACAGACACTATGGCCCCAGGGTCCTCAGTACTGATATCAGTAGTGTCCTTGTCCCACCTCATTATTGGGGATCCATCCTGATCTTTTCTGCCCTGGTTCATGAATTCCTACATAGGGCACCTGAACCTCAGGAAAGAATGCTTCAATTGCTGCATCAGAGGGTGCTTCATAACTATAGAGTCCTAAAAGTGTGCCTTGGCATAAAAGAGGAGTACCTGCTGCACCTCATCACCACCATATGCATCCTTCATAGTATCTGTGAGACCAGGGGAAGGTATTTTATGAGGTCCAGATAAAAGAGGTGCAAGGTGTTGACCAGGCATGACACTGAATGCCTATGGTTCTCAGGGGCTGGCCAGAGAGTACCATCACCAGAGAGTGCACACTGTGACCCACCAAACCAGCAGGGAGTCCAGATCCAGGAAGTTCTGGCTGATTACGATGGATCCTGGTTTTCTCTGATTTAAAAAATAAACCCCAATTTTCAATTTAAAAAAAAGTAACCTCAAATCCACAATTTTCCATAATTAAAGTGAAACACCACTAATATAGATATATATAGGTAAGACTTTAACCCAGACTTTTTAGACTAGAGAGTCTTGTCCCTCTACTCAGGTTCAGACCAGTCACCATTTTTGGGATCAGAATTTTTTTTTAATGCCATGGTCAGATTGGTATGGACTGTGGGGGGGTTTGCCTTCCTTCATAGCATGGGCTATGAGCCTATTTCTTCAATCTCTTGAGTATATATTAACAACCTTTACAGAACCAGAACATTGGCTGCTGTTGTCCCCCTACTTAACCTGTGACAGGCTAAAGTGTTATGTCTTGTGTTTCACAGTTTCATAGTTAGCAGGGTCGGAAGAGACCTGAGCAGATCATCAAGTCCAACCCCCTGCCATGGCAGGAAAAAGTACTGGGGTCAAACGACCCCAGCAAGGTGATTGTCTAGCCTCCTCTTAAAGACCCTCAGGGTAGGAGCCAGCAGCACTTCTCTTGGAATTTGGTTCCAGATCCTAGCCTCCCTGACTGTGAAGTAGTGCCTCCTGATGTCTAATCTGAATTTACCCTCTGCCAGCTTGTGACCGTTATTTCTAGGCAGTCCTGGTAGTGCTCGGGGGAACAGGGACTCCCCCAATGCCTGCTGGTCCCCTCTGACTAGGTTGTAACAGGCTACTAGATCCCCCCTCAGCCTTCTCTTTTGGAGACTGAATAGGTTCAGGTCCTGAAGCCTCTCCTCATAGGGCCTGCCCTGCTGTCCCCTGTTCATACAAGTGGCCCTCCTCTGGACCCTCTCCATGTTGTCCACATCCCTCTTGAAGTGCGGCACCCAGAACTGGGTGCAGTGTTCCAGCTGCGGCCTGACCAGTGCTGCATAGAGGGGGAGGATCACCTCCTTGAACCTGCTTGAGATGCATCTGTGGATGCATGACAAGGTATGGTTGGCCTTCCTGACTGCATCCCCACACTGCTGGCCCATGTTCATCTTGGCATCAATGATGACTCCAAGATCCTTTTCTGCCTGTGCACTGATGAGAAGGGAGTTCCCCAGCCTGTAGGTATGGTGCTGGTTCTTCCTCCCCAGGTGCATCACCTTGCACTTGTCAGTGTTGAATCCCATCCTATTCTCATCCACCCACCCCTGTAACCTGTCTAGGTCCAATTGTAGCCCTTCTAGTGTGTCCACTTCCCCCCACATCTTAGTGTCAGCTGCAGATTTGAACAA
>NW_017728993.1:74527832-74532394 GCF_001723915.1 Gavialis gangeticus
TTGACCTAGGTATGCCTCCCCTGTGGCCTGAGGGGCCTGTTGTGTCAGTGTTGACTGTATAGTTTTGAGTAGAGAGGTTAGGCAGTGGATTTGTGTAGGATTATTTGGATGGGGATGATTCTGCCTCAGGAAGGGTTTGGACTGGATGGCCTATGCAGGTCCCTTCCAGCTCTATTACTCTATGATTCTTTGTAATACAATTCTGACAGTTCTGTGGGTTTTCACATATCCCCAAGCTAATCATTCTGTTTGCCATCTGGCTCCATGGCAATGCTGAGCAGGGCAGGGTGCTGACCCCCAACATTTGTAATTGTTCCTTACACTTTTCTCATGCACAAAAATAAACCCTTTTCATGTTTTTATTAGAGTCAAAATATGCAGGGGGAAGGGAGATGGGGAAATACGGAGTTCTGTTTGCTGCCCAGCTTCAGACAGGATGGTTGAGTCAGCCTTAAATTAGGGTCCCAGTAGGGACTGCAAAAACAGTGGTCACATAGAAGGTTGGAGGGAAATGAAAGGGGTGGCCTGTAATTCTTATCAAGGTGGGAATCGAGATGGATGGAATGCCATGGACCACTTTGGACCTCAGGGTTGGGAGGTGGGCCTGGTTTCATGACACAGCACTCAATGAAAAGAAGAGGTGGGAGAAGCAGTCAGCTTCTCTCAGGCCCTGTCAAGGCTGCATGCTGCAAGATAGAGCCATGGAAGTGCAGTGGAACTGGGAAAATAGCTCCATATGTATGCCCCCAAAACTACCTTATTGCTCTTCAAGCTTGCTCATCTTTGGTTTGATGCCTACAACAAACTTGACAGCCTTTAGATATTGTGTATACTGAGATTGCTGCATAACAAACTGACTAGTTACATATCATTACTTCCTTGTATTCCTCTTATCTATTTCTCTGTATCCATCTGCTAATTACTTTTCTACATAGATTGTAAACTATTTTTTGAGTCAGAGATTGCTTTTGGCATAGTACCTATCCCTGTCTATGGGTAGACTTTCAGTTATAGTTCATTAAGTTGACACCTTTTACAATGTCTCACTGCTATATGGAAAGTTAGCAGATAATAGCCTGTTTGTCTCTAGCAAATTGTTATGCTAGGGTGCATGGGAGTAGATGAAACTTAAACCGTTACAACTTGAAGAAGTGGAAATATTGATTGTTTCAAGAGTAATTCACGAGATTAGACAAAGTTACTTGGGTTACAGGTTTGCATTATCTGTCATCTATTTCCTTACGCTGGAATGCTCATTATAGCACTGTAAACATTTTTTCTGTCTATGCCCTTAGCAGGAAATTCAGATATCTTTTTTTGATGACCCTTCTTAGGTTCCTCACTTTGCTACTGGTGCTATCAATGGTGAGAATTTGGAGTTAATTGTTAGATAATCTGCTGACATTCCTAAGAGTGTCTCCTTTATTAACGAAGAGCACAGTCCTTTACTATCAAAGTTAATAGAAGCATTTAATAAAAACAGCAGAATCTGCTCAAATTAATGTTTTGATACTGTATGTTCTAACTAAATCTGTGGTTGAAATCCTTAATGTATTGGTGATTTGCTAATGCCAGTAGTCATTCACTGCTGATATTACACTAACCTATGCATGCCATTGAGCTAAAGTAGACTGTCACATTTTAATTAAATAGAGGTGATGGAGGAGGCATTTTCTGCAGCAAGCAGTTTCTGTGTATGGCCTTTGTTGGATCTATAAACATTTGACCATTGTCACTGCTAGTGTGCTAAGTCACATGTGCAAAGCATCTGACCTCAGTTCTGGTTTAGTTTAGCGTATTGGTATGCACACACTTGCTCAGAGAATTTTGATCCTCACAACTGGTGTAAATGGAGGTAGTTTCATTGATTTAATGGGAGGTACATCAATGACTCCAATTATGTCAGCTTTGAGGATCTGTTTTTAACAGTGGGGGTGGGCACTGGTGCTGTGTGACTCCCCATGATGGGAACAGAGGGTGTGGTGCATAGTCTGGGTATCTATGAGCCAGTGAAGGGACATCAGAGGAGCAGAAGCAGAACACCCGTACAACCAACACAGGAGATTGTTGCCCCTGGGCACATGGGTCTGCATGTAGTGGGCTGTTTCATGATGAGGTCCTGGTTGTGAGTGTATGGTCTGTGTTTTACAGTGGCTGGGGCCCTGAGGCATGTGTTGGGGGCACAACTGATTTGGTCTCTCTATGTCTGTTTATGGCTCACAGATGTCGCTGGGGAGAGGGACTGGGTTTCCTTGACATGGAGACAGCTCAGAGGGGCTGGGTTTTCTAGGCATCTGAACATGGGGGAGGATTGGGAGAGGGGCACAATGAATTCTAAGATAATGGAGACAGTGGATTAATGTGAATTGATAGGGGAACTGAGCAGGCATTTGATAGACTGGTCTAGCCCCTGTCCATCTAGGATTAGTACGTTTTCAACATGACTTAGATTTCGGTCAGGTATGCTATTTTTATTTCAACCTAGGCACTGTGAACATATCTACTCCTATGGATTTAGATAAACTATGTCCATGTAGACCAATCTAAATGTAGCACCTGTACATAACTTTTAAATGTAAACATTCATGATCAGAAATTCTATTGGCCACAGTCTGCAGTAGTAGGTTGTGCACATGTTCAATAAATGATAAACTTTGCATGAACACGTTTTTTTGTCATATTCTCCTGTAAATCAGGTAACTGTGCATGCAAATATAAAAGCAGGAAAGCACAAGCACATTTTTGCATGTTAATCTCACCAAGGACTCCCATCTTTTCTGTCAAGTATGGCGTAGTGGAATAACCAGCCCTCTGAGCTTTGTAGGAAACATTTAAGACCCCCATTGGGGATTGGAATGTCTATCCTCGTCTGTTTTCATGGATTCCTATATTCAGGACCTTTAGACAAAACCAGTGAGATCTGTCATTGAAGAAATGCTATAGAAATGGCAGCAATATTTCTTTAATATATAATTCCCTATAAAATTACAAAATCCAAAATATTTTTCATAAAAAAATTAATACAGCAAAAAAGATTAAATACAGCAAAAGGTAACACATAGGTTAATGGTTTCCCTGCTGCCTCCACTGCCAAAAAATTCATTATTTTAATTAGAATAACTGTTCACTTGTCCCAGCTGAAAATAAAACTTTATCCTCTCATCAATAAAATGGGCAAATATAATTAATAAAATAAAGCCTAAATTCTGTTTGAGTGTAACTTAATTAGGTTCCTACACATTGCTGCCTGAGAAATTATGTGGAAAAAAATGAATTATGGTGAACTCTACAGTTTTGTTTTTGTGTTGTTGTTTTAACTTGGGGCTACATTTTTTATTTTGTTTTTCCTTTTTACACTTGACTATCTTCAAAGTTAGCAGAAAGCTTTAAAAGTCATGGGAACTGGGAATAAGGGTTTGCTTTTCCATTTTGCACATTAATTTTATTCAATGGTTTTAAAAAGGAAACTTTTTTTCATTGTTTTTATTATTGTCCAGTAATCCATGTTATAACAAACTTTAAGCATTTTCTCCTCTTTTTAGCTTTTTTCTCACTCCCAGCCCCCTTCCATTTGACCCTATGTGGGGAGATGAATTTTCTATTTTCCAGTGTCATGAAAAAACAGATTTATGACATTGTTTTCTAGAAATTTCCAGTTCTGGAAAGGCCATTTTCAAGACATGCATATATTTTTAAACAGTCTTTACCAATCTTAGTTCATAGACTTATTTTTAAGCTGTTAGGGGACCGTCAAGTCATCTATTTAGATCTTCTGTATCACACCAGACATAAAATCAAACTACTCTTGTGCATAAGCCAATAATTTGTGTTTAACTAGAACACATACTTCAAAAATGCATCTAGTTTTGATGGACTTCATCGCTTGTAGTCTCCACTCTCCTTGGCAAATTTCCCCAATGGCCGGGGAAAATAGAAGTCATACCAAACCAAGAGGCACTATGGGGCCATAAATTTGGAAAGGGTAGACTACAGTCTCTTCTATTCTAATTTCAAATGTATTCTGCAGCTCTGAAAACTAGAAGGAATCAACCCATATGTTTCCCCAACTGCACAGATTGTTGTTATTCTTGACTTTTGTGCAAGAAAGAATTAGAAGAGATAGGGGCCTCTTCTTCCCCAAAATATAGTCAATGTCCAGCTATGATCATGACCATTATTATACAAAAAAGTAACCCTTATAATTACAGTAAGTAGAAAAGTTCCAGTCCTTTCAAAATTGCTGAATTCTTTAGATAGCTGACTGGTCCAAGTAAGAGCTGGTTGTCTGGACATCTCCTGCCAAATTATTGCCAATTAAAATCAAGCCCTAAGTGTACTGTTTGGTTGGACAGTTAACAATGGTAACCCCAGAATGAAATGTAGTAAAAGCACTAAAATATAAACCAGTGGGGGTAGCTTCATATTTTCTTTAAAAGGTTACCATTGTTAACTGTCCAACCAAACAGTACACTTAGGGCTTGATTTTAATTGGCAATAATTTGGCAGGAGATGTCCAGACAACCAGCTCTTACTTGGACCAGTCAGCTATCTAAAGAATTCAG
>NW_017728993.1:74537394-74549181 GCF_001723915.1 Gavialis gangeticus
GGTTGCTTGTTATAGTCTAAGTACAAGACACATGTCCTAGGTTAAAAACTCTTGTTTTCAATGGATTTTTTTTCAAGTGAAGAGACTAAAAATCTGTTTATGCATTATGATAGTATTAAAGTTCAAAGTCAGAATTTAGTAAGTCAGCAATAACTAGCAGCACCTTAAACTAGAGAAAAATAATATACATTCCAAACCAATTAGAACAGCAAGGTTTCAAAACATCTTATTTGAATTGAACTTTTTGGGAGATGTGTGTTCTGTGAATGTGCAGCAGTGATTGTGACATGGCTTCAGTTTTGTCTTTGAACTGTGTCCATACATAAAAGGATGTTATGGTAAATGCATGCAAAAGTGGAATTTTGCTGATGTGACTAAACATACTGCAAACTGTTTCTAGTTAGATGTTTATACAATTGTATTGCAAGAAACACATTTATGCTCATTAATGTGCTTTTGTCTTGTTTGTTTGTTTGGGGGTTTGTTTTTGGTTTTTAAGCAACTTTTGTCTGCCTGAAGGCTGGTTCATTAATCAGCTTCTGTGAACTTCACTAGCCTCAGCCTGGGCATTGATTCAGTCTAACAATAGTAGACACAATTCTGTGTCAGGTTAGGTGTGTTTACATGTGCTAACTTTAGGAAATGTTAGGTCAGTGTTAAAGTTAGTACATCCTAGCCACGTCAACACAACGATGAACGTGTGTGTTGCAGCATTTCAAAGGAGTTTGAGATGCTGCAGAAGGCATACTGCACATGAAAAAATGTTCCTCACACTGCATATTTGCAATTGGGACTCTAAATTTGATACTCGGCAATCCCAGTATATATATATATAAAATTTATATATATATAAATGTATATAAAAATGCTGGAAAAGAGCAGCACAGGGTGCAGTCTTGGAGTTTTCCCAGAAGCAACCAGAGGCTGAGTCCTCCAAGGAGATACTCTGGCAGCGAGCCAGAGCATTTCTATGGCTGCTGCATCCCCCTACTGTTTCAGCACACTGCATCAGCATGCTGAGAAAATAAAGGTGGGGCATGGCTTGCAACAGGGGCATGGCTTGCAACAGCAGCATAGACCCAGAGCTGTGGGGAGTCATGTGGCATTGGGCCAGGCAGGATCTGTGCTGCCATGTACAGCTCCCCAGCTAGACTGCTGGAAACCCCACATGGAAGCATGGCCTGACCCAATGGTGTGCAGCTTCTGCCTGTACACAGCCCCCACCCACAAACCCCACACCTTCACCCCCTACAAACGTATCCCACACATACCTCACATCCCCACACTCCCTCACCACAGGTGCTGGCCTCAGCCTCCAGCTCCCTTTGGCTGAAGATCTGGGAGGAGTTGGGTGAGGTCAGTTTATCCCAAGTGGCACAATTTGCCCTGCACCAAAGTGCAGGTTCAGGCACATGTCCTGAGGCATAAATCTCCAGCTCAAATTTGTGCCACTCATATTTAAGCTGCTGCAAATGCACATGTTGGCATGTGTGGACACACCCCCTGTGAGCAGTTACATGTTCACAGTCAAAACCCTTTTAGCTCTACAGCTCTGGCCTGTCATTAGATGACTAGTGGGGGAGGGGGGGCATCCCATAGTGCATGGAATCACATGGAGAAGGTAGGGAACATCCTCTGCCAAATGGTGCTGCTCATGACAGTGCAACCAGAGGGATGCACATGCATGGTCCTGTCCCCCTGCACTGCTTTTGCGGTGATTGGGGTGCTCCCTGCCTGCTCCCAGGCTCCTTGTGGCCCTGCTTGGCCCCCCACATGGCTACCCTCCCCTGCCACTCCTGCCCTCGTGCCCTGACTGTGCTGCTTGATGGACAAAGGCAAGTCTGGAGACAGGAGAGGGGTATGTGTGTGTGTGTGTGTGTGTGTCCTGCTGGACCCTGATACAGCGTGGAAGTTCCTTTCACCACTGGCCTTCTTCCCCACTGTCCCCAACCATTTTGCCCTCACCCCTGTGCTGGGTCTCCTGTGTGGTCCAGCAGCTCCTCACTCTCTTCCCCTTCCACTCTTTCCTCTCTTGCCAGCCTCTGCTGTCCAGCCTGTCATCCTGGAAGCATCAGAGTCTAGGAGGACAGTTAATCTACCTGAGAGTGGTGGCTTCTGGCATACTGGAGGACTGCAGATTGGTCATTTTATCTCTGTGGAACATTTAGAAGTTAAGCTAAAATGAATTGCCTAACAGCTCAAAGATAACCCTCACCTCAGCTGGTTAACTTTGAGATACAGGGTGTGTCCGGAGGAGTGTGGACATGTAGTATGTGGCACCGTGAACATGTCTGCGGTGCCATATGCCATATATGCTGCACATGCAGGCATTCCCCGCACTGCTACTTTGCAGCATGGAGGGGGAGGAGTTTGACTCCAGGATAGCCCAGGTTCAAAAATACTCTACACCTAAAAAAGTGGGGTTGCACACCACCCAAAACCAGAACCTGGCCAGCTAGAACCACACTCCTGCTGCCAGCCAGGCTCTGTGCTGCAGGAATGCCATAGCTGCAGCTCCAGGAGGCTCCCAGGACACCAGGTAGGCTGCTGAGGCCAGCACAGTTGCTGGTCCCAACCTCTCCATCTCCATCTGGGGCAATGTGCCATGCACCAGAATGCACATGGCACAGGCATTTCCCCAGGGAAACGTACATTCCCGCCCACAGGAAAGTGCCCATGAGGGCATTTAGTACTTGTTAACAAACTGGGACTTGTAAGTATTCAAGTTTTAAGTGCTCTTAAGATGAGCTAATTGTAATGTGTAATCACTCCCTAACAACTGCAGTAGATTGCTACCAGGAAGATATAGGGAGGCTTGTGCAAATTTAAGTGACAAAATAAGTGTCCCAGTTTGGGGCTTTATTATTAATCATTAACTTGGGTGAACTGAATTTTGCAAACTTACTCAGAATATGGGCTGGGTCATGTGTGTTGTGATCTGTTGCTATAACAGATGTTCCATCTTTGGCATCTTCTTGAAATAATACTCATATAGTTGAAATTCCCTTTTCCTTCTGAACTCACATTGGTTTTGGTATGGGGCTTTAGCTACATATATGTCCTTATCCCGAACATTATTGAGGTTACCACCTACCTTCCTATCTCCTGCATGATGAGAAGTAAGGTATATTTAATTATCTCATCTATCGCTCCTTCTTCCTTTTTCTGTTATACCCCACATTTCTCAAAAATCCTTCCTCTTCTTTAATACCACCCTTGATAAATCCTGGCTCCTGGCCTCTTCAAAACCCTCTTCAAACTTGTCATTTTCTAATATGCTCAGTCAGCAGCTAGTAACTAATACTAAGTTTCCTGAGTCATCTTCCTGCATTGCACAATTCACTCTGGCAGAGAGTAGTTATTCCAATTTTACCATTTGTATACAACTAATATTCAGTCTAGCATGTCACTGATTTGTTGGACTAAAATGTTATTCCACAAATCACAGTTTATGCAATGCAGTTGCTACCAGACTTATATTTATCAAGTCACAGGCAGCCTTAGGTACTCATTAAGATGCACTAGACTTTCTCAGAGGGTGATACAATACCATAGACTCACTATGCCAGATGCTAAATTCATTCCACTGCTAAAATGAAAAGTTCCCTCTTTGAATAATAAAATGTCCCACCAGACACTACTTTCATGTTTTAATGGAATTATATTTTGATGTGAAGTAAAAAAAAGTACCAGAAAATTCTTTAAAATATGTTTGACCTGTTCTCTGGAACTTGGCAACATGCCATATTATCTGTCTTCAAGACCTTAAATAAGTAATTTTTTTGTTCCACCACGTGGTTGAAAAACAAATCTGGCTACTCATGTGATCAGAAAACCAACAGAAAAGGTAAGACATCTTGGAAGACCAAAGCTTTTCTTTTATAGTAGAAAAGCATTGTTTCATCCTCATTTGTGATAGAAAATAAACATTTAATTCCTCACAAGGCAGCCTTGTACCCTGAAATCCAGCAAGCAGGTGGATGGCTTTCCAAGGAATCTCTTTTTCCATGCAGCCAGTTTTAATCCAAGTTTGTTACACAGAGGAGCTAAAAGGTATTTAAACAATTGATCATGTACATTTAATGGTCATATTTTCCTGGTCCAGTAGCATGACTTCTATCCTTGGCAAGCTTGCCAAAATAAGTACGGCTCTAAGACCCTTGAGGTACCTAACATCTACCAAAATTTCCTGGTATTGTTTTAAAGATAATTTATAGCTAGGGCTTTGTGCAGATGAAATTATACTTTTTTTTTCCAAAAGCAGCTCCTTGTAAATTGATTACTGAAGTTGAAAACTTGTCACTGATCTTTCCTGAAGACCATAAATTATTCAGTCTCTTTCCAGCCACCTGTTCAGGCTGGTGTTTACTTAAAAAACAAAGCACAACAAAAACAAAACTCAATCCCAGAATCATAGAAAAGTAGACCTGTAAGGGACCTCACAAGGTAATCGAGTTAACCCGCTGCTTAAAACAGAATCATCCCTATCTCAGAGTATTTAAAAAGAAGCTTGAATACCAACTGGAACCTGAACTAGTAGCTACCTGTGTAAACAGGCAATGCAGTGTAGCTCTTTACAGACCCAACCCCTAGTATTTCAAACTACATTTTCACTTTTGGCTATGGTGAGGGGAGTTGTTGGTACATAGATCTTCCCAGGTTCATTCTTACATGATGAGCTTGGTGATATTTCCTTACCTAAGTACTGAACATATCTATCAATGCTGCTTTATGTTGGTTCCTCCAGGTAGCCATCTCCTAAGGATAATGATAATACAGTGTCCTGTAGAATTGTCAGGGATGCTGTTACTCAATTTTCATCTATCTATCTATCTATCTATCTATCTATCTATCTATCTATCTGATTTTGGGGGTGCTGACTCCCAGCTACAGGTTAAAGCAGACACTTGGTGCCAGGGGAGTATAGTTGTTACCCTCCAATCTGGCCACAGGCAGAACTGCTCCCACGACTCCCAAATAAGTCCCCCAGTCACTCCACTGTGGCCCAAAATGCTCTTCACTTTCCATTAAACATATCCCTTGCCACCTCAAATGCTCCCTGGCTCCACTCTGTCCCTTGTTATGCCACATATCCTTATGCTCAACACCACCCCATCATGCTCCAAACCCCTCAGACTCCACCATCTTCCTCATGCCTAACTTAATTATACCCTGTTCCTTCACTGCCATCATGAATCCACCACACCCTGCACAGACTCATGCCCATCACATCCTAGCTTCCCTGACTCCTTACCTTCCCCCTCACACCTTTTCCACTCTGCACGTTCAAACCTCCCTATAGCTTCTCATACCTGTTGGGCCCACCTCATTCGCAATCCCTTTTGCTCCCAACCCCCCCACCCCATTTCAGCCCCGTAGACTGCATCACTCCCATCAGCCCCAGATCTCATCTGCCACTTACACCTCCTCAACCTCCTAATGCCTCAGTACCTGTTTGCCCCACCCCCACAGAACCGCACCCGACTAAAACCCCTTGATGCCCATCACCCCCATCTAGCCCCTCATGGCCCACAGGAGCCCCTTCTATTCAAAACATCTCCCAAACAGTTTCTCCTGATCCACATGACCTTCAACCATGAGGCAAATGGGGCCAAATCTGTAACTCTCCATCCCGCACTGCTCCCCCTTCTACATGGAATACCCATAGCTGATCATCACTGCCCTCTACCCTCAACATACAGAAACAAACAGTTGGGGTCAGGGGTGGGCTCACTGTAGCGGCTGGCATCACATCTACTGGGGGAGACCCATCTTTGTCATTCATCCATTCCTCAGTTTATGTCACCTTGGTTGCATTGCTGTTTCAGCTTTCCACAACTTATTATCTACTGCAATGAATAACTGAGGAATGGGTAATTTCAATAATGTACCTCTTCATCTCACCTCTTCAATTGCCTTCTGCCCTCAACTGCTGCATCACTGTACAGCTCAGCCTGATTGTAGCCCTGTGCCTTCTATCTCTCTGTTTTTTGTAGGTTCAAACCCGTGGGGAACAAATGTTCTTAGTACAGTTTCCCGAGTGGCAACATGCCTTTTTTGACATGCTGGGGGATTGAGCAAAGAAGCATTATGAGGAATAGTGTAGATGAAAGGATAGCTTGATTAGACGAAGATCAAAGGTTCTTAACACTTATGGAGTAAAGATGGTAGCAGAAATCAAGTAGATAATAATGAGCCATGCAATTTATGGACTCTCCCACCTCTGTCTGAATAGAAATGAGGCTGTCTTTGCCTAGCAAAGGGACAACAGGGCAGACCCTACAGTGAGAGACTGCAGGACCTGAACCTATTCAGCCTCCACAAGAGAAGGCTAAGGGGGGACCTGGTGACTGTCTATAGACTCACTAGGGGGGACCAGAGGGGTTTGGGGGAGACGCTGTTTCCCCTAGCGCCCGCTGGCATAACAAGGAGTAATGGGCACAAGTTGATGGAGAGGAGGTATAGATTGGACATCCGCAAAAACTACTTCACAGTTAGGGCGGCTAGGAGCTGGAACCAACTTCCAAGGGAAGTGGTGCTGGCCCCTACCCTGGGGGTCTTTAAGAAGAGGCTGGATGCCTACCTGGCTGGACTCGTTTGAGTCCCATTTCTCTTTTTGGGGTTTTTTGTTGTTCTCCTGCCCTGGCGGGGGGTCGGGCTAGAAGATCTACTAGGTCCCTTCTGACCCTTAATCTATGAATCTATGAATCTATGAACTTCGAGTGGAGCAGTAGTTAAAGGAGGAGGTGTAAGTGCACCCTCTAGATTTGCTCCTGGAAAGAAGGATGATTACTATGAACCACAGCCAATTAATGTTGTTGAGGGAGCTAAATATACAGTCAATTTCTCTCAGGGGGTTAGTAGCAAAATGTTTTTCAGGTCTGGAGAAGACGTAAACCCTCTTCTACTATAAAATTTAATAGGGTTCCAATTACATCAGGACTGAATTGGGCCCTATGTATTTATCATTAAGTATGGGGTAGCCATTCAAAATTCTTTTCAAGTACCAATTTTATTAGCCTGAGCTCATGAGATTGTTCTAGATTCTTACAAAAGATATTACCACTTGTCATGCTGCATACTGCTACAGTCTCTTCAAATGTAATATGAGAAAAAAGGAAATGCAGAAGAAAGTAAAAATAATCAGGATGGAGAGAAATAACAATACAACAATACAGTTTAGTTTGTGTTTTTATCAAAGATTTATCTTTTTCTTTATGGTTTTCCCATCAATTAAACACAATGAGTAAATATGCTCCTATGCAGAAGGCCAGAAGCTGGCTGGGGCATCACCTGGGTCCCTTCTACATGTTACAGGTATTGAGCAATTAAATGGTTAATTGTGCACTTACCTTGAAATGTTCTCAATGTGAAAAGTAGCTGGTTGGAGCACATGACAAAAAGCTCCAACTGGCTATAAAGTTAGACCTCGAAAGTGTGTTCTAACTTTATAGTTGGTTGCTATTGAGCTTTAATTTACACATGTAGTAGGGTGTTCCGTGATTACCAAGGCTTGATGGTTTGTGAAGCCCTTGGGCTCAAACACAAACCTAGGAAAGAGAGTCCCACATCTGGTGGATCGCTCAATCCTGGCTTTGCCACATATGCTACTGGGACCGAGAGCCCTGTCAGGTGTGGGACTCTCGGTCCTGTCTGCACATGGCTTCTACAGCTGGGAGTGATTGGGCTCCCTCTGGCAATGGCAATAAGGTGAGATTGGATCTAATGTGTGATTCCACAATCACACCTTTTGCCCATACATGTGTGGCATGGCAGGAGGTGCGATTGTGGTGGATCACACATTAGATCCAACCCCACCTTTATCTGCACATGCAGAGGGGGCCTTATTTTCCTTAGCAGGCTTACTTTCTACTTATGGGCAAGGTTAAATACTGTCTAATCAAGAGATCTACAATATTTGAAATACTGTCATAATGTACTTTTCTTTACTGGTATAACTTTTAAAAGTCCTTTCATTTTTCAAAAAGAATTTTTTTTATAAGGTAGACAGTCCCATTTTCACAAATGACTTCAAGAATACTTGGGATCCCATTTTAGTTAGATATTTTTGAAAGTTTGACTTACTAATAGAGCCAGAAATTCCATTTCTCTTTGGAGGGGTTCTCTAAACAATCTCTTGCAGAATTACAAAGGAATAGCTCTCAAAAGAATGTATTTCAGTTTGCCATATTGAAACCTTTAATAATCTTGTATCTAGTATCCATATAAGAGAAAAAAATACAGCACTTCTATTTACTTAGAAGCTATGCTAGTCAGTTCACAAAAAAAGTTAGTGACAGTGATGCACAGAACAGATTATCTGGGAAACTTGTATCTCTTTCAAGTTATGAAAAAGCAGTCTTTCAGAAAACAAACACATGAAAATTGTATATTTTGAATTCACGGTATATGGATCAATTGATATTATTAGATTTTTTTCTCTCTTTGAAATAAGTTTTTTTAAAAGGGTAGTTTTACAACAATTTATGTTTAGAAAGACAGTCAAAATCTGACATATAAAGACTGGGCTGTCACGCATTTTACCTTTTTTAAATTTAATTTTCTGATCAAAGTGACTCAAAGATATTCAAAAGTCTTAACTTTTGCATGCTTATGAAACTGAGCATCCAGCCCTTTTGAGATTAGCTTATTGCTGTAATAGTTGCTATGGCTGTTGAATCATTGATGTCATTTTGCTAAACTATAGAATACAACTCCATTCAAAATGAGCATAAAGGATTACAACATATAGTGGTAATGCGTTCATATTCAACTGCTCTTGAAAACCAATGTTTAATCCAAAGTGGAACCTTTTAATCCAGTCCATCTCATTTTTGCATGGTGGTAGTTTGGATAAAATTTAACATGGATACAAGCTCTCCATGTTGCTTTGTAAAACTTTAAACTTTGTTTTAGTGTTGCTGGTTGTAGCCATGTTGGTCAAAGGACGTAGGCAGACAAATTTCTTTGGGTAGATGTGATATCTTTTATTAGACCAACTAAATAGTTGGAAAAAATGTTCTTTGCAAGCTTTTGGGCACAAACGCCTTTCTTCAGGAATAAAAAGAATCTCTCCAAAAGCTTGCAAAGAACATTTTTTTCCAATTATTTAGTTGGTCTAATAAAAGGTATCACATCTACCCAAATAACCTTGCCAAACTTTGTTTTTGCATTCATGGGTCTTGTCTAGAAAAAAAGAAAAATTATATACGGAGATTCTCATGTTGCACAAGAAATTTATGGATCCAAAAGTATATCTGACTGAACAGTGCCAAGAAATTCAATTTTTGGTACTTGCAAATGATTATGAAGAGAATTATGTTAAGGACAAATTTATAGGCAACTTTACTTGCTCTGTATAATATCTTCCCACTCTGTTTCATCTTCTTGCTATTGTTAATGCTCATTTTCAGAAAGAAAACAAGATGGATCCTTTCATTCACCTTTGTGTGATTTGCAAATATAGTTACAATATAGCTAAGCTTTAAAACAGATTCCTCAATATTTTAACTTGAATATAAGTAACTTCCCTACACACCAAAATAATTCTGATTTTGAAATCTCAGTAGCATACTTATTAGATGCAGGGGGATGGAGATGAGAAGCAATCATTGTTTGCCTTTATGTTTACAAATGAAGGGAACCATGAATTTTGCTCACGTGGATGTGGGAGGTTTCACATTTATTTATTGGAAATAGGGTTGGTTAGCTATAGAACAGACATTGGTACATGCATCGTTCTCCTTGTTTCCATAGAAATGAGTTATATTACTTTTAGTGGACCATTCTGTATGTCAGAGATTACTCATATTTAAGTAGTCCAAATCTAAACTGATAGCTCAGTAAAATCCCTGAGGAGATGGGTGGATGTTTTGTTAGTGCTAGTAACAGGAAGCCTTGAAGCTAGTGTTGGGTATAGACCCAGTGACTCAACGACATCCAAAAACTTTGTACATTTTGGCTCAAACTGATTGCATTCTTCAAATATAGAGTAGGTGCTGTCATAAATGCACTACCATGATGGAAACAAAACAAACCAACCAAACAAAAAAGAACTTGGAAGAAACTATAGGATCTAAATCTTGTGATTTTTATGTTCCGTTTCCCTAACCTGCTTTGCTTATAATTTATTCTTCCAATAGTATTTATGGCAACAGTTTTTAAATGGTTTAAATCATATTTTAACTACGCTCAAATTATCTGTCGTGAAGCCAAGTCACAAAATATTTTAGTACTGTGTATATATTGTGTGATAAGAGGGAAGTAGCATAAATTTCACAAAGCATTTTGATTTTAAGAAAACAATTCATTCATAAGGAAATTGCTTTTACATATGATTGATGTTTAGCCTTGACTAGCAATTAAAACAGACTTTCAATCATGGAAATTTTTAGAAATGTTAATTAACTCACAGAAATGATTAAGCAAAATAAATTGCAGCTTTAAAGCCAGTGACACAAAAATCCAATTTAAGAGGCAGTTTTTAAAAATAATCTCCTGCAACACTTTTATTTGTAATTGTTAATTCATCTCATAATACATGCAAAAATATGATAAAGAATTTTGTTTTATAAAAAAAAAAAGGCAATATACTAGATCTCAGATGAGGAGAAACCATATATTTTGCTTTTACTTCTTTAAAACAGAGCTGTCCAGTACAGGCAGCTACCATGCAGTCCTTGAACCCTACAGCTGCCTCTCCCACTGCCACATGGTGTAACAGGGGCCAAGACGAGGCTGTGAATTTCCATTACTTCCTAAATGGCTGAAGACAGAGGGGGAATCAACAGCATATGGCCCACAAGGTGTGTAGCCCCGGGCCAGCATTGGAGTTAGACAGCCCTGCCTTAAAACCTCGGTTTTTAATGCTGAGGACCTCAACAATTGTAAATTAATATATCTCAGCTCTGCCTCAGGCACGGATTCCTTAGATATTCATCATATCTATTTCATAAAATAAGTCTTATGATATTGTTGCATGTACATATATCCCAGCACAATTCATGAATACAGTGAATATCAGAGAGTGGCAAGGAACTTTTTTTGGACCCACTCTATAGTTGGGAGAGATGAGTCACAAATTTTCGGGCATCGAGTGCCCTTCTTCAAGTCAGAGAATGTCACAGCATGAGCATGACCTGAGGAAAGGCACTCGATGCCCAAAATTTTTTGGTACACCTCTCCCAACTATACAGTGGGTCCAAGAAAAGATATCCCCAAAATCCTCACCCCTTGTACATTTCCTGGACCATCATGACAATTATAACAAGCCAATCCTACAGCAATATTGAATATCAAAGGAAGCCAAAGTATATCACAGAATCATAGAAAATTAAGGTTGGAAGGTGTTAGGGTGACTGTATTTGGATCTTGAGCACTGGATTTGCAGCTGAATAAAAAGTCTATAACCTGTGGCCTAGCCAAAGGTGCTGACCACAAGGCAGAATGATATATTAAAAGTAACACTGCAAGATGCTTAGGCAAGTAGTTTTAACCATGTAGTAGTATTGTAAGATGTATGGTTGTTATATAGAAGAAATAGGATATAAATCACTGGCTGTTGTTAGAAGAAGTAGATTTTGCTTGTGCGTGCTTATGCTAAGTAACCATCTTAACTGTGTCAACCATTTTCAAGTGCATCTGTGTAAGTCTGTGTGCTGTGAATGAGGTGAAATCTAAGGAATGTGGACGATGGTAAAAATGGGACTGAAAAACAGACTGAAATATGAAAAACAACACGTAATTGGTAACAGAATCTGAGATGAACATATACAAAAAGGTGAATGG
>NW_017728993.1:74554181-74560236 GCF_001723915.1 Gavialis gangeticus
TCCCAGTGACTGAAAAAAGTGAGTTCATGGCCTTGGACATGTGCTCATAGCAAAAAGGCATGTAAATGAGTAAAATGCATAGGCAATTCCATGTTAATGAACTAAACAGTAAACAGAGGTGGAGCTTGAGATGGGAGAAGAAATGGGTGGAACAGAAGGGGGAACAAAGGTGGAACAAAGTTAATGAGCATGAAACAAAGTGTATAAATGTGGAAAGAACTATTATTCATTTCAGGTCGCCGGTTTGTTGGATTTTTTTGGGACCTTAGTCTGAAACTGTCTGCATTCTGAATAAAGCTTTTGTGAGCAATGTGTGCTGGTGTTTGCTCCTGGCTTGTTCTGGCTAATGAGTAACAGGATCCATGAGCAATTGAATCATCATATCCCTAGTTGTTGGGCACTACATGGAGTCGGGGTCTAACAGAAGGGACTTCAGGGTGTCACCTAGTCCAACCCCCTGCTTAAAGCATGACCATCCCCAACTGTATAATCCCAGCCAAGGCTTTGTTTATCGAGGTCATAAAAACCTCTCAGGATGGAGATTCCATAACCTCCCTGGGTAGCCTGTTCCAGGGTTTTACTACTCACCTAGTGAAAAAGTTTTTTCATAATATCTAACCTAAACTTCCCATGCTGCAAAATGAGACTATTGCTCTTTGTTCTGTTATCTGCCACTGCTGAAAACAGTCTACTTGCCATCTGCTTTGTAAAACTTCACATAGTTGAAGGCTGTAATTAAATCCCCCCTGTCTTCTCTCCTACAGACTTAATAAGCCAGGTTCCCTCAGCCTCTCCTCAGAGGTCATGTGCTGGATGCTCTCCAGTTTGTCCACATTCCTTCTGTAGTGTGGGGCCTAAAACTGGGCACAGTAATTCAGATGTGACTTCACCAATGCCAAATAGAGGGGAAGAAGAATCATTTCCTTCAATCTGCTGGCAACACCAATGCAGCCCAGTATGCTGTTAGCCTTCTTCATAAAAGGGCACACTGTTGGTTCATCTTCAGCTTTTTGTCCACTATAACCCCCAGGTCCTTTTCTGCAGAGCAGCTGCTTAGTAGGGCTGTGTGACGCTTCAGTCCCTGATTTGATTTGGTAGAGATTTGGCCCAATTTGGTGGCCAAATCTCTGAATCCAAATTGAATTAGGAGACCCTTTAATCTCTCTGAATTGAATCAGAACCCTCCAAATCAATTCAGAAAGATTCAGCAATTCGGATATAGACACAACTTTAAATGTTTTTTCTACATACGTCAAGGTACCAGGCAGCTCGTGAATGCAGCAATGGTGGGGTGGATGGAGCATCCTAGAGGAGGATGGAAGGCTCCCCAGAGCACTTGGCAGCAGACCCGGAAGCGGACCAGAAGCACTTCTGGGCTGCTTCCAGGTCTACCAGGGAGCATGCGGGTGCTCCCCCGCAACCCTCCGGCTCAGCGACTGGTGCCTCCTCGGTCTGAGGGGCCACCTGGGGTGCCCCTGTGGAATCGAATCACTGTCCCTGATTTGGGCTGAACCTGATTCCAAATTAAATATGGCCTGTTTCATACACACACCCCTACTGCTTAGCCAGTCAGTCCCTAGCCTGTACTGGTGCATGGGACTGTTCCAATCTTAAATGTAGGACTCTGAACTTGTCCTTACTGAATGACATAAGATTTCTTTTGGTCTAATCCTCCAATTTGCTGAGATGTCTCTGAACTCTAGCCCTACCCTCCAGAGTATCTACTATTCCCCGCAACTTGGTGTCATCTTGAAACTTGGTGAGAGTGCACTGCATCCCATCTTCCAAATCATTGATAAAGATCTTGAATTAAACAGCACCAAGACCAAACCCCAGTACTCCCCTTGTAACTGGTTGTGAAGTAAACATCAAGCCGTTGACTACTAGCCTATGATCCTGGTGACCCAGCCAGTTTTCTATCCACCTGACAGTCCATTCATCCAACCTGTACTTCCTTACCTGGCTTGTGAAAATGTCTTGGCAGACCATGTCAAAAGACTTGCTCAAGCCAGTCATCTCATCATAGAAGGCAATCACATTGGTCAGGCCCTGGGTGAATTCATTCCAACTGTTCCTAATCACCCTGCCCTTTCAATCTTACAGCATCAAACAGTTTACAAACTGTTCTCATCATTGTAGCCTTTAATTATCTGACTGATTATGGCCCTTGAAGTTCCAACAGAAGAAATATGCTCATGAATAAGGAGACAAGGTTTACACACTACAATGCATTCTTTTCCCCTCATTCCTGGGCCTCTAAAAGAAGGGATGGTAGCCTCTCAATTTAAGAAACATTTGGTTAGGGCTTACACAATTATAACACCTATCTGTTTCAAAAGAACATCCTGCCTTGCAAAGATTCTTTGAAGCTATTAAATTATCCAGTTGTACTTAGATAATGTCTACAACACAAATGACCATAAACAATGAATAAATTTTTAATACAATGATAATTAACTCATTTACTAGCTGGCTATAGGACTTGAAGTTTATTTTACACAGAACATTAAAATGAAGAGAGCCTCTGTTGGTGCAATTCCCTTATGACATGCATATAAACTGTGACAGAGCAAAGTACCCTCAGGGTACTCATCCACCTTAGTGCACAATTCACTACATTTATACTGCAAATGAGATGTGAAATAGTTTTCTTTATTGTATCGGTATACACTTTATGCTTAGTCTGTTTAAAGGCAGTGGAGTCTAAATAACATATTCTGGACCTTGGTGTAGAACAGAACCCTAGTGATTTATCCATATTTAGAAGCTCAAAGAATTGTACTGGGGAAAATGAAGGCTTGGTAAACAGTTTTCAAATGGGAAGATGAAATGTAAGACCTGAAATCATAGCATGGTAACATTCATAATGAGCCCAAGTCATGTAATGCATTTTTAGATAGAGATGTTGAACTAAATATTAGGGATAAGATTTTGCTGTATATCCATCTCAGGAAAAATAACAATGTTAATTAAACTTTGACTAGGAAGCTATTGCTGTTGTTATAGCAGATTCTGGCTTTGAATTGATACTGTTAACATTTCTTCTTTTATCAATGTTTTTCAGAAATCATGATGAAATTCTGCTTTTTCTCACAACGTGGAATGGGAACATTTTTGAGATCTGGAGTTTTCATAGGAAAGGAAAACTCTGCCTCACATTACTCTAATGTGCACTCTGTTGCCAGGTTGCAACTTTCAGGTGAGATAAAGAAATTACATTTTCATTTTCTATGATAATTAAGGACTCTTTTGAAGTCTTACTAAATTTATGAAAATTTTATTAGCTGTCCTAGCCAAATAAGTTAGATGATAATTTCCTAAATTCCCCCTGTACTATCAGCTGGAGAGGGTATTAACATCCTATTCTCAGCTGTTTCATAATGCTACTAGGTGTGATATGATGTTACACAGTTTCTTTGTTTCACTTCAGGACGACTTAATCTTTTGTATAGTTTCTAAAGCTCACTTGAGAAAAAAGGAGTTATATTAATGTTGAACAGTAAGGGATATTTCACCTTATATGCCTACATGATACATAACCAGAGAACAACAAGTTTTATTCATACTTATACATAGTTTGGATTCTATTTCCATCTCTGGTGGAATAGGATCATCCAAGTTAATGTGTACATGCTTGTAATGGGGAGGCAAAAAAAGAGGAGGTTTATTCTGTCTTTCAATTCCATAGTCTAGTGGTTGAAACATTTGCCGGGGAGTGAGAGACCTGGGTTTTTGAGCCACCCAATACATTACATTTATGCTGCAATTCATCTATTAATTACCACATAAATGACAAAGTTGCTTCACATGCACCTAGTTTAAAATGGCAAACCAGCTATAAAAATGTTCCACCTAAAATGTAGGACTTATTTGGCAGGTTTGTATGGCAACTTAAATTGAACATGTGACATGTCCAGTGTTTCCTTAGGCCGGTACTGACAATCCGCTGATTGTTGGTCTCAGGACCAAACTAAGGCTGACTTGAGACCATGGTGTGATCCTGGAACCAAGGCCAACAATTAGCTAATTGTCAAATTCTTGGCCCAGATCACACTGAGTTATACCAGGTCACAGGCACCGGGGGTGTTTATACACATGCTCCAGGAGGTGTGTGTGTGTAGGGGGGGGAGAAAGGGGGGGGCTTTAATTAGTGCATCTTCAAGACCTGTGTTAATTAAAAGCATCTGGAGCATCACATGTATCAGCATCCCTGGGCTAAAAAATGGTTGTGGGGCACTTTGAACTAAAGCTCATCAAATACACAGGGATGCTGATATACATGATGCTGAAGGCTGTTGGAGTATATTAATTTCCATGCTCCAGCAGACTTGATTAATTGAGTCTGCTCTGAAATGCTATAATTACAGCTCATCAAAGCAGGCTCCCTGCACATGTATAGGAACCTTAGGTTTTCAACTTGCCAGTGTACAAGGAGCCTGGGATTATGATCTTGGACTCCCCTTATACTGGAAAGTAGAAAGGTCATGATTGTGATCTGTTGTCTGCTCCCAAAATCATGCCTCCTACCATACATGTGTGGCATGGCAGGTGGAGCAACTTTTGAAATCAGGACTTGGATCCCATGGTGCCTTCAAATAAATACGTGCCATAGGGTTTATACTCCTTTACTCAGAGGAGGTTTGAATCTGCATCTCTCATGGGCTTTGACAACCAGGCTATGGGTTTGGCATGCTCCCTAGCTCTTCTTTTTCATCTGGTCCATTGAGCACTCAGGAAAAGATATATGCAAACAGAACATGTAAAACAAGCTAGCAGGATGGTGGTTTGGTAAGATGGATGTTCCTTTGGAAGAAAGGGGGTTCTAGCCACTGGTTCTTGTCCATCATAGGTTATTTTTACCTTTCATTTAAGATCAGTTGAATAAAATAACTCAGTTTTAATAGGATAGTTTTTGTCCAATGTAGACAGAGGCCAAACCCAAGCATGTTTCTGAGATGAAAGTTTCAGGACCTACCAAGCATTATGTATGTGCCTGGATGCTTCTGTTTACATTCAGGAGGCCTATGTCACCAGAGTTCAGCCTCCTGAGCATGTTCAGAAAGGCATTATAGGGGTGGCAAATTGTGAGAGACAGAACCAAGGGTGTGTGAGACAAAAATTATAGTTACATGGTTGTGTAAGTACCACTTAGGTGCATAAAGGGGACATGGGATTTGGCCCTTAAACTGTACAGATTTTGTTGCAGTTACACCTTGCAAAAAGCATGTCAGTTATCTACTCCATTGGTATAATACCCTTTTTTTACCACATTGTACATCCAATGCACTGACTAGTTTTTGTGTAACTGCTGAAATTCTAAGCTTTCATAGTGTACAACATGAACTGTTTACACTATATAGTGTAGATGAACTTTCATTCTGGAAATATTCAAACATCAGTTGAGATCCCATTAATTTATAGGGAATTTCTGAGGCATCTTTATAACCACTGTACTTAGAATGTAACTTCACTGGTGTATTCTTCTTTAGCATGTGCCACAAAATGAAGCAAAAACTAGGCCTCTACATTTCATAGCCTTCTAAATTGTGGTACACTTAGAAATAAAATGAAATGATTCACAAGACAATTGTGAGCATTGTACTACAGTACAAGAACTAAACATAACTTTAAATTATCCAGATATCCTATGGTGAAAAAATAAGTTTCCCTTGACAGGAAACATGTTTCTAGCTACTATGTATGACTAACTTTGTTTTCAAGAAAAATATAACAGACATTTTTCCCTTTTCTGAAAGTGTGATATTGTACATTACTCAATAGTTTTTTTCTATTTCTAAAAGCTTTATTTCCTTAAAATTAAATAGTAAATAAAATGGTTCCTGCTATTAAAAAGTCAATACATAGCATCTACATTCTGTTTACACTAAGTATAGGAAGAAACAGTTTTATCTGTTATGTGTGTATGATCACTTGGTAAATGGCAACTTTATATTTACAGTCTCAGTAGGTGGGTGACTAGTGACTAAGGGCCACTTAGGGAGTTTTGGTGAGCTGTTGTGGACCGAGTCAGCACCCCGCCTGCCCCCCCCCCCCC
>NW_017728993.1:74560302-74579891 GCF_001723915.1 Gavialis gangeticus
GAGTCAGCACCCCGCCTGCCCCCCCCCCCCCACAACAGTTCACCAAAACTCCCTAAGTGGAAGATTACTAGACCAATCCAGGAACCCAGTAGGCAGGGTGAACTTGGCCAGTGGATGGGATGGGGACGTGGCCAGGCAGGGAGTGGTATCTGGAAGCAGGACAGGTGGGCATGGCTGGCACCAGGACCAGAGCCAGGGTTCAAGCCAAGGTTGGGGCAAGGATTGCAGCATAGTGACAGCTTGGGGGTTGGGGCCTGGGCAGAGCTGTGATCTGCTTCCTGCACTGTGGATCATGACCAGCCCAACCCAAGAAAGGGGTGGAGTACCTACCAATGACTCAGCTCCCGCTGACTCTGGCCCAGCAGAGGCATGTGTGGGCAGCCCCAGGATAGGGTGGCTGTGGAGTGGTGTGATCCGACAGTGCAGGGCAGTCAAATCTGGTCATGATTCATGGAGACCACTCCCCATATGTGCTCTGTCTGGAGCCCCTTGCTGGTGGATGTAGGGTGGATGGGGCCAGGCAGCAGGGCCAGGTCCAGTGGCAGTGGTGACACTTGCAGTGATAGCTGGAAGGAACCAACCCTGCCAGGTAATGGAATCTGGCCACTTTGCTGCCCCAGTCCCACTGTGGTGCCCAGGGGAAGCAGGACTGGTCACACATGCCAATGACCCAGACTTTCTCCCACATTGTCACCTCAGAACAGGATAAGGCCAAGGGCCCCAGTAGCCCTGTGCCTAGAATGATTGTGCTGTGAGGAAATGGACTCACCCAGTTGGAACACTAAGCAAAGATTAGCCGATTCTCACCTGCCATGCCTTGGTGTTGAATATCTATCAGCCAGAAGGTGATTTATCTGCTGCGTGTTCACCCTGGATAAACCGGGTCTACTGCTTCCTTAGGGCTCCTACCTCCTCTTACACTCCATCCAAGCATCACCTAGCTATTAAAACATCAATTAAGTCCACCAGCTCTCAATGGGTGTTCTTTTTTTTTCTTTTTTTCTTTTTTTGGTTCTTTAGGTATGCGCTCATCTCAGGCCTGTCTCAAGGATATGCAGCTAATCTGGCCCCCAAAGGTCATTCTGACAGAGCATGGTAAATGAAAGGGAAATGAAAAACAACACAAAATAAGGAAACTGGAACTTGGGTAAGTCTCTTGGCCACAGGGGCTACTAGAGCTGCTGACTGCAGCCTTCACCAACAGAGTACATCCTTTCTGAGGGCTGCGGGCCATTCCTACAAGGGCCAGCCCCATTGGATCAAAGAATCTAAAGAAAAATACAGGAAAGTCCTTGCTCAATTTTTCCTACAAATGTGGGCATTTATGTCGACCTTGCTGCACCTGAGTTGGTCCTCAGTGCTCCTGCTGTACCTATCAAGCCTCAACAATGGGTCAAGCCCTCCTACCAGCCCTCATTGATTTGGCTCCATCCTTTAGTAATGGATTCAGATCTCTCCACCAGTTCCCTCTGTCTCAGGGATGTCACTCATTTTCCCCTTTTCCAGAGTGGCTGTAACCCAGCTAAACAGGCTTCTCACAGTTCAAAATGAAAGTAAATTAGAACTGAAACAAAACCGTTTTTTCCCCATGTGTTGCCAGCTCTTCCATACATGTCTCTTCCTCTCAGTGCAGCTTTTGTGTGTTGCTGGCTCATTTGCAGCTTTCATCATTGCTAGCTCAGTGGGAGCATCTCTGAGGATCAGCCCTCTTCCCATTTCCTGGGGTTTTGACACCAGTGTCTCCATGCTCTAGGTGGTGTGTGTCCTTCTTCCATCCATCCTCTCCTCCTTCTGGTGTTGGTGATGGGCCAGAAATACCAACACGGCTATGGGGATGACCAATCCAGAAGGAGTAGCAACTAGTAAAGCACGGCTCCTGTGGTGGCTGCATGCCCATTATTGCAACTGGCTTTGGCTAGGCAGGTAGGTCTCTTTCCTCTCCTGCCAGGGTCTTGTGAGAGGCTTTTCTCACCTCTCCACACATGTCTAGTACAGGCAGGGCTGAGGGACCTTCTGCAGCCTGGATAAAATCCCTTGGAGGGATGGATCTGGCCTGCAGGCCATATTTTGCCCACCTCATTGGCAACGCATAGGGAGTGCACACGGGTGAGACTGGTAGTGCACCCCCTGAGAGAAGCGCCGCTGGTGGCATCTGTGGGTGGTCACCAACTGCTAGTCGGTGCTTGCCACCCCCCCCCCACTGCCAACACTGCTGTGGCCACCCGCAGGAGCTCCCCACTTGACCTGCCCCCCCCCAATGATACCACCACAGCAACCTGTGGTAGCTTCCTGATTACCACCACCACACCCCTGCTGCTGCCACTATCCCCGCTACCCACAGGTCACCTGCTCCCCCCTCCCCCCCCAGGCTCAGGGGGCATGCATCGTTCATGGCCCACCCCTTTGGGCTAGGGGCATAAACTGCATATTAGTTCAGTAATATGTCTTGTTTTGGATCTGTTCAGGTTATGCTTTTTGCTTGATGGAGAAGTCAACAGCATGAAACAAATAGAATAGGAGCATGCTTCTAGTGAATTAAAACTCAGTTCAGTAAAGCACTAGAGGCATGCTTACTTTTCACTGATTTCAAAAGGTCTTAAGTAGGCGCTAACTGAGTAGTGTATTTATTAACTTGTTTTTATTTTGAAGGTAATGGATTGAGATGGAAAGTTCTAGATATGTAATGCACCATCAGTTGACCACAAGCACAAGAATCAGCCATTGATCAAATTTTCAAGTAACTTAGGAATATAGGGACTCATGTAAATTAGGAGTCATTCTGCCACCAGACAACTATTGTCACAGGGAAACTACCAGTGTGTGTCATCGCTAAGGATCCTGGTTTTCTCTGATTAAAAAAAAAAAATCCCCAATTTTCAGATTAACACCCCCCCAAATCCACATTTTGCCATGATTCAAATGAAACACACATTCTCTCTCTCTCTCTCTCTCTCTTTCTCTAGTGTGTGTGTATATATATATATGTGGCATTTCATTTTAATCACAGAAAAGTGTGGATTTTGGGTTACTTTTTTAATCTGAAAATTGCATTTTTTTATCAGAGAAAATCAGGATCCCTGGCCATCACCTGTGTAGCTTCTGGTGATTCTAATGGCACCCACTGAAGCTGGATGACTCTGCTATTGCAGCTATGCCAGAACATACTCTGTCATGATTGCTTACCAAAATAATGAGTTTATTTATACATGCTTTCTGGTAGTTTTTCTGTCATGACCAAAACTTCCTGTGGCTCTTAAGAAAGGGATGTCTCTGCTGTCAAAAGGGGTTGATGAATCTACATGCATTCACAGTTTTGCCAGTGGAAGTTGGAACACTTAGACTCCTAAGTGCATTTAAATTTCATCTATCACCTACTTGTGCATCACAAAAATAAGAAGTCTTTGCTCTCAAGCCCCTTCTGAGTTCCTCTGGAAAAGTTATATAGCATAGATCAGACTTTAGTTCCATTTTCAATATGATATGAGCATCTTTGTATATTTTACCTAATTTCTAAAAGTCTTTTAAATTTGACACCACGTTAAAAGAAAAAAAATCTAACATTATTTCAAAGGCATCTAGCTTCATCTTTAAAAAATTCCAGATTTCTATCTGCATCTTTAGCCCTCAGTTAGCCAACAAATCAACCTCTTTCTAGAAATTAAAAATATATTCTGCCACATATGGAAAAGTTAAAAATTGAACAGAATGTTGCCCAAATTGTGTTCTGTTGTTATAAAACATATGCTCTCTCCCATTGATGGCTTTTTTTTTAAAAATAGAGACTGTCAGTAGACTACTAAATTTTCATAAGCTCTGTAATTAGCATGCTAGTTTTGGAACTAGAAAATTTGCAATTGCTGATGTCAGATAATTTAAAAAAATAAAAAAATGATCCCCAGCTGAACCCAGCACTGTAATTTAGTTTCTGCTGACATCATAAACAGCATGAGCAGTTTGTGAATGGCAGCAGAACAATTAGACTGAATTACATTCTGAAAGACCCATTCAAAGAAATAAAAAGAAGAAAAGCTTAAGCTTTTGTAGTTCAAATAATGCACCTTCTTTTTTTGAAGAAGGCAAGTCAGAGAACTTGCCTAAAAAGTGCTAATATGGATTTCTTTAAAAAAATATAATTTCTCTCCATAATAAAAAGTGTACACAGTTCTTATCCCTGGGGATTTCTAGTACACTATTTTTAAAACAATGTGTTGTTGCTATTTCTCTGAACACACCTGGTATCATGCCATTTGCGTAGAATATGATGTTTGGTGATAAACTTATTCTTTTAAATGACTGTAGAATGATAACACTGTAATAATTATATCTAAGTTACTTGGACATTGAACTCAATCAAATAGAATTAGCAATAGATAGTACTGACTAAATAAAAGGGAATATCAGTATTGGAATAATTCACTCCTAACATATCTTTTCAAATATATGTCACTGTGTGTCATCACTTTTAATAATAGTGAAATACCCATTGATTTTAAATTTGTTGGTAAACATAAAAAATAAACAGATGTGAACAAACAATACTGAATTATTTGAGTGTACTGATGGACAGAAAGATTGTATGCAAAGATATTTTACTGTCATGGTTATCCTTTTATGTATTTTTATCATGTAAGAAATAGGAAAAACATAATGGACATGAAGATCATTCAACTTTAAGAAAGGATTGGAAACATTATGCCTATAGATCAGAGATGAGATGGTTTCATGGACATCTGAGATGTCAAGAGACTTGATATTTAATATTGAATTAGGGTTCTATTCAAAACCCACTAACGTCAATGGGAGTCTCTTCATTGATTTCTTCGGGCTTTGCTTCAGATCTTTGAGATGATTCTTGCATCCTAAATGAACACCTTCCCATTAGTGACTGATATAAAACTTAATCAATTAGTAGACATCAATTCCTATTAAATCACTTTGGGTTTGTATGAGATTACATTGCCTGCTGTGAGATGGTCACAACAGTAGCAAAAGAATTCATGGTTCAGACTCCAGCATATAATTACATTTTTCATTCATTGTAGCTATGCAGCAATGATAAAAGCTTTTAGATTTGGCAATAAAATAATTTCACAGATCTTTAAAGACTAGAAACTAACTCAGCATAAAATTAATTATTGATCACAATGTCTCTTTTTTTGGACAATATTTCCAATCAGAAACAAAGATTAATGATCACATACCGATGCAAATGTACACGTTATTTTGTTATACAGACAATAACAGGACAAGAGTTGTCACAAATTTTTTGTCCACAAGTACTACTTTTTCAAGTTAATCCCTCTACTTTACCTTGATTAGGGGATTTCAGTTCAATAAATTAAAAAAATAGATACAGATATAGATCTATCTATATAGATAGATATGTAGAAGATATATAGATCTATCTATCTATCTATCGATCTTCTATTTATATCTTCTATCTATTTATCTATATAGATAGATAGATAGAAGATATCTATCTATCTATCTATCTATCTATATACATATCTATCTCTCTATATACATATATATATATATAGAGAGAGAGAGAGAGAGAGAGAGAGATCTATATATATCTATATAGATAGTCATGATTATCAATAGAATAACATTTTTTCCTTGGTGTGGCTGTTTGGATATTCACATTTCTTGCTTATAATTATAGAAGGTGTTTATTTGATAACAAAAACTTTTTTAAAAAATGCAGTAAATGACTTTGTGTAAGAAAACAATCATTTTGAGTGTAAGCATATCATCTGTTCAAATATGATACAGTTAACAGAAAGGCAGGTACACAGTGAACTGGAGAACTGGAAACTGGTTTAAACAGAATTCTTTATCTCTGTTTAGTCCATAGCAATGTGTGCTACAATGATGAATGAGTTTCATTTTTTTCATTTCCCTCTTTTTAGCATTAACAAATTTTCATTCCGTGCCAAAATGTCATGTCAGTCAGATTGTACTTCTCAGACTGAAAAGTCCCATTATAAAAGTATGTGAAAAGTTTGCTGTCAGTAGTAAATCTAAGCAAGTTCATTATGTTTGTATGTTCTGTCATTTGCTCTCCTGTACATCAGACTCCCACAACTAATGCAAGTGCTTTATCATTTGAAAATAATGTTCATGATATCATCACAAAAAAGACTGTTTCCCCTTGAATGTACTCATCTTAAAAAATCTCAGCAAAGGCATTGCTGTCTGAGATTACCGCTGAAGGACAGAAAGGAGGACATGGCTTTAGAACAGTGGTGCTCAACCCCCAGCCTGCAGGCCAGATCTAGTCCCTGGCATCATGCCATCCAGCCCAGGGGGGCTCCCCACAGATACAGAAATACAGCAGCAGGAGAGCAATGGCATTGCTCCTCTGTTGCCATATTTCTAGACACATGAGGTGCCCTGTGATTAAATTACCCCATGTGCTAGATTAGGCATGTTTCTACATGTTGCTACTGTTCCCTTTTCCCTCAATTAATTTTACATATTTCTTGTTCTTACATGTTGAGGTCATGGATGAGGCATTGTCTTGTCTTGAATGTCTGGAAAGGATCTACCACACTATAAACGCAAAAGGAATAATTCCAGGGTAGGCGTAGGCTATTGTACTCTAGAGCAGGGCTGTCCAACTGGCAGCTCTCAGGATGTATGCAGCCTATGAGACGTAACGTGCAGCCGCTGGGTTCTCATTTGGCTGATGCTACCTCTACTACTCTGGCTGCTGCTGCAGTCAAATTCTCAGGGCTCCCCTCCTATCCCAGCTTCTACTTCAAGCCACGCCAGAAGGAAGGGCAGCACAGCATGGTGCGGCTCATATGCTGGGGAAGCCAAAAACCCAGAGCGCCTGTGTGCCACAGGGGAGCCTACAGAGTGGTAAAAGTGAAGTGGGGTGTCACAATGCACCCCATGGGGAACTGCTTGCCTACGTGCATGGTACAGTGCAGTAGGGTAGAGGAATGTCTGCTCATGTGCATATGTGAGGTGTGCAGCCTTGGCAGGTCTGTGCCTCTGCTAATGCCACCCTTGTGGCATGCGATCCATGCCAGTGTGGCCCATGGAGCATATGGTCCCACACCACATTGAAGTTAGACAGCCCTGCTCTAGTAGACCAGCTAGTAGAGCAAGCATTCCCAATCTTTCTCCGCTTCCTGCTTCCATGTGAGCTTTCTATTTCCAAGTAAATTTTGTGCAGCTCACAAGTCCTGCATTCCTGTGGTTTGGGAACTGCTGCAGAAGTAGGAGGAACAGCACATTCTTGATCTGAAGATATTAGCTGTTGCATATGCTATGGTTTCAAAGTAAGTATTCAAATTAATGCTGCACAAACAGCTGTAAATTGACATTTCTTAAATTGTTCCCTCAGTGTGTTCACCCTTTGCAAATAGTGAGGCAGGATTCAAAAGAACATTACCACAGTTATGAAATTACAGAGTATCATAATGTATGTGCACAAGCTGAATTATAGATGCATGAGGTTTGGTATTTGATTTGTTTTATTACTGTCTTTTATTCATTACTGTCCATTCGAGTCCAAGACAATATCAAACTTTTGAAGTCTGACATGACTTCAAGTTTCATCAAAAGTGATGCTGTCTCATAATTTAGTGTGTTTTAAGGAAAGTAACTAAATAATTTTTCCTTGGAGGTGCTGTCTTTGAATTTATTTAGAGATCTGTAAGAAACAGTTTACAGTACTTGGGTCATAATTTATTGGATGTCTGAAGATTCCATGAGTTTAGGTGATTTGTAATGGTTTTACTGTGGATTTTGTTTGCACGAGGACTGCAGGATTTCACAAAAGGACTTGATTTTTGTCCCATCAACGTCCATTGTAACACTTCCATTGATTTCTGTGGCTCTGGATTGTGCTTTAACATAAGAGCTTGATTCAAAGCCTATTGACATACAGGGTTGACTTTTTGTTGTTTGGCCTCAGATAACTACAGCAGGCCTTCAAACTGGATTTTTAAAAAATATCTGAAGGAGTTAAGACACAAGTTTCCATTGCATGTTAGTAAGAAATGGATGCCTAAGTCTTTTGGGTCTTCTAAAAACCTTTGAAAAATTCCCAGTCCCTGGTCCTCTCCCACAGATAAACACAATGTACTGCAATCAGTGAAAGAGATGCACTTATCTCGACAGGCTGAGCTCTATGAGAGTCTTTAGCCTGGAAAAGCACAGGCTCAGGGGCGATCTGATGGCCACCTGTAAGTTTATCAGGGGTGACCACCAGTATCTGGGGGAACGTTTGTTCACCAGAGCACCCCAACGGATGACAAGGTCGAACGGTCATAAACTAGTGCAAGACCATTTCAGGCTGAACATAAGGAAGAATTTCTTTACTGTCTGAGCCCCCAAGGTTTGGAACAGCCTGCCATCAGAGGTGGTTCAAGCATCTACATTGAACACCTTCAAGAGCAAATTGGATGCTTATCTTGCTGGGATCCTATGACCCCAGCTGACTTCCTGCCCTTTAGGCGGGGGGCTGGACTCGATGATCTTCCAAGGTCCCTTCCAGCCCTAATGTCTATGAAACCTATGAAATCTATTAGAGATGGGTCAAATTTGAATTCACCATTCTTCTGAAGAATGATAAATTCACCTAAAATTGCAGTTTTAGGGTGGCCAAAACTATTCCTTGGTTAAAGAAAGGGGAAAGAGGTGAAAAGCTGAAAGCATTGAAATATTTCATTTGAAAAAGAATTAAAACATTTTGATATTCCTTTTCAATATGCGTTTATTTCTTTACAGGTCCCGCACCACCCCCCCCCCTTGATTCTTTTGGGGGGGGGGTTGGCTATTGAAGCAAAAAAATATTATTTACACTCTTTTAGAGCTTGCATTAGCTCAGAAGTTTTGTAATTAACAGGAATTTTTATAGACTTGTAGGGGAATCTTACAATCCAAGATTGAAATGGTTAACTTTCAGCAAAGAGTTTTCATACAATACATAGTATCACAAACTGCTGTAGCGAATTATACTTTTATGTATAATATTGCATTTTAATATTTTCTACTCTAGTACTCTATCCATTTAAGCTCTGCTTCAGTCAAAGTAAGCACAGACTCTCTGCCATGCATGTTTCCATTCTGATAGGAAATGTTGTTATTGCTGGGAGAGGAAACGCTGAAAGTGAATTCTCATCCATCATTTTAACACACTTCACTATAGACTGAACAGAGATAAGGGATTCTTGTCACACCAGTTTCCAGCTTTCTAAAATACTCTCTTATATTTCTTTTGGCCCCATAAATGTTTGTAAAAGAATTTCACTGAAATCTCTGAAGTCACCTCTATGATGTTTCTCCTGTGACTCTATTATTTGATATTCCATAAATGATAAGGAATGTTTATTTTAAGACATGGCTGTTAGCAGTTAACATTACCTTGCCTTTTGATTTTCATTCATCATGTGATGGTGAGACCTTTTGCATCCTAAATGATTTTTTAAAATTATTTTGCATGTAAATGAGAACCATGGCAAGCTATTCTCACTCTGTTACGTAAACTCTGCCGTTTGCTGGCTCATGAAGGCTGGCAATATTAAAGTACTTAAGCGGTAGTGTCCTTAGTATATGTGCTGCTCTATTTTATACTTCAGTATGACAAATGAAGCTAGAATACAGTACATTAAAAGCATAGTATTCTATTTCTGCCTTATATTTAGTGGAAAAATGTGTTTTATTTTAAAAATAAGAAATGGGTAATTACTTTTTTGTAAATATATATGTATATATTCATTTATATTTTCTTGATTAACTTAAGTAGCTTGTGGGCTTTTATGCTCTGTTAATAAATAAAGTCTTTATTCTCCTGTAGTTCTGCACAAACACTCCTTGTCACTTCATTTAGATGTTGGCTGCTTCTAAAGTTGAGTGGCTTTAGTCATCTCCTATGTAACTGGGAACCCCGACCCTGTTAATTCCACAGGGAGGTGGTGCAGGAGGGAAGAGGGGGCAGCCGAGGGGACATTCATGGCCCACAGGGGCAGAGCTCTGCAACAGTCAGCAGTAATAGAGACCCAAACCCTAGGTCTGGGTCTGCTGAGCAGCTAAGGAAAACGTCAGGGCAAGGTAATCCAAGTTGCTCATTAGGCTGACCAGAAGTCCCTGGGCCCAGCTTCAGAGGTGGTAGTCAGATGACTGGAAAGGGCAAGGTGGGGGGGCAGCTTGGGCCATGGTGCATGTGGTCGGTTCCACTGTCCCTGGACATGCAGCAGGGCTGGGGTGATAATGCAGCTGGACTCCGCTTCTTGGCAGACCCAGTGGCAGCGACTCCTTCCATCTAGCACTGCTACTGTCACCAACACTGCTGGCCTCAGGCCCGGCCCTACTGCCTGGGCACACTAGTCTTTCAGGCCTGCACCCACCAGTGGGAGCACCCGGCTTACTGGGCTCTGGGCTAGGGCTGAAAGTCTGTGGTTGCAGGCTGCTGACTGAGGACAGAGCTGGCTGTCAGGAAATAAGAGGTACCATTTGGGCTGGGGAATCAAGTCAGCTCCTTAAGGTAGGAATGTGGCAACTGCTGTAGCCCCTGAGGGGGTTTAAATTTCAATTGCAATTAGATGGTTTATGCTTTGTATCTTCCTTGTTTTTCCTTTGAAGTTTATGTTCAGACCGGAGCACTGGGTTGTGGCTATTGAGGAGGTTTGGAGGCCATGCAGCAGGGTGCCAGGTGGTGCTCTGTGTCTTGAGATCTATGTTAGAAAGAAACACAGAGACTGAGGCCCATAAGCCCAGGATCCAAGCCAGTGGACCTGGGCTGAGGGGCTCAGCCAAAGAAAAAGAGATGTAGCCAGGAAGGCTGCAGCCCTTCTATTTATTCTAGAAAGTGTTGAAGCCTGAGGAGCCAAGTGGTGGTTTGGGGCCAGCCCCCCACCCTTGAAATAACAACTCTATTTGCAAGCTGTGGGAGTGGCTGGCAGCAATGATTATAGCACCTAAGGCTCAATAATGGCCAGTGGTCCCATTGAGGCTCTTCTGGACCATCTTTGGTATTGGTAAAGCAGAGGAGACCTAAGGGATTTTCTTAAAGAGGAAGTACCCCTAGAGGGGCTGGAATAAATTCAGGGTCAGAGAAGTCCTGAGGATGAGTTAAGAAGGGGATCATCAAGGAATCTACTCCAGCCTCTGGAGTAGGGTTGCTAATTCTGTTTAAGTCTATTCCAGCAGGTTTCATCACATGGCATAATGACATTAATTACAGTGCGCAGACTTTATGTCAGGAAGGCAAATGGGAATTACCATTACATTTTAAAACCCTATGGGAGTACTGTATAAGTTGGATTCAATGTTTAATATTTATTTTAATATTATTATTAATGAATTATATATTAATGAATGCCCTATCAGTTATTTCCCAGGTGACTCTCAGCAGTCTCCTGGAGATTTATATCTAATTCCTGGAAATTCCAGGGCAAACCTGGAGGGTTGGGAATCCTACTCTGGAGGCAGCCTTACCCCAGTATATTATTAGTAACAACAAGGACAAGAGACATGAGGTGATGGAGGCTGGAGAGCACAGAAGGTGAGCCTGACCACCAGGGGGCATCAGACAACAGGGAAAGACCCCCAGGCCTGCTACACCTGCTAGTACATAGAACTAGAGGGCCTTACTCTTCCTGATGGGGATACCGACCACTTAATTTGGGGTTAGGAAGAAATTTTCCCTCTACATCAGATTGGCACAGACTACAAGGATTTTGTTTTCCTTTGTTACATTGGGCACAATCCTTCTCCTATGGTTTTCTGTGCAACAGCTTCCCATTGGAGTGGCAATGCTCTCACATTTTCTGTTTTTACTATGGCATATTGGATGGGGCTTTCCAACTCATCTGGGGTGGCAGCCCTCCAGCAGTGGGGTGAGCGGCCATGTCTTTAACTTCTGTGTGCTGTCCATGCCACCACCACTGTTCCTGCTGCTGAAAGCCTTTTCCAGTAAGAATTTGATCCTGCAAATACTTTTGTGGGGCAAGTAGCAGCAGTGTTAATGATTAGATGCTGGCCTCACCAATATACTGGTTCTGATGTAACCACATTATTTGACCATGCACTCAGCCCTGTAGAGTAGTCCTAGTGTTTTGTATATTGTGGCTTATGGTGAGCTTCTGTAGCTTGTGTGTTATTCTGGATCTTAGGAAGAGGCAGGGAGACTCCTTGTTCTCATTAAGCCTGTATTGTAACAACTATCCCCTGACCCAAAATGGCTTACCGATCACTGTGCAAGATATCACTCTTTAGTAAGGGAGTTAACCCTTACTGCTACAATCCCCTTTCTCAGGGAAAAGATTTTAGAAAACCCAGTTACAAAAGAAACATAAACAAAGCAGAAAAACTGGTAAGTCTTTTGTTTAGACCAGACTAATTCACAGGTTTAATCTCTTTGGTGGAACTGAGGCACGTCCAGACTTAGTGTGGTAAACAGGTGGAATTTGATGGAGAGTCTTATGGAAAAGACTACTAGGTGTTTCCACCCAGTATGAATGAGGGGTATCTGTCCTAGCCTGGATGGTGCTTTGGACCCCTGGATCTGGGATCCAAACTTCCTGCTGGGGGGAAAGAGCAGGTACATGTCTTGAAGCATGCCTGGTATCTTAGTTCCATCTCTGGTCCTTTATCTTTTTGTTTTTTTCACAAAATTTCTGTGGATTGATAAGTTTTGAAACCAAGTCATTTATCATACTTGATACGGTTGTACAGAGTCAGTGACTCATAAGCAACTCAGCTGGGCTCTACCCATGCTCCACTGAGGTGGCAACTTTGGGATTTCCTTGGACAAATTATTGCCTGCAAACTCATAGTATTGGACTTGGGTGGCTCTGGAAGCCCATCTAGTACTGTGTTCCTTGCTTATTAATATTTTGCTATAAGCATTAATCTGAAACTTAAATCTTAATTGCAAAATTCTCCCATTTTCTTTCATTCTTTAAAAAAAAATTCAGTGTTTCAAAATGTAATAAGGCCACACAGATTGAATTTAGATGTGAACATTTCCATTATCTGAATTCATGGAGTAAATAAAAAGAATAGGATGTGAAAAATACATTTTATGTTTTGTTGGGCCAGTCGTTCGTTAATGAAAGTTGACCGATTGGAAGAAGAAGAAGAAAAAGATACATGCACTCTGATTAATGCTAGATTGGAGTTAAGCACTTTCAGAAGTGAATATGCTTTAAATATAATTGCTTTTTTGCAGTTCATGCATTTTTTTAGTATGAATATTTTTTATTATCTATCATATTTACAGTCTAGACAGAATGCTCTTTTACTTTCTATTCATTTGCATTTGGTTTCACCAAATATATTAATGCACTCTAGTGATAAAGGACTTTTATATATTATCGAAAGCACTGACATTCCTTTTAGCTGTCCAGGTATGTGCACAGTATGGTCAATGCCATACCAAAAGGGTTTGAGCTACTGTCCACTGACTGCAGTCACATAATACTATGGTCCCTGGTAGACAATAACTGAAGATGTGACCAGTTAACTGCATCTTAAGTAGTAACCTGGTCACACGGTCAAGGGCTCTTATATGCTCCTGAGGCTGTGTGCCTATCAGATGATTGCTGCTCCGGGTTTCAGGGATACAATAGAGCCAAAGGCACCCAGCTTGCTACTTGCTGGTGCAAGGAGAGCCCAGGATCATATGACTGGGATCTCATCCCAATCCCACAATTGTGCCTCCTGCCATGCAGATGTAGCATGACAGATGGTGTGATGGTTGGGATGGCAGAGCAGATGCCATTGTGCCTTTAACTGAACATCTTCCAGGGACCTAATATATACCATTTTGATTGCACTTTACCCATGACAATTATGAAGTCTACAGTTATTCAAAATACCTATTTACATTAATTTCTCAAATTTCTTAAAGAGTACAATTATATTTGAACTTGGATGTTTCTCTGTAAACATGTAACCATCTCCATCTAACAATTAACTATTTAGGGGCTCCAATTTATTTATAGAATGTGTATGTATTCTTTAAAAGTAATATTAATGGCAATCCTGAGTATGAATTGAGGAAATAAAAAGGCATTTGAATCTTATGGAAGTGGTGAAGTGATGCTGTAGCCTTGATGGTCCAGGAAATATGTGAGGGGCAAGGTTTTTTGTGGATGATATATTTTATTGGATCAGCTGCATCTTTGGGATAGACTTAGATGTGCTTTCAAATACAATGCATTCTTCTTCAGCTTTTGCATTTGAAAGGTTTTCCAAGTCTATCCCAATCGTGCAGCAGATCCCATAAAAGCTATCACTGCCCCTGCCAAAAAATCCTTGCCACTAACACATTAAATACTTTCAAAATACTTTTCCCTTCTGTTGATCCCCAGAGATGTTTTGGAGACCTAGAAAGGTTCCAGGGCCTGTCCCATGAATATTAAGTATTTAAGCAAATAAGTTTTTTAATGCATTTTAATAGCAGTTTTAAAATGGAAATACAAATGATAAATGAATGATAAGATGATATAGGTAAGATAGATATATCAAGCCAAATAATCACTGATTCTAGTCCTAGGAAACCAGCAGTGGATGACAGCTGCCAGAAACCTGTAGAGAGGCATACTCCATGTCCCTGACTTTAGTATGGGTGAACCAGGGCTGTGCTTCCTGTCATGGCTTCTGCCCCAGGACAACAGCAGTGGTGGACAGTCCCCAGATGCCAACAGAGGGGGAGAAAGTACTCCTTCTACCTTTGTCCACCATGGGTGTACAAAGGTTCTGCTTGCAGCTGTGGCTGCTGTCCTCTTATTGCTACCAGCTGCCCTGTAGGAACCACAAATATTTCCAAGGTTCCCACAACCAGAAAACTTGTTCTTGTTGGAGTTCCTGATGTGGGACATGGGTTTTCACCAGGGCTGCCAGAACACGTGTTTTAGCAGCCAGGCAACACTGTGTGTGTGTCAGAACACCAGGTGGGGAGCAGCCACACAGCAACCAGAGCCAGAGCTCAGCTGACCCTGCAGCCATGACAGCCCCCTTTGCCTGGGGGGCAATCAGCTTATCAGCAAGACCTGGATTTTTATACTTGGGCACTTAGCTCAATATCAAAAGCTTAATAAATAAGGCTAGAAAACATAGAAATGTGCCCGACAGGTTATTTAATTATTAAAGTTAATATACCTATTTTTATCCCTTATTTAAAACATGCCTTGTTTTAAAGCAGTCTGTAGCAGGGCACTAGGGTGCCTGCTATTGAATAGTAGTAAAAGGGTTCAGCTGCCATTCGTCAGGGCAGCAGGTGCCAATTGCTGTGGCAACTGATTGGGTCAGCTGACCGCCAGGGGGCAGGGCCTGGCCTTTATAAACAGAGAGGGCTGAGGCCAGAGCCAGTTCCCCTCTGGCAACTGGAACAGCAGGAGGCTCCGCTGCAGGGCAGGGCAGGGCAGGGCAGGGCAGGGCAGGGCAGGGCAGGGCAGAGCCAAGCAGAGCCGAGCCGAGCAGAGCAGCCTGACCACCCGAGTGTCAGCATTATGAGATGCGGGGGATAGAGCCCTGACAGGGAGACGGAGAGTAGCCAGGGTGGCGCTCAACAGAGGTTATAGCCAGCGGGCTTATTTTGTGTTTCAGCCAGCAGGCTTATGGTTTGCGTTTCCATTTGGATTGATTGTGGTGATTAGACCGGAGGACCAGGCGAGGCTGTAGAGGCGGAGGAGGCCTCAAGGGAGCTCCCCCCGTAGAAAGGGGTGTTCCTAGTGCTGCAGGAGGCGCTGCATTGTGGGGTGTCCTGACCCCAGCCCAGTGGGGTGACTTCGGGAAGAGCGTTGTTGTGTGTAGGCAGAAGCCCCAGTGGGGCATAGGCCTGAAGAGGTGGGTCTGGGGGCCAGGTAAGGCTAAGGCTGCCTGAGCCCCAACTGTGAGAAGCCTGAGTCGGGCATAGGACCCTAGAAGGGGTCTGGGGCCAGGTAAGGCTGAGGCCACCTGAGCCCCAAATGTGGGAAGCGCAGGCAAAGCCCGAGTCGGGCATAGGATCCTAGAAGGGGTCTGGGGCCAGGTAAGGCCGAGGCCGCCTGAGCCCCAAGCGCAGGGAGTGCAGGCATGGGCCCGAGCATGGGCTAGGAGCGTGGGGAGCACAGGCATAGGCCCGAGCACAGGCAAGGGGCACGGGAAGCACAGGTAAGGCCTGAGAGCGGGCAAGGGGCGCGGGAAGTGCAGGCAAAGCCCGAGTTGGGCATAGGACCCTAGCAGAGGCCTGGGGCCAGGTGAGGCTGAGGCCGTCTGAGCCCTGAGCATGAGAAAATGTAAATATAGCCCCAGCGCGGGTGAGGGAGTATGGGAAGCGCGAGGCACAAGCCCCAGTGTGGGCAAGATCACAGCGGGGCGCGGGCCTGAGGGCGGGTGACTGCGAGGCACATGAGAGGCAGGCTCCAGTGGGGCGCTGCCTGGACGGGGGAAGCCCGGAAGGGGGCAAGCCCCGTGAGAAGCCCCGGAAGGGGGCAAGCTTAGTGAGAAGCCTCGGAAGGGGGCAAATTCATTGAGAAGCCTGGTGAGGGCAAGGAGCACATGAGTGCAGGGAGACTGGCCCCAGTGGGGCACGGTGTGTGAGAGAGAAGCTCCAGGAAGGGTGCCTAGATTGAGTGGACCCCAGGGGGGAGTGGATATAATTAGTAGGCGCGAGAGGGCTAGCGAATAGAGGGGCGCCGGTGGCGTGGCGAGCCCAAGGGCACCAGCGAAGGGGCGCCGGTTGCGTGACAAGCCCAGAGGCGCCAGTAAAGGGGCGCCGGTTGCGTAACAAGCCCAGAGGCGCCGGTAAAGGGGCACCGGTTGCGTGACAAGCCCAGAGACGCCGGTAAAGGGGCGCCGGTTGTGTGACAAGCCCAGGGGCACCAGGTGACAAGCCCAGGGGCACCAATAAAGGGGCGCCAGTTGCGTGACAAGCCCAGGGGCGCCAGGCAGGGCGCATACAGAAAACTGACCAGATAATGTCCGGTAGATCTGCGAGGCTTGGGGCGTGCTAAAGGGGAGGTTGGAGGCACGCATAGCTCATAAGGCTGGGGGGGTCATATATTGAGAGAAGCCCCCAGGAGCGGGCACGTATCGAGAGAAGCCCCACCCCAGGAGCGGGCATGTACTGAGGGAAGGCCTAAAGGGACGGTGGGCTACTTAGAACAGCCTGGGAGACAGGCTGGTGAGGGCCAGTACAGGGAGTAGCCCCGGAATCGTGGTAGAGCAAGACCGGCCCCGTGCCAAGGAGGGCTAGAAGGCAGCCTCCCATTGGTAATATAAGATCAAAGACGTGGCGGGTGAGACAGAGGGTGCGTTCAGGACCCAGACGTGGCACGGTAGGCAAGGGTGCTAGGGGAGGTCACGGCACCCCTAGGGGCCGTCCTGCCACACAGTCCAACAAGTTTAAAACCACTAAAAAAACTCTAATCAACTTTTGGCCCACTTCTTTTGACTGTTTTTTCTTGTATCTTCTAAACATTTCTTATCTATAATCTAGTAAGAACCTGCTCATCTCTTTTGCCTCTTTTTTTAACCCAGACTCTAATCAAGCAAACAGTAATAATTTGGATCATGTGCTTACTTACATTCTTTGGGCATGTGTAGCAGTTTAGTGCCTACTACAGTCTACAGACCTCCCCCTCTACACCTGCCCCCAATAGGTTTCTGAATTCTGAGAAATAATCTTATTACAAATTTTCAATGGTAGCATAGCATGAGTCAGGAAGTTGAGAAATATCGTATCTGTATGGAATAGAAAATTTCAAGATACAGATTATTTTATAAACTTATGTGCATAAGCATTTGACAATAATTATTAAAATGATTAAGATTATCCCTTGAATAATGATCCATCCTTTAAATCCAATTTCTATCTAAAACACAAATGTACATAATTTTATCTTGGTCACTCATTAATTGATTTGAAGTGTCATGGGCTTTGCTCATATTATTCTGAAATTCTACAAATTGGGAGCCTTTTTCTCTCCAATAATTTCTATAACAAGAAAGTTAATTTAGGACTAGGTTTTCTAAGGATAGAGGGACTTCTTTAGCTAACTGTTGATATTTGAAGGGTAATTGAAATTCTGCCTTTTGTAAAAGATATTACTGAATGTACATTAGTACTGTTAAGGAAAGTGGTGTGGGCAATTGGGGAAGGTCAACTGATTAAATCAGGCTAAATCCAGGAACTGGGCACTGTGGTATGAGAGACAGAGACACATGCAGCTATATTATGGGTTGTGATCTCCCTCCTTTCCTTCTGAGACTGTCCTACCTTTATAATGATCCCTCTAGTACAGCCTGTCTAGTGAGTGTGGAGGACCAAGAATCCGTGATAACTCTATATATCCCTTTCTTTAAAAATAACAAGATATGACCACAATACATGATAAATGTTTAATAAACTATAACACTTAAAACTATTTACATGACTGAAACATCCAAGCTATATACCTAAAACTATAAATGGATGTTTAAAGGTCAAATGTCTGCAGAGGTCTGCTTATTCTTCCAGACCTTGGTCTAACCTCTTCAGAGCTCCCATCTTTAACTGAGCCTTCCTGATGACTTCCTTGAGGGGGAGGTTCATTTACATCCTCTGACCCTGTCCCTTTTGGTGGTTGATCCTTTTTATGTTGAGGTAGAATATACTGAAGGTGAACCCTATTTCTCCAGAGAAGGCCTTTTGGAGTCTCCACTAAGTAGGATTTAGGGAGGGAGTCCTGATGCCAGTGATGTAAATCAATGTCAGGAGTTCCAGATTTACAAAGAAGCTCTTTCAGGGTCTGTACTGCTCCCACAGCTTCTCCATTTCTCTAGTGAGGACTGGTTATGTGATGCTGAAAATCAAAGTTCTCTGCAAAGTAGGAATAGCTTGGACAATGGACCTCAGTTTACTCCCAGTACGAGGACCTCAGGACACCATGCCTTGCAAATGTAGCCTGATTTTTGGGTGCCCTGTGCCAACAAGGTCAGTGTAAGTAAAGCCATGTCAACATAGCTGGAAAAATAATCTACTACAATAATATGTGTGCCCTTTCCTGAAAAAATAAATCTGTTGCTTCCCACTGCCAAGTAGGGCTGTGCGAAATTTTGGCAGTTGTTTCGTTTCAGAGGTGTTTCAGGCAGTATCAACGTCCGAAACACCAAATCTGAATCAAAACATAAGGCTCCAAAACATATCTAAAATGAAACAAGTCATCTAAAATGTTTCGTAAATGTTTTAGAAAATGTTGGAGTTTCAGAGCCAGGCTTGCAGGGAAACAGTTATATGCTGTTGCCCTGCGGTGCGACTTGACTCTGCAGGGACCAGAGATCCGCACTGGGGGTCTCTTCAGGGCCACTGCCTGCCCCATGCTACCCCAGCGATATGGGGCAGTGCTGGGTGGGCAGCAGTGGCAAGGAGACCCCAGTGCAGGTCTCTGCTCTCAATGGAGCCACATCGTGTGGCAAGGACCAGCACTGCCCTGCCTCGCAACCTGGCTCTGCAGGGAGTAGAGATCTGTGCCTGGGTTCTCCTCACTGCCACTGCCCACCCCATGCAGCCCCGGATCTCTGCTCCCTGTGGAGCCCAGTCATGCAGCACAGCACCCCCCTGCGCGCACACACACACACACACACACACACACACACTATATATA
>NW_017728993.1:74579949-74587450 GCF_001723915.1 Gavialis gangeticus
ACACACACACACACACACACACACACACAAATACAATTTATTTATTATATATATAGGATCCTTTTTGCAAAGTTATTTTTACTTCTGTTGGTGGCTGCCTAGGTCAGGGGTGGGCAATTATTTTGGGTGGAAAGCTGCTTACTGAGTTTTGGCAAGCCATCAAGGGCCACATGATAGGCAGCCAGAGGCATATAAATATTAATTTTCTAATTTTTTTAGGGGCCCCGAGGCTGTATTTTGCCCACCCCTGGCCTAGGTGATACTGTGGATACAGTGTCTGCAATTACAAGCAGTTTCCCTAGTAAATGTCCAATAGTGAAAGAAAACTGCATTAGTTGTAGTCAAAATCTCTGAATTCTAGTTGGAAGTTCATTCAAGGCTCTGGATTGCCACCAGGATTTTGTGATGTTTCTGTTTTAACATTCTGGCCAAGCAAGTAAGACCTGAGCCATTCACAAGCCCAAATGACTGCCATGACTTCTTTTTCCACTTCAGCATAGTGTTTGCTCAGTGTCTGTAAGACATCTTCATATAAATGCAACAGACCTCTTGGGTCTTTCTGGTTTTGTTTGAATGAGTACTGCTCCTACATCATATCATGATGCATCTTCTGTGGTTAATACAGGGTAATTTACTGACTACTATGCTAAAATATGCCAGTAGTTCTTTGCTTGTATTGAATGCCTCATGTTATGCATTCCCCAAGACTCACACAGTATGTCCATTAAGTTGATCGCTTGAGGGTTTTGTTACCTTGCTAAATGTGGGAAAAAATTCCAAACTGCTTGGTTATACACAGTAATTGTCTTATGGCAGGAACATCTTAGGGTTCAGGTAAGAAGCATAGTACCTTTTTTCCTGGGTCTGGCTGAATTCCATTTTTGCTAATGATATTTCCAACAAATTGTAGGTGTTCATTATATTCCTGCTTATTTTTGCCATATATGAACATGTGATTTGCACGGCAAAGAATGGTGGGAAGCCCCATTACAAGCTGAGACATTCATTTTGAGATCTTGTCAGCACCAAATGCTCTGGTGCTGACAACATCCCAAAAATAAGTTGGTTAAAGCAATATCTCCTGAATGGGGTAATTAATTTAATTACTAGCCTAGACTCTTTAACAAGAGGCATTGGCCAAAGCTCTGCTGTAGCATGTCATTTTGAGAAATTCTTTAGCCTGTGACAACTGAACCTATGTCTGTTCTACCAAAGGAAGTGAATATTTTTTTTCTCTTCAGTAGTGTAAGAGTGATGTTTTAGCCATGATACCAGAAATTAGGAGAGGGGCAAGGATTGTTTAGGGTAATCTCTTATTGGACGAGCTGTATATTTGAGATGAAGGTAGACAAGCTTAAGACCTTCTTTATCAGATCTTTCTCTGCATTTATTTAAGTCCACGCAAATGCAAATTTTTCTATCGGGTTTCAGTACTATACCTATTTCTGTCCACCAGTTTGGGGGTTCATCTACTTGGGAAATAATCCCCACTGCTGCTTTCCTCTTTATTTCTTTCTTGCCTTTCTGTTGCAAAGTAATGGGAATGCACCAAGGAGCTGTTAGAGCAAAAGGAGTTAGTGGCGGAATCTATACTTTTTATATTCCTTGACAGCTTTCCAAATTTTATCTAACCTTTGCAGATATCTGTCCTAGGATGGATCACTTTTTTTTAATGAATGGCAGCAACTGCAACTCCAGTGTCTATTTTGAATTTAATGATTCAACCATTTAAATGTATATTAGTGTACCAAGTTGCTGATTCTTCTATTGAGAGTATAGTTCCGACTAGTATAGATTCAGTGTCATCTGATGGTGTTTTCTGCTCCTGAATTATTTCCACTAGCCTGTTTGATTTTCACTCCCTTGAAAAAAATCCGTTCTTCTCCTGAATTCTGTTTTTATTGCTGGACATTTTTGCCATTGTTTGCTTGGTGTTTTGTCATATCTTCCATGCCTTTCACTGCTTTCTCTGCTAAAGTTTCTTGATTATTTTTTGTCTCATTTTTGCTCTATTTTTATATTATTTTTTAGATGTCAGGGTCCCTCCCCCTCTTAGATCTTGTTTCCTTATAATATCAATGTTATCTGATGAAGTTTTAGGTATACCCTTAGCCTGTAAATCATACTGCTGTTTCTTTATTATTCCTTTCATCTGAACATTTGTTATGGCATTTGCTAGTGTGACTTGTGGATCTAACTGCAGCTGTGCTGAGAAGCTGGCATCTTGGATACAAACAACAACTCTGCCTCTTATGGGTTCTTTTTTCAAAACTCCATAATTGCAGTGTTCAGCAAGAGTGTGATCTACAGAATAAGATTCAGCTGTTTCCCCTGGTTCATGGTATCTCATAGTAAATTTGGCTTTTTTGTATACAACATTTCTTCTCCACGTGAAATGGACATCAAGAGCCTCTTTCAATTTCTTATAGTCTTTCTTTTCCTCCTCAGATAGCAGGAAGACACCTAGAACATGATCCATAGCCTCTCCCATGACAAAGATGTGGGTACTTACCTGGGATTCCTTCATTGTTTCTGATGAACCTGAAACCATCTGGGACCACTCATACCTTGTGATCCAGCAAGGCTAGCTGCCTGCTTTCCCATCATCAGACTTACCTTGCAGAGCCATCTGTGTTATGGCCTCCATAGATGCACTGGGATTTCAGCCTTCCTCCTCACCATTGTGCACACAGTCTCTCCTTAACCATCTGCACTCTGGCAGTTTGGTGCGTCTGTGTGTTTCCTCCTTTTTGCTAGAGAAAGAGAGATGAGGCTCACTTCGGATGCAGTATGGTGTGAGGAAGACAGACCCATGCAGCCCTCCCAGGGACTGCCCTCCCCCATCCCATTATTACAGCCCCCCTAGTACAGTCTATCTGGTGCAGTGGTCACCAACCAGTGGATCTCAATCCACCGGTAAATCTCAGAGCCTCTTGCTGTAGATCTTGGAGACTTTGGGAGTCAATCCGAAGCTGGGGTGGGAGGCTGCATGCCTGCATGCATGCATATGCATGCCCCAGCCCAGCAGGTCAGTCCATGGGGGAGGGAAGGGACAGGGGCTAGATTGAGGTCCCTGCAGTAAGGGACAGTGCCACAGAGGAAGAAGCAGGGGTAAATTGAGTGGGGCTTCAGCAGGGTGGGACTTACTTGCTGGGGAGGTGCACCCCCAAATAATTATTTCTCCCTCTGCCTTGATCTCCTCCCCTTCCATCCCCACAGACTTACCTTCTGGGTGGCGGGGGGCACATGGTAGATCCGGGGTTGCTTTTAAATGCCAAAAGTGATCTGCTACTTAAAAAAGGTTGGAGACCACTGGTCTAGTGGATACAGAAGACCAGGTTCTGCGATCGCTCCACAGGAGCCAAAGCCAGGGTTTCAGGAAAGCAGGTTCAAGGAAGTGATCATTTGGCATGGGATGGGCTCTGCATCCTGGTCTGAGCTCATTACAAACACTATCAGTTATGATTAAGAAATTGCATTTAAAACAAGAATTATAATATTATAAAAGCCTTAATTTGTCTGTCTGTCTGTCTGTAGTGCTTTATTCATGCTCTGATTGACTGACAACAGCCAATCACAATGTGAATGGCTGACAAACAGCCAATCCAAGTGTGAAGAAGCATTGGGACAGGTGGTAACACGCCACCATGATGGCAGAGACACAGGGGATGGAGCAGGGGGGGTGAGGTCAGCACAACTGGTTTCGTCTCCCCTGCCCTTCTCCCTGGAGGGGGCAGCAACAGAGTGGATGGAATGGGGGGGTGAGGCCAGCAGCATTGGCCTCGCCCCCCCGTCCTGCTCCCAGCAGGTGGTGATGATGGGGCAGAGGGGGAGGCAAGGCCACTAGAGCTGGCCTCCCCCCACCCCTGTTCCTTGGAGGTGATGGGAGTGGTGGTGGTGTAAGGGGGGAGCATAGTCAGGATGCTGCAGGGGGGTGAGGTCACCAGTGCTGGCCTTGGCCCACCCTTCCCCCTTCCATTGTTACTGCCTGCAGGGCTGACCCAGCAGCGGTGGTGGGAGGAGTGGGCCCAATACAGGGGGAAGAAGTGAGCATGCCACAGCGGCAGCAGTGGTGGTGGGGGAAGGGAAGGAGTGGGCCCAGGTCTGATGTAGGGCAGGGGTGGGGAGTGGGCCTAGGCCCAATGTTGGGGGGTGGGGAGCGGGCCTGGTACAGCGGTTGCAGGGGAGCAGCAAGCCCAGCCTGACATAGCTTGACACAGCAAGGGAAGGGGAGGAGTGGGCCTCCTCCACCACCTTGGGCCCAGGCCCATTCGTCCCCCACCCCTTCCCCCAGATCAGCCGGCTCCTTCCATCCCCTCCTGCCATGGTGGCCCAGCTTCTCCCCACCCTTGGGCCCAGTGCTCCCCTGCATCAGGCCTGGGCCTGCTCTTCCCCTCCCCCCACTGCTCCCATCACCAGGGAATGGGCCCAGACCCCAAGCAGCAAGAGGAAAGGGGGATGCGGGCCTGGACTGGCGGGGAGGCACGGGGCTCCATCCCTGCCTCCTCCCCCTCTCCCCTGTCATTCTTGACAGGCAATTGGCTAGTTTGGCATAAAGACATGACAACTTTGCCCCTCATAAAGAATTCCCTTACAGTTTGTGACCATCCATTTGCTCAGCTCCTTTCAGGATTGAACTTGCATTTACTCTAGTGGATGCTTGCAAATATGCATCCTCTTGACTCTGTGTCCCACCTAAAATGTCTCCCATCCTTACTGCCTGGATGTATGGATAATCCAGAGTTAAACCACTACATGGTATTGTTGCCCTGAGGGGTGAGGCCAATGCTCAGGATATCAATATTGCGCTGTTAGACAGGAAGGTATGGTGTACAATTGCACATATACAAACACACAAATCAGTTAGGTTCATACACACACATACTACCAACTCAGGCACGTACACATTCAAACAAGCCTAGGGACATGCATACCTATTACCAATTCAAGCACATACACTATACAACCCAGAAGTTAGACACAGATCACTAATTTATATATCATGCACACAATGCCATACACACACACACACACACACACACACTAGCAACTCAGAACCACACACGTTCAAAATAACTAGTCTAGGTTCATACACACCTATCGCCAGTTTAAGCCTATACACACTGCACACACCAAATTTAGACAGAATCAGTTACAAGTTACCAACACCTGCACAGAGAGTCCAAATTGTAGGAGGAGGTATGGAGGTAATATCTACCTATCCAGGCTGAAAAGTGGTCCTTGTCCAGTACGTGTTGTCCAGAGGGGGGTCACCAGCTGGGCCTCTGGGTGGGTAGGTGGTGTGGCATGCTGCTGGTCCAGATGGAGAGGGTGTCCCAAAGAGTCAGTCTTCAGTACCCCTTTTTATGGAGCAGACTACCTCTGATCTCCTATGGGGAGGGCCTGTCCAGGCAATGTCAGTCCAGAGGGCTCCAGGTGTTCTTACTGAGCATGTGCAGCCTGGCACAATGGTGGATTGCTTCATCTTTTGTTTCTTGAATGCTGAGTGTGGTTCCAAGGGCTGGGTCCTTGTTCCAGGTATTGGTGTTGATGGTTTGGTCATTCAGAGGGAGCTACTTTTAGACCTGTTGCCATTGTCTCTCAAGTACCCTCAGTCATCCCCATTCAGGAACCAAGTTACATAGGAGGGGTAGTATGAGTCATAGGTTACACAACCAGGCATGGGGATAAGATAGAGGATTGACATTACAAGATGGAAACTTGACATGACTTATGCTAACTTACATATATAGGCCTAAAACAGTAATCACACAATGTAAAAGCAGAAAAAAAATCAATACAAACATAATAATTATCACTTATAAAAAAAGTGGATATCTATATCAAAATAGCAGGGCACTTATTTGCAAAGAGGGGAGAGGAAAATAAAACTTACTACCTAAGATAAAATGTTAAAGCTTATCCTACATCTTAGCTTACTTATACTTATCTATAGGGAATAGACAGGGAGAGAAAAAGTCAAAAATGGTTGGGGAAGGGGAGGGAATGCATTTTAAAATAAATTAAAAAAAAAAATGGGGGGTTTTGCTACAGTATGGTAACTGATCCCAACTGTTCCTGTACATTTCTTCTAGAGGTGCTAAATGGAGCAAAGGCTATTTCAGTTGTGCTTGCCCTATGCACCGTAATGATTTTTTCTCTAAGTACTTTTAAGCTAACAACTAAGTAGTTCCTTCACTATACAAAACCTATGACTTTCATATTTAAAACACAACAAAAACAGCTTGCCTCATTAGTGGTAATGGTCCTTCAAATACTTTATTAGTGTATGATGATATGCAGTCTTCAGAAATGCATTCCAAAATATTTAGCCAACGAGAGGAAAAGTCTTCGCATTCCTGGTACTTTTCACAGAATTCTGCACTGACAGATTTGGAGAAGGCATTTCTTGTTTAATAGTTCTACTGAATATAAACCGTACAATTATCAGAATTATGCTTTAGTGTGTGTATAGGAGTGTGGACTAAAAATGAGGCTAGGCAGTTTGTAGATGCAATCTGTCTCCTACACCTTCCAGAAATGGAATTTCATTTGTTGACCGGATAACACCCTTACTGGTCAAAATGCTTCAATGCAGAGATAATTAAAAATGAAGAGGGGAGTTTTGTTTTTTTGTTTTCAAATGATTTCTAAAAGTGTTTATCCAAGCTGAAATCAAAATCTGGGCAAAAGTTTAATTTAGCTTTTATTTTATTGAAGCCTGTTCAACATCTATACCGGTCTATCTTTTTAACCATTTCCTTTTTTCTTGTTCATCTAATCCTTTAATACATGTAAACCTCATTTTTGTTGTCAACAACATGCTAGAAAATAGTTTACTATGGTGCCAAATTCTAGGTATCTGAATTAAATCTGTGCAAAATTTGGGTACATATCTGGTTAACTGTTGCCTTCCTGTATATTTCACAGGGTGATGTTGGTACATGCCATGAATCTACAATATTTTGAGGTGTTTGTGGAATGTCATGCATGTCTTTATCAGTGTTTTACTGATATGGCATGTCTAGTCTTAATGTATGGTGATATATGTCCCAGATTGTCTGAGACAGTCCCAGATCTCAGAGGCTGTCTCAGTGTCCTTATCACCAGAGAAAATTGAAGCAAAAATCCCAAATCAGTACAAACCCACCTGCACTTGCCTGGCTCCTTACTCAGGAATGGGACATGCATGGCTGGGTTCACACCAATCCAGGGCTTTTAATTCAGTTTTCTCCAGGGTGCCTAGCCAATGGGTTGCTTCGTGGTCTGGACTCCACTGGACTGTGAGTGGAGCTGCTTCAAAATAGAGTTGGGGTAGGGGGGATGAGGGGCTGTAGAGTCGTATGTGTGTGTGTATGTATGTGCGCACATGTGTGCTGCGTTCTTCTGCCTGGCCCTACTTCTTGGTGCCATGGGGTTGGGGGTATGTGTGTGTGTGTGCTGCACTGTCCTGCCTGGCCTCTCTCCTGGGAGCCATGGGGTGGGGTGTGTGTGTGTGCGC
>NW_017728993.1:74587552-74590496 GCF_001723915.1 Gavialis gangeticus
GCGCGTGTGTGTGTGTGTGTGCGTGTACTCATGCATGTACATGAAGACACCCTCTGATGCCCCCCCAGCCCATATTTCCCTCAATTGATTATGGTCACCCAACGTATAGGTAGCGCCAAACTGCATTTAGACTAATCATTATTATGTTTGCATGAATTGTGGTATTTGATATTAATATAATCTTTGTTTTATATTTTGGGCAAGACAGTTTAGTAAGGCAATGATTAACTTCAGTATTTCTCACCTATTCACACTTGAGAAAAGTAATTACTGAGAATTAACATCTGACTTGAGTATATTTAATGGCCAATCAAATGGGCCCTTGAGGATGTGGTATGAAGCCCTTTCCAGACAATGATGAATGCACATTTTAAAAGAAGAGACCACAGGGAGAAGAGCGCCGGACTAGTCAATCTATTTGGGGAAGGACATTTCTCACAGTGGGAAAATTAATTGAAAGACAGTATCCTTGGGATATGTCTTAAAGGATATACATATTCTTCTGGTTATAACTAGATCTAGTCTGTTAAACAAATATACCACTGGGGGGCAAGAAGTTATATGCATAGTACGATCTCCCCAAGAATGCAGTGGATACTGAATATAAATGTCCAGATAAGAAACCATGTTTAAGCTGTGCCTTGAGAGCAAGTAGTTGTCTGAAGTTTCCTGGGGATAAGGTGCTTTGGTCCTGAAATAAAAAAGACTGATGAGAAAACTTTCAGGAGGCCCTGACAAGGTCAGAAGCAAAAGTTGGTTTCTAACCTATTGAGCTGAGTAGAAGCTGTATTCTTAGGTTTAAGGGAAAGAGTAATATGAGATTACTGTTTCTTTTGTTTGTTCATTCTTCTCTCTCAACATCTGGTATCTCAACATATAGTTACTAATTTCTTATGCTTTGCTCTGTGTTTTTAATACTAATTTTTGTTGCCTTTCATAACTTACTATTGTAAGTGGTAAGTGTGTTGTCAGAACATTTTACCTTGCAGGCAGGCCTCTTCCCACAAAGTGGGGGATTTGTTTTTTTTGGACACGCAACCAAACTGGGGTATGATTCCTCTACCTGGCAAAATCCTCTGTGCTAAAAGTAGGCAAGACCTAGGCAGGAGGGTAAAATTGAAGTCAGGAGGGTAAAGCTGAAGTGCCACCAGTCAGAAAGGTGAACTTTGAAGCATCTCAGTCTGTTCTCGTGGTGAAGCAGCAGACAGAAGAATGGTTTTGGGAGCTGAAGGGCACCCCTGAAAGTATGAAATCACCCAAGAGTGTCTCCAAATGCACCTGACTTTTGTCATAGTGTGTCATAGTACCCACTCTTTTTTAAGAGGAGGTGGGGAGTGCTTAGGTATCACTAGAGCTATTTGAAATTGTTATCATCAAAGCTGTGGAAAAAATGTGGATATTTGCATGGCTTAAATATGTCTTCATAATGAAAATATTTGCCTTGAAATTTACCTTTATTTTTTAAAATTATAGTAAGTCAGGGGATAGTAACTTTTTAGTCCTTGTAACACAAATAAACCTATTTCTTGGAAAGTTTTGATGTAACACATTTCATAAACTAATGGTCTCATAGGTTAGGTACACACAGTCAAAAAGCTTGAGGCTGAATCGATTCAGCCTTTGCAGGTTAATCTAAAATGCATGGATTAACTTGAAACAGAAGTGAACAGAGCTTTGATTCAGGAAATACAGCCACATGCCTGTAGTGGCTTAGGCCATAAACTGGTAGACACTAGGGCACAACTCTCTAGCTGTGTTCATTTCCTCATCCTGCTGCCCCTGGGGTCTCTGGGATTTGCAGTCCAGAATTACAACAGCAGGACTCTTCAGGATTGCTTATCATTTCCTCTTCCTGCTTCCTGGTGCCTCTGGGATTTGTAGTCCACAGTTCCAGCCAGTAGTAAGTTTGAGTGGGGGAAGGGGTGTTTAACCCCCCCCTCTGGCCCCAGGCTCCAGCTGGGGTTTGCCTGGGGGGAGCTGGCTGGAGCAGCAATAGTGTTCCAGCTAGGCCCATAGAGGCAGGGCCAAGCTTGCTCTGCTGGAGAAGACAGACCACCCCAGCCCAGGGCTGGAAAGCATGCTAGGCTGCTGGGGGACTATGATTTAACTTAAACCAGGAAGGGGTCAGGGACAGATGTTTCATAAACTGGTTTGACCCACATCAGTTAAGTCTGATACTACATTCAGCCAATTTATCTTAAACCAGGTTTATCTTAAACCAATTTTGAAACCAGGTTATGTGCAGTGAGCTTTTGTTTTGTTGCAGGTTTAAACCAATTTCTGATCACTTAAACTGGTTTACGTGTAACTTTTGTCCCTAACCCATAATCATCAACTGCATGCAATTATCCTACGGTTCCTTAATACAATGAAATCCCTGTTATCTGGAATTCTACTAACTGGAATACTTCACTAAACAGAATTTCAGTGATGGGACGCACATGGTGCCACACCCTATTACTTTAATGCCTGCTGTACCACTTTCTTCCCTGGCTGCATGCTTGTCCCTTCCCCCTGCTGCAGCAGCCTGCAGCTGGACTGCCCTGGCATTTGAGAGAAGCAGCGGGGGAGGGAGTACTGGCACATAACTGGATGGTGGGGGCAACCCTAAACCAGCATTGGCACCTCCCACCCTGCCTGGGGTCAGAGCCGGGAGCCCCCTCCCCCCCCCCGGGCAGTGGCTCCAGCCCTGCAGACCTGTGCAGATCAACTTGGTGCAGCGCCTGCCACAGGGAGTGGGGCCAGGCCATTCCACCTGCATCCCCCAGTGGGGTTTGCAGCTCCTAGCACCTGGGGCAGGGGTACAGCCAGAGCCACTGGGGTGCAGCTGGGACCCACCCATCCTGGGAGCGATTCCTGCAGCCCCTCCTGCCCCACCTGGGATCAGAGCCAGGATTCCCATGCCCTCTGGGCAGCAGCTCCAGCCACCCCAAGCCCCCTGTGC
>NW_017728993.1:74595496-74602955 GCF_001723915.1 Gavialis gangeticus
TGCCCCACCTGGGATCAGAGCCAGGATTCCCATGCCCTCTGGGCAGCAGCTCCAGCCACCCCAAGCCCCCTGTGCAACCACTGCCACAACCCACCCCTACTCTGTAAACCCTGTGCCTCAGGTAACTGGCACTTTTAGCTTATTGACACCCTCCATTCCCTACTTGTGCCAGATAACATGGATTTTACTGTATAACTTTAAAAAAAAAATAGATTATCTTTTGTTCTGTGTTTTTCCTTTCCCAAATGTTCTACCTTACTTTTATACAGTTCTGACTCCTCTTAGCACATCTACATATATGACAGAACAGTAGTTCTTAATTGATTAGTTTCCTGTATCAATAACATACAGGGCCGTCCCTAGGGGGGGCAAATGGGGGTGAGTGCCCTGGGCCTCATGCTTTGGGGGCCCCCCTGGAGCTGGCCAGAGCACCTGCAGTGACTCTGTGCTGCTGCTGCCAACTTTGCATCCAGCCACTCGCTACCCATCCCCGCCACCAGTGCTGCTGATGGTGGCGGCAGCTTCTTCAGGTCTGGAGCATATGGGATCAGGGTGGGGGGCAGGGCCCCGCATGGGCTGATTTGCCCTGGGCCTCACACCCTGCTCGGTTTGGCTCTGATTACATACTTTAATTTTAATGCAGTTTGCACTTTTACCCTAAATAGTAGGTGCTGCCAATAACAACAAAAAAAAAGAAAATGAAATGAAACTTAGGGACAATGTGAAGCAAAGGAGGTCTAGAAATGGAGAGGAATTGGTAAAAGAAAGAAAATTAAATATGCTCCACTTCACAGAGAAAGCCAACCAATAATATTAAGTCATTTAATGTTAAGAAATGTAACGATATACTGCTTCTATCCAGCTAAGCACTTAGAAGATTTGTAACATTAAAACCCAATTATACATAATCATGCATGGCCTTAGTCAGCAGCAAGGGAAATAAAAATAAATAGATAGTAAGATTTCAGTGCAAAATAAACGGAGCAAGGAAGAAGGCTTTTGTGAAAAAGTTGGAGGAAATATGAATTATGTCAATATGAATAATAATGAAAATGGTGAGGAAAATTTTATGGATATTCCACTTAAGATATCTGTCAGACAGCCCAGTTCTAATATCCTGTGTGGGGTAGTGGAGAACCTTATTGATGTCACTTCAGAAATTCAAAGGATCATATCCTAAATATAAGGATTTTTATATTGTGATATTTAACTCCTTTGGGGTTTGAGTGCATTTACAAAAGTTGTTCTGCACCCAGTAGGACCAACTGTTTGTTGCGCCTATCATTAGAGGGCTGCAATGCAATTTACAATTAATTATTAGAAATGAGTAAATAAAATGAGAAAGAGGATTTGGGGTCCAAGAGGGAAAAAAAACCCCTTGGTTTCTCCATTATTTTCAAAATCTGATTTTTTAAATGAAATGTCTAACTCAAAAATTAAAATCAATTATATTAATTAAATAGAAGAAGCAATGAGGTAGACATGATTGTTTCAGAAAAGCATTAAACTATAGCTCAGTACAGACATTCAAAAGCCCAAGGCAGAGTTGATTCAACTATGTGGGTTTCCCTAATCTCCATAGATTGGATTGGGAGTAAATGGAACTCATGTTTACTTTGCAGCTGGAGGGTGTGTGCAGGTGCCTGCACTGGCTGAGACTAGAAGGCAAGGGACACTCCCACACATCTCCCAGCGTGCTGTAGATTCCCACAGGCAGACAATCACAGCCAGGCAGGGATCATCCCTGATTTGCTGTCAGGTAAACGACCCTAACACACAGCTGTCACTGTCTACCCTCCCCTCCAGACAGGGTCGCAATGGCATGCCTAGCAGCTGTACTAGTGGCACCAGGTCTCTGCCATTCCCTGGAGCTCTGAGGGGCCCAATTTTTCTTTCTAAGGGGTACACTCCTCCCCTGCCTAGAGACATTGTACGTAGAAAATTCCTGGGCTACAAATGCTCCCTCCCTCCCTCCCTACCCCACAGCTGCGGCTGAGAGCTCAGAGTAGTGGAGCATAGCCAAAGCTAGCAAGTTGCCCTGAAGCTGGGGTTAGCAGGGAAGCCACAAAGATGCCTGTTCTGCCTGAGGAGTGCAACTTGAGTCATGAGGGGATCTGGTGCTGATGTTTGAGACCAGTCTAACTTAGATCAGGTAAATCTGATATTACTTTGAGTCAAGTCTATCTTAGACTGGGATTCACAATTTTTAAAGCAATCTATGTGCCCCAAACTTCTGTTCTGTTACAGGTATAGACCAGTTTCCAGCCACCTAAAGTGGAAAAAGTATAATGTCTGCACATGGCCTATGTGTCTAACTGTTAAACATGAAATCTTGGGATTTGACACTTGATTACATATTTTGTTGAATTGAGGCCTAGGTAGTGGTGTGGCATATATGGAGATAATGGGCATGTAGCAAAACCCTGGATCACCTTGAATTTTAAGCAAATTAAAATCCAGAGATGTTACCATTAAGTTCAATGAGGCCAGGATTTCACCTAGGTCCAGGCCCAACTTTTAGTTCATTATTTTACGGAACTGTCTGACACATGCTAGAGTTGTCATAGATATAGAAAGAAACCAGTGCAAATTTCAAGCAAAAAATTAAATATGTTCCTTTATTAACCCCATGATTGAGTTCTCAAACTACCCTCTTGTTATACATTAAATAGTTTACATTCTTTTTTCTTGTTCTTGAATGAATAAAGTATATAAAAATTCTAGGAAAATGCAAAACTCAGTTCCCTAGGACTAAGCTTCATGTTGTTCAATATACATCTACTTCTGCAGTCTTTACCATCTATTGTATTTCTTCTGCATCATGGCTGCTTGTACATGCCACAGGTGTTTACTTCAGTTTAATTCTCCCTAAATTGAAGCGGTGATTTTTTAAAAACCCCACTTCAATTTAAATGAAGTAAACCCCCGTGGCGTGTATATTAGGTCATTGAAGCTGTGAAGGGAGGTGCCCGGCCCTGTGCAGCTCAGGCAGGCAGGCTCTTGGGAGGAAACAACAACAAAAAAATCAGGCTCACTGCTTTTTATGTATTTTTCAATGGAGCCTGTCTGCATGGGCTGCCACTGGGCTGCCTACATGGGCTGCCTGAACAGCCCCTGAGCTATACAGGGCCTGGTGCTTCCCTCCATGATTACTGAGGTATCAAGCGGCAACACCTTGGCCTTTTTTTATTTTGCTATGTTCTGAAGTCATTTAACACACAATGCACCGCCGACAGTGCAAACAGCAGTGCCATTAATGCACAATACACTGCCGATAGTGTAAACAGAAACACCATTAAAGCGGTGCAAAAGGGCATTTAAGCCACTTTAAAGGCCAATTTTATGGTGTGTACAATGGCCTCATGTGACTATCTCATAAAGTTACTGTTAGATAGCTAAAACTATTTGTTGTACCATTTGGGACACGCAATTTCTCATGAGTAGACCCTTACATTTATGAATATGCAGTTACAAGAGCAGGACCAGATGAGGTAAGAAGCAACTTTTCTCTGACAGCAACTTGCATAACAAATTCTAGTAGCTTGTGAAAATGTTTAGTAGACATTAAAAAAAAATCTGGTTTAAAAAGGGAACCTCTTAAGGTTATTTTACAACCTACAGAATGCCACCCAATTGTATTTCATTTTAAAGAGGCTATTAATTAGTGTAATAATTTTTATATGGTTTAATGTCCAACATTTCTGATAAATTCCATGCTTTTATAGAGGTGATCGAGTTAGATGGAACTTATAATTACATTTGCAGATGTTTCACTTGAAGCAGCACAAGCTCCATAGCAAGCAATTATTTCCTCCCCCACCTTTCCCCTGCACCAGTAAGACTGTCAAGTTTTAAATCTACAGTCTTTCCATTTAACACAAGCTTGTTAAACTATGAGTATGGCAATTAAAATATACAATATGCTGAGTGACATGCACATTTTTACAATACTTGGATGGGTAACCATTCACTCTTATCATCTGAGAAAATCAGTGGCTGCAGGATTTGAAAGTGATAATTAACTATAAACTGGAAGGGGCTTTTTGGTGGACAGAATACCTAGTAAAAAAGGTTAATTAGCTGGCTGAATGGTAGCAAACCTATGATATAGGACAGAGGAGTCTACAAACAATGAAGACCACTAGTCAAACATTAGAATTTCTAATTTTATAAATACCAGCGATTTTTTTCTACTACTAAAATGCTTCCTTAAAAAAATGCAGCCAGGACACATTGATTTTTTTGTCTGTTTGTTTTGTTTTTCAGCTCACTTGTATTCTGTATCTCACTTTGGGTTGTGTTTTATTTATTAATTATTGGCAGATACACTCTATTTATGCATAGATTTCCTTGTGGGCTTTGTGGAAAACAGAGGTAGGCTACAAAGAAAACAAAGCTGCAGCCTGGCAATTTGCTATTTAAAACCTTTTACGCTAAGTATAATTGACAATCTTGGTCTCCTTTTCCTCACTCCAAGGGGACAGAAAGTCACAGAGTGTTTTAAAAATAAGGCAGATGTGTAAGAGGGGAAAAAAAGAGGTGCAATACCTAGTTCCTAATATTTATAGGTTCATAGACATTAGGGGCTGGAAACAACCTTGCAAGATCATTGAGTCCAGCCCCCCTGCCATAGGCAGGAAGTCTGCTGGTGTCAAATGACCCCCACAAGATAAGCATCCAAACGCCATTTGAATGAGCTCAGAGCAGGTGCTTGCATCACCTCTGGAGGGAGTCTGTTTCAGACCCTGGACACTCAGACTGTAACGAAGTTTTTCCTTATGTTCAGTCTAAATTGGCCTTCCAGAAATTTATGGCAGTTAGACTTTGCTGTCCCTTGGGGAGCCCTAGTGAACAACTTTTCTCCCAGATCCTGGTGCGCCCCCCTTACCTACTTATAGGCAGCCATCAAGTCCCCCCGAGCCTTCTCTTCTCCAGGCTGAAGAGTCCCATGTCCCTCAGTCTCTCATAAGGCTTGCTTTCTTGGCCTTTCATCATGCGGGTGGCTCTCCTCTGGTGTCTCTAGTTCCTTAATCCACTTTTTTCTCAGCCTGTTTATTCATATTTTTGTTTCATTGATTAATTTGTTAGTTCCTCAAAAAGTATAAATGCTAGGGAATGAGAGTGGTATGGAGCCTGTTGTTTGGAATCTGGGCACATGACAGTTGGTAGATATTGAAGGAAATCTCATGAAATTCCTTGTGGGAAGTCAGAAGGGTGTTAAAAAAGATATTAATGCCTAAAATTGAGAGAAGTGGAGGAATCTTGAGGCTCAGGAGAAAGAAAATAATAAAAATACAGAGCTTCTAAAGATAGCAGAGGTAGACTTTGAAATTTAGAGTACTTAGAAGTCATAGCATACATTTCAGGCAAAATAGGTAGTGAAAGGAACTGCAAAGCTTGCATGAACTATATTAATCCACTTGACCTGTAGAAATGCCATTGATCGTGGGAACACTAGAGTTTGGTGTTTCGATTATAGTTTTTTGGTGGAAACCATTAGAGTCAGGAGATACTCTTTTAAATTATCTGGATTTGGAGTTTAGATTCTGAATTTCACATAGAGTTCCAGATGTCTGGAACATATTGGGTTAAATCATTTAAATCTGCCTAAATTGGGTCGTTTCCAACACTGGGGAATTATTTTCATTCCCCCCCATGCGATGAATGAAGATGATTTGAGCATTTTGGGGGGAGGGGAGGAGGGGTGTACGGGCAGAAGGGAGATGGACTGAAGGAAATGGGAGCAGGTATAGAGAAATCTATTGTAGAACAATAATTTAATCAGAACACTTACCTTGGTTATGGGAGGACTGAAGTTCAAGTTCTTGCCCTAATTTAGATAAGGGACTTGAACATCAGTCCCTAGGGGTGCTTGTACATGTGATGCCATTACCATGTACATGTCACAAAAATGTCACTTTGTGTAGCTTAATGTCGTCACACTATACACGTGTAAGAGTTTTGGGTTTTTTTAATGAATGAGTTTGCATCATTGCAAACTAAATTACATCCCGATATAATTTAGTTTCCAATGTTTCAAATTGCAATGATGCAGCTGTCAGCTCACCCCACAACTGTGGGAGAGGTGCGAAGGCTTAGCTTAAAAAAAAAAAAAAGCGGGGGGGACCGAGCCCCCCACTGCTTCTGCTTTCAGTAGACTCCTGCAGCTGGAAGGATGTCTGGGGTTGCCCAGGGATGGGCTGACTTGCCTCTGAGGCAGTGCAGGAAGGTGGCAGGAGGGTGGATGGATTTTCTGGAAGCCAAAGAAGGTGGTGGGGATGGTGCATGGGGTGCTGGAAGCCCAGATGGGCTGCTAGTGGGTTGGGTGCTGCCCCACCTCAGAGGCACCCAATCCAACACTTCCTTAAGCCCACCTAGGCTTCCAGAACCCCATTTATCATCCCTGTCACCTTTTCTGGCTGCCAGCTCACCCAGCCACCCTCCTTCCACCTTCCTGCACTGTCCCATTGGCAATCTGGGTGTGCTGGCAGCTGGAGAAGGCAGTGGGGACAGTGCACAGGGTGCTGGAAGCCTGGGCAGGCTCAGAGAAATGTTGGATCAGGTGTCTCCAAACCGAGGCAGCACCTAGCCAGCTGGCAGACCTACCTGGGTGGCCCCATGCACTGTCCCTGCTGCTTTTTCCGGCTGTCAGCAAACCTGGGCAGCTAACAGCTCTCCTGTCACCTTCCTGCACTGCCCCAGGAGCAAGCCAGCCCATTCCGGGGTGGCCCCAGGTGACCTTCCAGTTACAGGTGCCTGCTGAAGGCAGAAGTGGTAAGAGGCTCAATTCTTTCCTTTTTTTTTCAGTGGAGCCTGCCCACTTCTTCTGTGGCCAGGGAGTGAGCTGCTGGGAGGCTAAGTGGCCTCTGAGCTGTGGGGGCACTTGGTCCTTCCTTCTGCATCAGTGGCATCCCATGAGACCACCCTCTCCTGCTGCTAGTGGTCCAGGTGCTGCCCCAGCTCAGGGTTGGGGAAGAGTTGGATTGGGCTGGGTGGTGCCTCCAAGCTGGAGCAGCATCTGTCCCACTAGCAGCCAGCCCCGGGAGGCCCAGGGGACACTGTCACTGCAGGAGGAAGGACCGGAGACCCCCACAGCTCAGGGGATGCCTGGCGCACTGCCAGCTGCAAACAGGCTCCAGGTACGACTAAAAAAAAAAAAAAAAAGGATTGGGACCCTCACTGTAACATGATGGAAAAATTGAAATGGTTTAGCCATCAGAGTTTTATTCTATACCCCATCATTTCAATTTAAGAGCATAGAATACAACTCTGAGGACTAAACCCCTGTCACATGAATGAGCGTGCCCAGCATCTCAAGTGACTGCCTTAACCACTTTATTGTTTGATATTCTAGGGTGGGTTTCTGTTGAATTTGTTTTACTTGACATAAATAATTTTTCACTGAAACAGGTGAACCTGGGGCTCTCAAAGGATGGCCTAAACAACTGAAATATTCTGC
>NW_017728993.1:74607955-74614728 GCF_001723915.1 Gavialis gangeticus
CCAGGTACGACTGAAAAAAAAAAAAAAAAGGATTGGGACCCTCACTGTAACATGATGGAAAAATTGAAATGGTTTAGCCATCAGAGTTTTATTCTATACCCCATCATTTCAATTTAAGAGCATAGAATACAACTCTGAGGACTAAACCCCTGTCACATGAATGAGCGTGCCCAGCATCTCAAGTGACTGCCTTAACCACTTTATTGTTTGATATTCTAGGGTGGGTTTCTGTTGAATTTGTTTTACTTGACATAAATAATTTTTCACTGAAACAGGTGAACCTGGGGCTCTCAAAGGATGGCCTAAACAACTGAAATATTCTGCAGTGGTTCTCTCTCATTTTGACCAGGTGTTACAGCCTGGAATGAGGAAATTTTAAAAGAAATTGACAGCTTACATTAAAATTTGGGCTTTCACAATCAACATTTTCCAGTGAAAACTACTAGGTTGGAAAACTGTTGAAGAGTTGTAGTTGTACAGCAAGTCTTGTTGGTTTTTTAAGTTTCAAAGTCTTACTAGTAACTCACTACACTCAGGGGAGAAATAGTATTTATGATCTAGTTTTCTTTTCAGTACTTGAATGCTATTCCTGTTTAGAGTCTCCAGAGTGTTTAAACCTGTTTTGGATTATGTACATCAAAGACCTGTAGTGCATAAATAGTGTGTGTCTAATCAGAACAATTCACTTACTCATCTAGTCCAAGTTTCAGAAACTAGACAAAGTAGCTTACCTCCTTTTTTTTTTCTTCTGCAGGGCTGCTGAGACAGTAATGAGATATAAATATAATAATAAGAATCATGGGAAGGCAGAAGAGAACACTTAGTTATGCTGTTTCAAAACAATAGTTCAGAACAACTGAGAATTTCAGAATTTCACTGTACATGAAAATCCAAAGAATGATTAATTCTGTTTGTATAGAGAAATTTCACAATCCTTTATATAAAGGAAAATGTAAAATTTTATGGGTGCTTGAGTGTACATAAAATAGCAAGAAAAGGAAAAACTTGTTTTTCCCTCTAGCTAATATTTGCTTAATATTACCAGTCAATAACAAATTTATAGTCTGATTTTCATGGGCCCTTATCACTGTGAAGGATAAAAATATCTCAGTCCTTTCCTTCATATCTGGTGTCCTTGTTCTTTTGTCTAGATCCTTGCTGTGCAATAGGACATAAAACATGGATCAGATGTTCATTTTGCTTGAAAGAATAAATAAATAACTATTGCCCTTCAGTAGAAAAATAAGAAAATTGAAGCATGACAGGATTAATCTGGTGAGAACCACTTAGTTTAAAGAGTATACAGATAAGAGGACATGATGCATGCATATTTGCATGTATGTTTGTGTGTGTATCTATATCTATATTTATAGATATAGATATATAAATATAGAGCTATATATAGATATAAATATAGATATATAGATATATACACACACATATGGAAATATGCATTTCCTCTGTCTTATACTCTTTAAACTAAGTGGTTCTCACCAGATAATTATCTCTATATAGATATAGATATATTGAAAACAAAAAGGGAGAGGTAAAACAGAATTAACTGGGTGTTGTTTGCTTTTCCTGCTAATCCTAAAACAGGGAATTTCAAATGAAGTTAAGAGCTTTGAAAGATCAAACATTAGAAATATCAGTCCACCATGTTTCTTTTTTAGCAATGTTAGGGGTGTAAGAAACAGGCCATGTTTGCAACCTTAGCTTCAGAGTGATTTGGTGGCAGTTCCTCAATTAAAAGATGATTTCTACTATGGCTAATTGGTAACATGAGGTAACATGAGTCCCATACTTGAGCCACAAATCTGTCCACAGAATTTGCAGGACTTTCTGCAGGGGAGACTCAGCTGTAGGCTTGGATTCCTCTCCTTTTCCTTCTTCCACTCTCTCTGCTCTGCTTCGAGGGCAAGATACCACTTGGTTGAAATGTACTGCCACTTGGTTGATGCTGCAGCTCCATTGGAGTCAGTTAGCAGAGAAATCCTCCTAGCTCTTGATGTTGGTATCTGTTTTCTTGAGATATTCCTTCAATGTGTCCTTATAGAGTTTCCTCTGGCCACTGAGAGGTCTCAAGTTGCAACGAAGCTGGGAGTAGAGCACTTGTTTTCAGATATGGTCAAAGCATACAATGTCTGGTCCAGCAAAATGGTGCTTGAGAATCACTGACTCCATATTGGTAGTATTGGCTTCAGCAAAGATGCTGTTGTTTGTGCAATGATCTTCCCATTTGAAATGGAGGATTTTCAAGAGGAATTGTTGGTGATACCTCTTCAGGCTTTTGAGATGTTGACTGTAGATCATCCACATTTCACATTCATAGAGGAGAGTGGAGGTGATGACTGCATTGTAGATCAGTATCTTGGTGTCCTTCTGAAGATCACAATCAATAAAAACACATTGGAACAAATTCCCAAAGGAGGCACTTGTGCCCTATTGGCCATACTTCAGAGGGTGCTGCCTTACAAATGAGAAATTTAAACAGTTTTGTTGCTCTTATGTTTAGGTTATGTCTTAATCCTCTATTACCAGATTTTCTCGCATAAAACACCCACCTTATTTTCCAAAAGCCAGCTGCTTCAAATTGGAGTGCTTATTATATGCAAAAAATAAGGTAAGAGCAGCTTTTGCCTTAACAAGTGAAACTGAAGGTAAAATCTTTAGGATTCATAGGGAGCAGAATAGCAAGTATGTTGGGCTACCTCACTTGACTAAGTTAAATTAATGCAAATAAAAATCTTATTTTCTCTTAATTATTGCCTTTCAGAAATAAGAACTGCCATTTACTGGATCAGACTGTAGGTCCATCTTACCCAGTATCTAGTGTCATACAGCACCAAAGTAGACACTGTAAGAAAAGTGAACAGGGTATGACTAGGGTTTTTTTTCCCCACTGTTCCTCTCCCACTTCTAGCCTCCAGCATATAAGGTATAAGAAGTTCTGATTCAGAGGTTATACCCCTGATTCCCATCCTCTGTTGCTACTGAAGCCCCTTTCCTTCAATAATTTGACAAGTTCCTTTTTGAATCTGGCTTAAGTATCAGCATTTGCAACATCTTGTGGCAACGAATTCCATACTTTAATGACAAATTGTAAAAAAGGCATCCTTTAGTTAGTTTTAAACTTACTACCTGCTAGTTTCTCTTTGTGACCCCTAGTTCTCATATTGTGAGAGACAGTAAAAAATAAAACCCTTTTAAATTTCTCTTCACCATCTAGAATGTTGTAAACACACACATTACCCACCCCCATCACGTGTCTCTTTTTTTCTAAACTAGATAGGCTCTTAGTCTCTCCTCATGTGGAAGCCTCTCCATACTACTAATCATCCGTTTTGCTCTTCTCTGTCCCTCTTCTAGTTCTTCTATATCCTTTTTGAGGTATGGGGACCAGAACTAGCACAGTATTCAAGGTGTGGACACACCATATATTTATAAAGGGGCATAATAAAATTTTCATTTTTGTTTACAATTCCCTTCTTAATAATTCCTAACATTTTGTTTGCCTTTTTTGATGGCTGCTGAGCACTGAGCTGATATTTTCAGTGAACTGTCCCCAATGACTTCCAGAACTTTCCTGTGCAGTACCAGCTAATATAGACTGTATCATAGCGTAGGTATAGTTTGGGTTATTTTTTCCCATATGCATCACTTTACACTTATTTATATTGGATTTCATATGCCATTTAGTTGCCCATTCACTCAATAGTTCCAAATCCTTCTGTAGTTCCTCACAGTCCACCTTGGTCTTCACTACTTTGAATAATTTTGTGTCATCAGCAAATGTGGCCACCTCACTACTCACTCCATACAAGATGTGTACTGTATTCTGGCCCATGTTGTATACAAGAAAATAGGGTATAGTCTGTAACACTTCTGTATCCTTAATACTCTTTATGCAATGTTTACCTATTATAGGCATAAATTTTGTATCCCCATTGATACTGTGGGTTTTTCATTCACAAAAAAGGCTTGGGAAAACAAATTATAGTACCATTATAATGACTTTGTGTGTGGACATTATAAAGACATTTAAAAAGCACATTAAGATGCTTGACCCAAGACACTATGGGTGTAGACAGAAGTTGTTTGTCACATGATTGGCCCCTTGAAAGTACTCTACAGCCATGTGCAACATGTGTATGGCTGCAGAGTGCTTTTAAAGTGGCTGATTCCATGACCAATTAGCCCTTACCAAATGAGGGATCAGTTGAAGGTACTCCATTTTGGAGCCTGTTAAGGAACTTTTGTTCCCCAAGATAAATTTGTGGTATGATTGCATCTGGGCTGATGAAGCCCAGCCCTTCCCCCAGATCTGTCTGCAGGACTGGGCTGGGGGATGCAGGAGCAGGCATGGCTCCCGGGGTGTGTTCCCTCACCTTGCCCATCTTGTGGGCAGCAGGAGGCACGCTTTCATTGCGCTGCTCCCATGGCAAAGGCAACAGGGCACAGAGCCCCAGCTTGCAGTGGGCAGCCTACCTCTACCCCACACAAATCTGGGGGGCACATGACCCCCACCTCTCCCAAGAGGTGCATGCAGTGTCAGGGAGCTACCTCCCCTCCCCCCCGCCCCATGTCTCTGGTTGGGTTGGCTGCAGCTCTGTCACATGACTTGGGGCCCCATTCAACCCAGGCCCTGTTCCACTCCCTCCCTCACCATGGGGACCTCTGTCTGCCTCCCTTCCCCTTCCCCTCCACAGGCTTACCAGCTGGGCACTCTCTATACACACCAGAATAAAAAATTCTGAGATTTGAGGGTTCTGTCCCGAGATCACAAGTCAGAGTTAATTTGACTCAGAGATAACAAGTCTTGTGATTTTTTTCACAAGAGTTGGCATTACTGTTTATGTAAAGTGCCGTGATTTAAAGTAGGGACCTGCATGTCTGTCAGTGCCCTATGTATTTTACTGAACTCCTACCTAACGAACACTCCTATGTACTCACACTCTCAATTAGAAAATAATATCAGGGTAAATAGAAATAATTGGAAACTTTATCCTAAAATGAAATAAGATTGTTTTTATATTTTTTAAAACCTTACTTGAGAAATAAGTTAATGATGAGCTTCCTTCTTATCAGAGCTGAAAGGAGAACTTCTGAAGTATCAAGATGGTTGAGGGGAGAGTATTTTCAGCATAACTGGAGCTAGAAATTTTTGGAAAACAAAACTCCAAGTACTTTATACTTTACCAATAGGCCAGAGCACAGCAGTCACAGAATACCCCCTTTTTGATGTTATATTGAGTTTAACAAAGCTTTCTGTTATGGGTAAAAATATTGAGCCATATTCCCACTGAAACTAATGGGAAATTCACTTCAATAAGGGCAGCAGGAATGAATACTGAAGGAAGAATACAGTTTTTCTTTATGAACCCAAGTTGCACTGACTCAGTCACATAACTGCCTTTTTTAGCACCTGTGCACAGTTTGCAATTCTATTCCACCTGCAGTGTTGACTTCTAATGTCTACATGGCTATTAAACTTGTGCAGTCGGTTGCACTCTGACCCAGAAGCTATGTGTGCACCATTAACGAGAGTAAATCACAAAATTGTAGTTGGGCAGAATGCCAAAACTAGTATGTATTTGGTAGAAAGAAGGCCCTTCTCTATTTTAGTCCAGTGTTGTCCAGATTCTGAGTGGCTGGGGGCTGCAAGTCACAGGGGCCACACTGCATGACAGCATAGTCTCCCTTTCTCATGGGCAGAGCTTTCCCTGGGCCAGAGCAACAGGAGGAGCGGCTGCCAGGCAGGAGCCAACAGGCTATATGCTAACTTCTCACAGGCTACCAGTTGAACAGCAGTTTTAGGTCCCTTCTACATGTGCAGGTAAAGCTGTGATGTGATCCAATGCACGAGTCAAGCAATTGAACCTCCTGACGTTGCATGTGCATGACAGGAGGCACAATTATGGAATTGTACATTAATCCCATCACAATTTATTGTCAGTGCAGGGGGAGCCCAATCCTGGCTCCTGGGTTGGACCCCAGCTCCTATGTTGGGCTCCAACTGCACCAGTAAAAAGTAGGCTTCCACAACTTGGAGAAGCATGCTCTCTCAACCACAGAGTTGCCCCTTGCACCCCAAAGCATGAAGGATCCCTGTTACAGTGATCCTTTTGCCTGGGGCTGTGGGGAAAACCCCAGGGCTGGAGGATCACTGCAGGGGCAATCCTGGGGCAATCCTCCCATCCCAGGGGTGCAGGGAAAATCCTGGGGCCAGAGGATTACCATAGGAGCAATCCTTTCACCCCAGAGGTGCAAAACTCTCTCCTCCCCTCTGCCATGAGCCTCTGGCCCCAGAGGTTTTAATCACCCCAGAGCGCTAAGGATCACAGCAGCTATAATCCCTAAGGCCCAGGTGTTTCATGCAACCCTGAGCCCTAGGGATCATGGCTGCTATGATCCCTCGGGCTCAGGGGTTTTTCACTGGGCATGGTACACCTCTCTAGCTGGGAGCCCTATCAGCTGGTGGGCTCCCAGCAGCAGGGGACACCCTGCTACACATGCAAATTGAAGCTCAATAGCAACTAGCTATAAAGTTAGTACACATTTCTGAAGTCTAACTTTATAGTTAGTTGGAGTTTTTTATTGTGTGATAGCTACTTTACATGTGTAGCTGGTCTCCAGGTAATTGCACAATTAACCAGTTAATTGCACAATACCTGTAATGTGTAGGGGGGCACTTAGTTCAATAGCCTAGCATTTAGCATACACACTTAGGAAGTAGCTCTCCTCACCAGGAAAGTTTCTAAACCTACATCTCT
>NW_017728993.1:74619728-74622042 GCF_001723915.1 Gavialis gangeticus
ATGTGTAGGGGGGCACTTAGTTCAATAGCCTAGCATTTAGCATACACACTTAGGAAGTAGCTCTCCTCACCAGGAAAGTTTCTAAACCTACATCTCTCCTAGTCCCCACAGTGGTGTTTAATTACTATGCTACAATTTAGGCATTATTCAATCCCTTCTCCAAACTTCCTGAATTGGCCTCATGGGCAGCCAAGAGAGAGAGATCAGGGACCAGTGAGACAGAGACTATTTTAGAAGGAAAAGGCCCTAGTTCTTCCAAGCCTAGACCTTTGCTCTGAATGGTATATTGCTCTCCATCCATTTTTACCAATGAATATTAAGTATTAAATAATTAAATTAATTACATTTAAACATGTAGTTGGTGACTCTTTACTGTGCAGTCAGTTAGTCAACTTCACAGTAAAGTGTCTTGTCTAGATGTGTCCATTATTTAGTAATGTTACAACTAAAAAGAAATGCAAAACAAGGGCCAAAATTTTAACCCTACTGGAAAGAATGGGAATTTTAACACTGACTTCATTGGGAACATTATTTTGTTAATAACTCTAAGAAAATGCTGCAAGCGTAACAGTTTAAATACTCACCGAAGACTTCTCTTTTACCCTGCTGCTCAGAACTAATGTAGTATCTACTTCAGTTCCACTGAGCTCTGTGTGGGCATGGGCCTGCTTTTGCAAACCAGACTGCAGGAGTGGGGTCTTAGGATATGTGATTATCTTCCTATTGTTCATGGAACCCTAGAGAAACTCTAACTAGATTTTTATTTCATTGGGGTTGATACCAAATCCTGAAACTTAATAATTTAAATCAGGGTTTTAACATTGTTCTAAAGTGTATTTTGCTTTTCACTTTATCAATCAGTTTACCTTTTAGCTTATACCAGTACTGCATTTAGCTGATATATTTCCTATTTCTAATTTGTCAACATTGGATGAAAAAGAACTACTGATACATAAATTAGATTTGCTGGCACAGTGGGGAAACTAAGTGTTATTGAATATTTGGTTTCCAGGAAGACACGTTTTATATTATTTTGGGAAAAAAATGAACCTCAGAAAGTAGCCTGTGTGTATTGGCATTTTTAAAGATCTTTCATCTAAATAATAGTAGAGTCCAGGAAATAACATTTTTTGAAGTCTACTTAGAGATTCTATTTTATCTTAACTTATTGCTGTCATTTTTTTGGTGAGGCAGGGAGTTGGTTCTTATGTATATTACTTTAAAAAATGATGGAAACGAATGTGGCCATTCATGAATTTTTGATACAAATCAAATCAAGGATATTAATTTGTCATGTTAACCCATGAAGTTATTTTTTTTTTAGATGTAGAAACAGTAAGATGGTTTGGAAATAAAGGAAGTGGCGAGTCCATAGCTACCTACAGGTATTGCTGAGAGATGCTTACTGGTCTCAGATGAATGGGAAAGGGACTCGCTACAATTTTCTACAACCGCTTTACTGAATTGAAGAACACAAACATATAAGCTAAGACACACTGAGCAATTTAATTTTTCAATTCTGGAAAATATTCCCATTTGGACTGTAATAGAATCATAGATAGCTACATGGATTGCTTTGCTGCACCTGAGGCAGTTGCCATTTTGGCTTCTCATGGGCAATAATTGTAAAACCACTTCTACAAGCATTTTCTTTTAATGCTGGGAGGGTAGTGTTAAATCCAGTTACAGGAAGTTCATTGGCAATCTCTCTAATTCTGCTCTGCCAAGATATGCTACGACAAATGTGCCTAACATCCTTGGGTTTTTTTTTTTCATTAAAAACCTCAAATTTGTAAAGTTAATTTAAATAAGTTCTAGCAAATTAAAATGATCTGCATTTCTGAAAGTGACTAATGATGGGAGCTCTCATTATTAAATGTAATATACACCTTTTAAAGCCTTTTGGCTTTAATGTAATATATACCTTTTGGGAAATTATTTGGGCCTGTGGTCCACATTGGCAGTTTTGGAGAACTGTCGTGGGCCAGTCAGCGCCTCTCTCCCTGCAAGAGCCTAGAGCCCATGCATCCTCCCCACCACCACTGCCACCACCAGCGCCTAGCAGCAGCTGAACACAGAGCCCCACTCTGTGCTCACTCCAGACTCACCCTGGATGTAGAGAACCAGCTCCAGACCAGCCAGGATCTGTGCACACAACCCCTATCCTGGGCTGCCCTGCACCCAGTGCATCACATTTGTGATGAGTAGTGGCGGCAGTGGCAGTAGCTGGGTATAAACTGCTGCTGGTCGTAGGGGAAAAGCGGCCGCTTCCCTCTCACTGCTGCTGGGCCCTTCTTGCTGCAGCTGCCCAGAG
>NW_017728993.1:74622053-74627909 GCF_001723915.1 Gavialis gangeticus
TCACTGCTGCTGGGCCCTTCTTGCTGCAGCTGCCCAGAGCCTGTACCTGAGATGCCCTACAGCTTCTTTCCACCACCACGGCTGCCCTGCTGGGTGACCCAGAGGTGGCACTGGCGATGGCAGCAAAGAGGAGCCACCAGGCAACCTCAGTGGGGGTTCTGGGTGGTCTCAGGAAAAAGGGCCCAGCAGTGGTGAGGGGGAGGTGGCTGCTTTTCCCCTGCACCCAACAGCAGCTTCTGCCCTGCCACTGCTGCTGCCACTCATCATGAATGGCTGATCTGGAATGGGCACAGGAAAGCCCAGGGTTATAGGTCCCGGCTGGTCCAGAGCTGGTCTGCTCCAGTTGGGGTGGGTCCAGAGTGAGCACAGGCCAGGGCTGGGGCTGAGACCGGGTACGCCAGTGACGGCAGCCAGAAGGAGCCACCGCTACCTGCGTTGCCTGGAACAGGAGTTCAGCCACAGAGCTGCTGTAGCCCTGCTGTATGCCTGGAGGCAGTGGGATATGCCATGGGGAAGATGGCACCTGGTCCAGGTGGGACCAAGAACCTGCCATAGGCTGGATAAAGTCCCTCTGTGGTCTGGATCCAGCCTGCAGACTGTTTTTTGCCCTCTATTTTAAAGTAATCCATACTTCAGTGGGTAGAATCTGATTGTGTTTTGAAATTTTTAGAAGCAGAATATATATTTTTTTAACTTTAAAGACAGTATTTTTAACCTTTGCAGCACTTGCAGTCCTATTTTAAAACCATTAAGTCTCTTTCGAATATATCTACATGTTTGTTTTGCATAGAGATCTCCATTCTGTGTTTGCCTTTTTCAGTTTGCTCAAATTAAAAATTGCTGCTGGATTTCTGTCCTCTTTATTATCAGATTCCCTGCCAAAACAGTAGTGTTTATCCTGTTTATTAATAGAAAGGGACTCCTTAGAGAAGTAGGGTTTTTTTTCCCCTCCCAATATGTTGTGATTTCAGGATACTTCCTACCTTGAGGTGGACTAATTGAAGGTTCTTTGCACCTTAAATTCTGCAATTTCATAAATTCTCTTTAAATCATTATGGGACATAATCTTAACAGAACAAATGAGAGTTAAATACTCAACATCTATTGACTTGCAAAGGGATCTGGAATCTAACTGGTATTTATGCCTTATGAAATCATCTTTATGTATGTTAGATCTGTCTATGTCCTTTTTGCTCGTATACACATACACACATATGTGCATACATAGTATCCTGTTGCTATAAATTTTAACATCTGTAGTGAATCGTTCATTATTTGGTCTCTGTCCATAGTTGTCAGTTTTTTATTCAGCTAGTTCTTTGTGCATAGGTTTCTTCTGGGGTTTTGTTTTGCATTTGAGAAAGATGTATTTTTAGTCATTTTTGCATTGGGAAAATAAATATGTGCTTTTCTCAATACACTGTTCCAGTGGGAGAAAAAAAAATCTTGGGATGTCCAATGACAGCATGATTACATTTAAAATAGTCCCGGAAAAATAAGAAATAATGTTTTTTGTCTTGCATTTTTTTCCCCCAAACTACATAGGTGTCCATAGTTAAAATGAAATGCTTTAGAAATTTTAAAGTCCAAATGTTTAAGTTGAGGTAATCTTGAAATAATTCCTGTCTTGCTTGTTTTATGGTATATTTATATTTTATGGCATAAACAGTATTATTATATTTTCCTTCTTTTATTAATACCTTATATAATAAAGTATATATGGGAGGTAGTATAGACTGTAGGATCAGAAAATGGTGGGATCTGACTTGGAGAAAATAGGTTTGACACCCTGTACTTTCTGCATCAAGGTAAGCAGTTTATGACTGAAGTTATTAGTGGAACTCTCAAATCTTCTTGACTGTTTCTGTCGTCTTTATTAGTGACTTTTTAGCAACAGTAAAATATATATTTTTTTTATACTTTGAGTCATAAAATTCAGTTTATTCTTTATGTTATCATTTATTTGCTGTATTTCTGTCATATAAAATAGCTTTACAGTATCTGCTCTTACATATATGCAGTTCACATTGTTGTCTAAAACCAAGGACAACAGACTCATTAATTCAGAAAATTATTGTATGTACTAGATCCAGTGGCAGTTCAAGTTCTGATATTACAAAATATATGACCTGGGTAAAATTATATTTTCAGTCCTTGCTGTAGCAGTTAACTGTATCCTAGAAATAATTAGTACCAACAAGAAAATATTAACCATTATTTTTTGTCCCTTTTAGATCTATGTTAGAATTTTTATGAAATTTATCTCCATGAATATGTAAAGTAAAAAGTCTGAAGCTCAATGTCAGCAAGTCACTGCAGATGCTGATTGCGGCAAACACCAGAGCTCAGCAGGAGAATAACTATCTGTGAGATAAGTGACCTATTAATAGATCTGTGTGGGCAGAAGAACATTCTCCACCAACTTAACTCTTAGGGACTACCAAAATTATCTGGAAGGGTACTGCCATCTCAAAGAAGTGAAATAAATGATTGTCCCTAACTTTTCTCTTTGTCCTCATAGGGTCTGACTTTGTTTTGCTTTGGTGTCAGCCAGCAGTATTACAGTGGTGCAAAGCTCATGTAAACAAGAGTAGATAGTGTACCATTCATTTACACTTAATACTATTGAATGTATGTGGATAGTGTAAAGGAATGACACAGGTGTAAGACAGGTTAGGATAATGGATTATTAGTGTGCTTTTCTTGTGAAACAAATATAAAGCAGAATCTGATGGTATTGACAGAGGTTGAAACTACCTGTATAAAAAGATACCACAATCAGCTATTACGATGCAACTGTTTTGTCTGCATTATCCTGTCATGGAGCAAGTGTAGAAAACTTCCCCCAACTTTAACCCTAGTTCATTCAAGTCAAAGATGAAGCAATTTACATGTATTACCATAGGTGCATCCAGCTGTTACTATTACAATGTAACAGTCTCTACGTACTTCCAAGCAGCAGCTTCCCCTTCCTTTTTTAAAGTGGTTAATGCACATCTGTCAATCTGAAGGCACAGATAGAAGTGAAAAGCTCTCTGCTGTAACTCATAGTGTTTCATAGGAAGCACTATGAGTTACAGTGATCACTCAGACCTAATAGAAGTTCACTGTTGGGTCTCAGGGGCTGGGGGATCCAGCTGTAATTTGGAACTGCTGTGTATCTGCAGCTGCTCTCCCTTAGCCCTGCACCTCCTCCCTCTGAGCCCAGGTTCACTCTCCAGAATAGGAAGGAGGGAAGGGAATGAAGGGAGTTCATTCTGGGTTTCTTTTCTGCTGGTACTGGAGGGTGGGGTAGGTGGACTGGAAACCCCCAACCTCAAAGACTGTGTCCAGATGAGTATGGACATTTGGTTTCCTGGGGAAAACCAGGAGCGGGACACCTTGTGCTTCTGCTGGTTGTCCCCAGGGAATGCCCATGTAATACACCCTCTGGCAATTTACCCTGGGTAGGGTAGGGGAGGATGGGGCCAGAAACTATGGTGGCCCCAGCAGCCTTATCTAGGGTGCTGGGGGCCTGGGAAGCTGCATCCATGTCACTCCTGCAGCTTGGAGCCTGCCTGGCAGCTGAGGCATGGCTCTATCTAGCCAGGCTCCAGATCTTCCAGGGTAACTGCCCCCCCCCCCATCATGCATGTGAAATGCCTGAATGTGCAGTGTGTGGTGCAGCAGATGGGTGTACGGTGCCACATACCACATGGCCACACTTATGAACAACTGGTGCCTCTTGCGACTGTGGGGGCACCATGGTGGTGAACAATGAGTGGGGACCACCTTCATCCACTGCCTGCAGTGTCAGTGGTGTGGGGGGGGCGGCCACGTTGGTAGAGAGGGGGAGCGGTGACCACTTGCAGAAGCCACCAGTGGCTTTGGAAGTGGCCATTCTCAAGGGGGGCACATACCCTCCTGTGCCCCCCCATGTGTCGCCTATGGCCACACTCATTTGGACATGACTGGGGGGCTCCAATCCACCTGCCCCACCCTCCAGCAGAAGCTGAAAAAGCCCCAAAACAAACTGCCTCTGCTCCCTTCCTCCCCCCCGCACTCTCTGTCATTCAGAAGACCATGTTGGGAGCAGGAACTCATCTATAACTGCTCAGCCCTGGTCCAGGCACATGCAGACACATGTTAATGAAGGTGCTCCATTTTGCAGCTTCTTCATATGAACCCTTATAGACTGAGGGTTCAGATTGTCACAGGATCGAGCCCTTTTAAACCACTCTGCAGCTGTGCACTTGTGTTTGGTCATGGCTGTAGAGTGCATTCTGGGGTAAGATTGGACAAAAGTTATCACTTCTGATTGTGCCTTCAGTCTCAATTTTCCCCCTTGTTTTCCTTTTTTTCCCCTTGTGTTCTTTTCAGAGCATTGCAGCTACATGCTTAATGCTGTGTTACAATATGGCAGTCCAAGAGACTATAAAGCTATATTGCAAAGTTGAATGTGTATGCATTTATTTAAACCTAATGGCTGATCAAGAGATGCATAGCAAATTATCCTTTTGCTATCCAAGAATAATAGAATGGATTTAATTTATTAATAGTTCATATATCTATAAAATAGATCTTAAATGTTATTTAAAAAGTTAATTTTGTGTAAGTTAATGGTGAAAAGATATCCACTACATTGAAAACTGAGCTGATTTGGACTAAAGCTAGAACATGGTTTAATATATTGTACTGTCTCTGGTCATGATTTCTTGGGGATATCATCTGCTGAAGCCATATATCTGTACCATAAACTAGGATGAGCAGGATCTAAAAATAAATTCATGGTCATAATAAAAATCATATAAATCAAATATAAAACAACCAGGCTGCTGCAAAGTTTTACTATTCCATTGCAATTCTATTTATTGTTCAAATAGCAATTCAATTTTAAACTCTTGTTTTTAATATACTTACTACTTGTTCAAAAAAAATCAGCCATCTCTGAGTTATCTGAACTTGAATATCAGCTATAAATATTTGTTTTCAGGTGCTCTTTGGTATTCAATAAATCAAGTTATTCTTGAGTTAAAACCTCAAATGTAGTGTCTTTATAGTACTGAATGTGATATGAAAGCTCATATATAGTAGACAATGTGGGCAAAGCCAGTCCAATATATTCCAGTAGCTGTTGAGTAAGGCAGGAAACATTTGAATTAAGAAAAAACAAAGAAAATATTACCAAATGGGGTGCAAAATCCTTTACTATGGTAATGTCATGGAAAAAAAAAATATTTCACAAGTGCATCAATTAAACTGTAGAGCCCCTAAGATCAGGAAAATAAAATTTTGCAGGATGTTTTTCTTACGCATCAGCTAAGTGTTTTATTGCTGAATTGTGCCTAACCATTCTCAGGTGTCTCCAACCTCGTCTACTGAGAGGTTGCTTACCTAATCTGTATTGAAAAGTAAATGAGATTGTGACACAGCCTAAGCCTGGATGAAGCCAGGTGCTCCTTTGAGACATAATCCTGGGGTATTCTTACACCTTCAAGGCTGGTCTTCAGCCTCAAACCTCTCTGTACAATCTGGTGTTTGGCCACTAAGAACTAGCTGAGATATGCTAGGAACTAAATCCTTGGCCTGTGGCACCCCAGCCTTACCCATGCCACCCGGGTCTTGTTAGCTCTTAGCAGAAGGGATTTTAGCAGCTAGAAAGATTACACTCTTGTCCATTCATGTGTTCAGAAAAAATAGATTATCCTTTTTTCAGAAGAGGCCTGTCTATATGGTTCAATTCTCTGAGATCACAGCTATTACTGATGATGTGTGCTATAAAAATAACAAAAAGATTTTTATTATGAACACAAGAGCAAACATAAGTAGTCAATAACCGTAAGTACACACACACACACACACACACACACACACACA
>NW_017728993.1:74627920-74629690 GCF_001723915.1 Gavialis gangeticus
CACACACACACACACACACACACACACACACACAAACATTATAACAATTCAGCTAAGAATGCAGTTTCCCTTCTCTGGAAGCCAAACAGCCCAAGTCCTCTTGCAGACTGTTAGCTTGTCTTGCTCAGCTACAGTATTTGCAGACAAATGTACCTTTAGGCAAACTTTTGCTTTCCTGGAAAAACTTAAGTGTGGTTTCTTATCTGGTCACTTATATACATTATCCATTGGGTTCTTAGGGAGCTCACACTGTGCATATAACTTCCTGGCTGGTGTATGAAGACTAGAAAATCAAACTAGAAGACTTCATGATATAAATATGACTAGGAGAATGGCCAAAAAGTACTGTCTCTCACTTAATTTCCCGCTGTGGGCTGATCTACATATACATATTAATGCGCAGCAATAGATTCCAGCATATATTGCACTGGAATGTATGGCTCTTGGGTGCTGCATTTACATGTGTACCTGGGACCACAGAACATTGAGCCAGGTCAGGGAGGCTCCAGTTGACAAGGAACTTGTGGGTGGGGGGAGTCAGCCTGCCAGCCTGGGGCTGCTCCGACCCAACTCAACATTTTGCAGAGGGACTGGCTGGGGTACAAGGGTGTTTCAGAGTGGGGCAGCCCTTGCACTGAAGCACCCTTATGTTAGTCAGCATCTACATGTGCATTGCTGCACACAGGAAAACTGCTTCAGGATATTACTTGTATTTACAAGTACTAACTTGCTGTGGAGTTTATTAGTTTCCTGTGGCTTAAGAGGGCTGCATGTGTAGGCACTGAGACATGTACTGAGGAGCTAGTTAGACAACTGCAGTAAGCATCTTGCGTGCCCAGTGAGAAATACCTTCCTTTGAACATCCTGAATAGCTAGGTGTTATTCATGCTAGGATGTTCCCTTTTAAGATATAAATGCATCATTGTCTTGAGGATCTGACTCACATGTTGTAGAGCAGATCCACAAGAGTCTGTTTGCCTGGCTATTTTACACTTACATTGGCTGCTAATTTTCAGTTATTACTTTTCTACCTTCAGTTTCTCTTCCGCCATTTAGGTTTTAGGCCTTCCCCAGGTGGAAATGAACCACATTGTATAGGCAGTGATACTTTAGAATTATTCATATTATGCAATTATAGCATATGTAGCAACCCCCCCAGTTTTTCTTTCTCTCTTTTTTTTAATGCATTCCCTCCCCTTCCCCAACCATTTCTGACTTGTTCTCTCCCTCTCTATTCCCTATAGATAAGTATAAATGACCGAAGACATAGGATAGGCTTCAGCATTTTATTTTGGTAACAAGTTGTATTTGTTTTGTTTTTTCTCTTTCTTTATATTGTATAATTATTATGTTTATATTGATTTTTAATGCTCTATATTACTGTTTTACTGGTGCTATATGATTTAGGCCTACATATGTAAGTTAGCATAAGTCATGTCAAGTTTCCATTTTGTTTGTCAAGTCTCCATCCTGTCCCCTGGCCTGGTTGTGTAACTCATGACTTACACCTACCCGTCCTATGTAACTTGGTTCCTGAATGAATGCGGATGAATGAGGGTGCTTGAGAGACAATGGCAGTAGGTCTAAAAATAGCTCCCTCTGAATGACCAAACCATCAACACCAACACCTGGACCAATGACCCAGCCCTTGGAACCACCTTCAGCATTCAAGAAACAAAAGATGAGGCAACCCACCATTGTGCCAGGCTGCACATGCTCAGTAAGAACACCTGGAGCCCTCTAGGACAGGACTGACCTTGCCTGGACAGG
>NW_017728993.1:74629926-74633018 GCF_001723915.1 Gavialis gangeticus
TATGTAACTTGGTTCCTGAATGAATGCGGATGAATGAGGGTGCTTGAGAGACAATGGCAGTAGGTCTAAAAATAGCTCCCTCTGAATGACCAAACCATCAACACCAACACCTGGACCAATGACCCAGCCCTTGGAACCACCTTCAGCATTCAAGAAACAAAAGATGAGGCAACCCACCATTGTGCCAGGCTGCACATGCTCAGTAAGAACACCTGGAGCCCTCTAGGACAGGACTGACCTTGCCTGGACAGGACCTCCCCATAGGAGATCAGAAGTAGTCTGCTTCATAAAAAGGTTGTGAAGACTGACTCCCTGAGATGCCCTCTCCATCTGGACCAGCACCATGCCACCCCACCTATCCACCCAGAGGCCCTGCCGGCGACCCCCATCTGGACAACACCTATGGGACAAAGACCCCTCTCCAGCCTGGATAGCTGGCTATCACCCCCTACCCCCTCTTCAACCAAGGACTTGGACTCTGCTTCTCTTCCCTACCTGGACTCCATCCCTTCCACTGAAGGCCACTCCAGCCCTTCTCTCTCCTGCTGCCATCATGGGTGCTTGCATGTGTGTTGCCCTGAGAAGTCAGGCCAATGCTCAGGATCTCAATATTGCTCTGTTAGACAAGAGGGCATGGTGTACAATTGCACATATACAAACACACAAATCAATTAGGTGCATACACACACACTATCAGCTCAGGCACATACACGTCCAAACCAGCATAGGCACATGCATACCTATCACCAATTCAAGCACATACACTATACACCCCAAAAGTTAGACACAGATCACTAATTCATATATCATGCACACAATTATATATATGCACACACACACACTAGCAACTCAGATACATACATGTTCAAAATAACCAGTCTAGGTTCCTGCACACCTATCACCAATTTAAGCCCATACACGTTACACAGACCAAATTTAGACAGAATCATCAGTTACCAACACCTGCACATACAATACACATATGTGGATTACTAATTCATATACCACACACACACAATGATATCTGTATATGTGTATTCACTAATTCACACATATACTACCCACCTACACATGCACACAAGTGAGTTCCTAAGTTGGGTGTTGTGATGCATATGTATGTATGTACGTATATATGTGCTTGAGATACCTGGGGAAAGGTTAAGGTAAGAAAGTAGAAGAGTAGGGAATGAAAGTTGCTGGGAGTAAAAGTCACCAGGACCGGGATTAGAACTGGTAGACTAGAGGGGCCTTGGCTGAAGAACTGAGGCTTGGGGGTAACTTTAGGTTAATTGATCTTAATTGATTAAAAGACAATGCCCAAAGCCTGCAGAACAGGGGAGCAATGCTGGCATAGAGGCTGGGAATGGAGCCAGAGCTACGGAGGAGCTGAAAATGTAGGTGGGGAGAGGGAAAACGGGACTAAGGGAAAGAGTGAGTGTTAAAGAGGGACTCTGGGTGTAGGGAGCCAGAGGCTGGCTCTAAGGCAGCTAGAGAAGTTGCAGGGAGCAGCATTAGGTGCTGGGAGCTGGAGAAAGACTCCAGCTGCTGGACAAAGCTGCAGGACAGCCATGAGAAGGGAAGCTGCGGGGAGGGGGGGTGACTACAGAAGGTGTGGGGGAAGCCTGAAAACAGAGATGGACAGCAGAAAAATCACGGGAGAAGCAGCAGGAGAGATTTAAAGGCAGCAGGGCAGCGGGAAAGCAGAGAAAGGCAGCAGAAAGTCACAGGGAAAAGGCAGTAGATGGCACAGGAGGCTGAAATGCAGCAGGGGCAGCATGAAAGCAAGGAGAGGCTGAGAGGTGGCAGAAAAGGGGAGATGGAATTGGGAGGAGATCAGGAAACTAGCAGAGAGTGGGGGCTGGAGTCGAGACAGAGAGAGAGAACGAGGCTGGAATTTAAGACAAGGAAGGGACTGGGATTCAGTAAAACATGACCCAACTCAGGGTTGCAAATGACAGTGGTTTTGTTGAACAGGGAAGATGGTGACACAATGTCTTCTTGGTTCCCTTGCACCCATCCACACACAGACACACACACACACACAATGGCAGCAGGGGTTAGAGAGGCTTGGTGCAGGGACTGAAGTTCACTGATGTCCAGGGGGAGAGAGAGAGAGAGAGACAGAAAGAGAGTGAGTCCAAATTGTAGGAGGAGGTGTGCAGGTAATATCTACCTATTCCAGGCTGCAAAGGGGTCCTTGTCCAGTAGGTGTTGTCCAGAGGAGGGGTCGCTGGCAGTGCCTCTGGGTGGATAGGTGGTGTGGTATGGTGCTGGTCCAGATGGAGAGGGCATCCCACTGGGTCTGTCTTCACTGCCCCTTTTTAAAGAGGCAGAGCTTGTGTGACCCTAGTGACAGGAGGCGTGCCCAGACAAGGGTCAGCTCCTGGCATACTGAGCATATGTGCTCTATGCAGGGATGTGCAGTTTCAGGTGTCTGTAATGGTGACAGTTGCTGGTTCTGCATGGTCTTTTGTCTTTCAAATGCTGGGTTTTTGTCTCTGTTCTTGGCTGAGGTCCATGGTTCCTGAATGAATCAATGCAAGGTGATGGCCCAGTCATTACAGGCCATTCAGTAGAGGCCTGCTACCATTGTATCTCAATCATTTCCAATCACTCTCATTCATCCGGGAACCAATTTACATGGGAGGGATATGTGACTCATACAGTTGCGACACAGGGGATGCAGAGAACACAAGATGGTGGCTTGATATATAAAATAGAAACTAGACATGACTTTGGTTCACTTACAAACACAGTCCTAAACCATACAATATCCATATGAAACAATAAAAATCAATATAGAAATAATAATACAATAAACAACATCAATACAAACCTAATAATTATACAATAAAAAACAGTAGATATCCAAAACCAAAAACTTTCTACCAAAATAAAAATGTTAAAGCTTATGTTACATCTTAGCTTACTTATACTTATCTAGGGAATCAAGAAGGAGAGAAAAAGTCAGAAATGGCTGGGGAAGGGGAGCGAATGCATTTTAAAATAAATTTAAAAAAAAGAAAAACTGGGAGTTTTGCTACGTGTGTGTATGTGTGTGTGTGTGTGAACCAATAACTTCATGGGGCTGT
>NW_017728993.1:74633029-74635884 GCF_001723915.1 Gavialis gangeticus
GTATTGATATATATATGTGTGTGTGTGTGCGCATGATATACAAATTAGTGATCTGTGTATGTATACTGAGTGTGCGGGTATTGTTTTTTGTCTAATTTTTAGTGTGTGTGTGTGTGCTTGAATTGGTAATAGGTATGTACGTGCCTATGCTGGTTTGGATGTGTATGTGCCTGAGCTGATAGTGTATGGGTGTGTATGGGTGTGTATGCACCTAACTGATTTGTGTGTTTGTGTATGTGCAATTGTGTCACACCCTCCTGTCTAACAGTGCAATATTGAGATCCTGAGAGTTGGCTGGACCCCACAGGGCAACACATATAAACATACATTTTCATCAAATACCACAGCCCATATAAGCATGGATATGAACGCAGCTTAATGCCACTTATCTGTTCACACCACACTTCCATATTAGTAAACTAAGCTCAGGAAAATATGTATGACTTTCCACAAACACCTCAAAATTTATGGGGGTCATGATAGGGTTTATATACATTTTTTACTTCTGTATTAATTTAACCTAATGCAAAACATGACACACAATCATATATTTTATTGCCATCTGACTTGCAAACACAAGTTTAGGAATATTTCCCAGTAGTTTCTATTTTGTGTGTGTGTGTGGGTGTGTGTGTGTATTATACCATTATATATATATAAATAAAATCTCACTATAAAAACTTCAAAGGTGAAGAATTCATTACACGCCTAGGAATGTTATTCCAATATTTGATTATACTAACTTAAGCATTTGCATTTTAATTATGTGAGCGGGACAGGTATGGGGTCTGGGGAATCCCCAGGCAACCAACCCCTCACCCAAATCTTTCCTCTTCATACTTACCTTGGAGGAAGAAAGAAACAGCCAGCAGCCTCATATCTGGGGTGCATGTTGGCTCAAGACGGGGCCACACAGTGTGGGAAAGGAACTGCCAGCTCAATTCCCCAGTTTGAATCTAGGAGAAGAGAGTTGAAGGCAGGGGGTGGAACATGCCCGAAGGTCCCTGGTTTGATGCCAGGGGAGGAGAGACGGACATGGAGGGATAGGACATGCCCGGGAGGATCCTGCTTGGAGACAGAGACAGAGAGAAAGAAGGACTCCGAAGGGTGGGACAGGCTCAGAGAGCCCCCATCCAGAGTCAGAAAGAGTGAGAGAGAAATCGAGGAGCAAGATGGACCCAAAATTCTGGATCTGGGAGCTGGAGGAGGAGAGCTGGAAGTGGAGGGGCAAGACGCCTGAAGAAGCCCACCTGGAAAAAAGAGAGAGAGAACAAAATGGGGAGAGGTACAGTAACCCTGTGGATACTCTACTGGGAGCCAGAAGAAGAGACCTGCACATAGAAGGGCACAGCAGACCTGCACAGCCTCATTCCTGAACCAGTGAGGGAGAGAGAAGGGGTGGAAGCAAGGGCTGGGAAGTTAATACTCTTGCAGTGGGGAAGAAAGAAACACAGTGAGACAGTGCAACATGAAGAAAAGAAAACAAAGAATTAAGAAGTGTTGTTGAAGCCACAGAAAAAAGCCAGGAACTGATTATTCTATTTTGTTTAACTTTCCTTGAGCTCTAATTTTTACCATGAAGAGATTTTCAGGGCTAAGTTGGCGTAAGGAAGGGGTGCAGGGTATGGTGGAGCCCCATATTTCCAAATAGCCATGAGTTGTGATGCTGTGCCATTGAAAGCACATTTCTTTTGTTTGTTTTCTTGTGGAACATCCTCTTGGAAATAATAAAAATCATTATTAAACAGCAAAGCCATGGCAGGTAAGATATTTTCATGTGGGAGGGGCTAAAAAGGGGTAACATAGGGTTCCTTTTCCCCTCTGAAGCAGAAGAGGAAGATGTCATCACATAAGGGCCGTAGACCTATAACACCTACGGTCAACAGCTTATTTCTAATCTGAATTTGTCTAATGTCAGTTTCCAACCACTGGATTTCATTATGATCCTATGACCCTTTTCCCACCTCCCCTAGGTAAATTGAAAGCCTCAGCTATTGGAAACCTCTCCCTCTTATCCAATTTTATCCAATCTACTTCTTGTACCATCCGGTGAATAAAGCAGAGGTCAGTTTTCATCAAGCAGTCGTGTCCTGGGCCAGTCTTCACCAGTCTTATTACTTTTAAACTATGATCAAGTTAACATTTCATTTTCCTTTGACCAAGTAAGTGTTTTGAGCTGTTTAAGTCTTTTACTATAAGACACAATTTCCAGACCTTGAATCATTCATGTAGCTCTTTCCTGGTCCCTGCCAATTTATCACCAGCCTTTTTTATGTTTGGATAGCAGAACTATACACACTACTCCAACAGTGGTCTTGCTCACTATGTATACAATGGTGATATTGCCTCTCTTCTTCCACTTCTATGCCTCTGCGCATGAATTCAAGCATTTTGATTACTCTCTTGTCTCAAACATCATCCTTTTGTTCTTAATTTATTGGAACTATTTGTGGTAAAAGCCCAAAACAGGATTTGTCTGGTTTGTCATCATGAATAATGAATTGGGATTAGTTTGAACAATTCATAATCTAAAACTATTAGAAAATGTTGTTAAATTAATTTGTTAAGATCAAAGCCTGATAACTTTGCTGATAACTTTTAAACAGAATATATACAATAATATAACCTAGTCCAACAGATATGTACAAAACAGTATTTACACTCTATGAGGGTTCATTTTAAGTGGTGGGAAGGATTTTGGAATGATATGGCCCAGTCCTTTTCTAAAGTTAACATGGTACTTGTTGGTTTTTTTTGATGGGAGGATGTATATCTGTAAATGAGAGCAGAAGCTGACTCCTGATAAGAGCCCTATTCTCCAAGAGGCATGGAGAGTCATTTCTTCTGGATGGGGT
>NW_017728993.1:74640884-74646734 GCF_001723915.1 Gavialis gangeticus
TGGGAGGATGTATATCTGTAAATGAGAGCAGAAGCTGACTCCTGATAAGAGCCCTATTCTCCAAGAGGCATGGAGAGTCATTTATTCTGGATGGGGTTTTTACCAAGTGGGATCTGTCTTCAGTTGCTACTTTATAACTGAAATAATATAGATCATAATAAAAAGTGTCCATGGAAGAAAATTGCTTCGGTTGAATAGTGGCAAATAAATGTTGACCCATAGAAAACCATAATTAGGTACTATTGTTGTGTATTCTGTGTATATAGAACACCATTATTAATTGCTCTTTCATTCCAATAAATAATTTTAATGCAGGAAAAATGATGACATTAATAATGGAGTGCCCTACAACAAACATCAGTTAGCTCTGTTTTACTAAAAATAATCAATTCATGAACAAAATAAATTAGTCTTGAGAAAGGTAAAAACAATCACACTTTTAAAAAGTATATAACAAGATTTTTTCATCATATTCTTTATGAAGGCATCACTAAACTTCAGAAGCAGATCAAGAAAAAATTGCAAATTTGGCACATAAAATAGTCACTTATTTCAACACATTCATGCAGGTCTATTTTTCATTATTATTAGAAAAGACTGCTCCTGCTGCATGTAAACTATCAATTTTCAAGCAATTTTTATCTTAGCATATGGAACCGGAATACATCTTAAAATGAGCATTTTCAGACTCATTATAGATAGTTGTGAGAATCTTATCTATTCATACATTTCTGCTACATGCTTGTGGAATAATCTCTATTTTTATTACATTGGTAATCATGTCCCCTAGTTAATGTGACAGGGTACATACTGTAGACTAACATAACCAGTCAAAAAAGCTAGAAGGAATTTGTGCAGAATAACCAATCTTGTTTTTCTTGAAGATGGAAAACAGACTTTTAGAAAAGGCTTCTGACAGCTAAAGTGTTTTCATGTGAATCATTTTGCCATTTAAGTACCCCACCTTGATACGTAATTATGAACTGATTTGCATAAAATAGTTTATCCCCCTCTTGTTTGTTTTTCCATCTGCAAGCAGAGGTTCCCCAGAGGGATTACAAAGAGTTGATGGCATTACTTTTAAATCTGCTAGTTCCTCCCTTTCCTAGGTTCCCATATGTGTCACACAATTCTCCCTCTAGCCACATGTAGACAAGTTCTGCCTTTGCTTACACAAATATAATCTCATTAAAACAAATGGAAATAATGTGGTCCATGTAACTCTGTCTACAATTATCAACACTCCATTAGCTAGTTGAAAGCTAGTTTCCATACAGTATTGCTGACATTTGCATATGCATGCAGCTCCCTTTAGGGAAATGACGTGTCTCTCTAATCCCTTAGAGCAGAAGTCCTCATTTTGCATTTTAATACATTAACTTACATTATAGTAGAATCAAGAGACCCCATCTAAGATTGGAACTGGGAATGAAGCCAAATCTGATACTTATTGATTCTCATTTTGTGTGGTAGGATAAAATGAAACGCTCAAATTAACAGTCTGTAGTTTGAAAAGCTAATAAAGATTCCTCACTGACTTCAGTTAATTTAAGGTAGGTCTCTTACCCTAGATAAGAAACTGTTGATCCTGTAATCTTCAGAAGATGTTGAAAAATCCATTTGTTTTATCTTAAACAGGTCTTCTCTGCCCTCTTCATCCTTCACAGGATGTACCACTCCCAGTCCTGTTCCCATCCTTACCACCCGCAGAGTCTAGGTGTCCTGGCTCCTAATCACTCATCTGGTTACTGGCCTTCTAGTAGCAAGTCAGAGCTGTGCAGGATAGAAATGGTATTAATTAACACAGTACTTAACACTGCTTAACATTCTATAAGTTAAGTATGGTCTAAGTACAACATGTAACTTCACTCTTAGGGCATCTTTACACAGGCTCCAGGGGGAGGGGGAACATTTTAAGTAGAGTAGCTCTTGGGAGCTGCTTTAATTAAAGCAGCTGCACTGTCTTGTGTATTCGGCATCCCAAGCTTCAAAATGGCAGTTGGGGTGCTTTAACTAAAGCTCATTCAATGAATTTTAGTTAAAGCACCTGTGCTGCCATTTTGAAGTGCAGGGACACTGAATACATGTGACATGGAGGTTGCTGAAGTGTCATAATTAGCACGCTCCAGTACACTCAATTACTTAGCTAATTAGCATGGGTCAGAGTAGGTGCTGGGCATGTATATAGGTGCCCTTAGATGCTAACTTGTCTCTAAGTTAGAGACTGGTCCATCTGACAAAGTAGGCAGTTGCTTATTTCATAGATTTCACATTAGGGCTGGAAAGGACCTTGCGAGATCATTGGGTCCAGCCCCCTGACCAAAGGGCAGGAAATCAGCTGAGGTCAGATGACCCCAGCAAGGTGAGCATCCAGGTGTTTCTTGAATGTATCTGGACTAGATGGTTGTGCCACTTCTGGGGCGAGTCTATTCCAGATTCTGGAGACTCGAACGGGAAAGCAGGTTTTCCTTATCTCCAGTCTAAAATGGTCTTCCAGCAGTTTGTGACCATTAGAACATGTCTTCTCTTGGGGTTTCATGGTGAACAGGTGTCTTCCCAGTTCCTGATGCACACCCCTGATATAGGCTGCCACCAACTCCCCCGTGAGCCTTCTCTTCTCCAGGATGAAGAGTCCCATGCCTCTCAGCCTCTCTTCATAAGGCCTGCTCTCCTGCCCTCTAATCATGCACATGGCTCTCCTCTGGACTCTCTCAAGTTTCTCCATCTCCTTTCTAAAGTGTGGAGCCCAGAACTGAATACTTTACTTTGGTCGTGGCCTCACCAAAGCTGAGTAAAGTGGGAGGATGACTTCTTCGATTTTGCTTGAGATGGATCAGTAGATGCAAGCCAGATTTTTACTTGCTTTGCCAGCTGTGGCATCACTTTTGGTGGCTCATGTTCCTCCTGGGAGCAATCATGACCCCCAAGTCTCTTCTGGTCATGGTGCTAGTGAGTGTAGCACTGCCGAGCCTATAAGTATGATGTGGGTTCTTTCTTCCGAGGTGGAGCACCTTGCATTTCTCTGTGCTGAATGTCATCAGGTTTTGATCCACCCACCTTACAAGCCTTCCCAGGTCAGCCTGAATCCCCAACCTATCCTCCAGCATGACCACACTTCCCCATAATTTGGAGAAGCGTATGATTCTTATGACACCAGTCTTTTTAAAGTGCTACCCTGCTGTACCTACTATATGCAGTGGCAATACTTTGTGTATACATTTTATCATGTCTGCATTACATCTGCAAGTTATAATTACCCTGTCATATGCTAATACAGAGATTCCCCCCTCCTCTTTCATTTCTAACTATTGAGCTTCCAGCTTATAACAAGCTCTTCTGCCATTAGTCATTCACTAGATCACTTCAAGCTTTATATTATGAAATCTCAGCTCATTTTTATTTATTTAAGCCACTCTTTCCTCACCCCCACCACCCTGAGTTCTAATCCTCCTCTATGTTGATGGTGCCCCTGAACATTTGTCACTAGCAAATTATATCAACAATTTTTTTTGTATTTACTCAGATCATATGTGTAACGTGTAACCCTGTCCAAGAGTTGTAACAAGCTTTTTGTTCCAAGATTGTTTAAGGAAAAATAAATTATGTTTATTAATATATAATATATACATATTTATGAGTGTGGACACCACTTAAAATGAAGATGTGCTGAAGCTGTGATACTTAAAGCAAGAAGCAATTACTGTGTATTATTATTATTATTATTTGCATTCAGTGCATGGATATTTTACTGATAGACTTTGCTATGTTAATTGGTCCCTGCCATGGCAAAAAAGAGTATACTTTATGAAGTATTAGTCAAATATACATGGGACAGGTGTGGTTTGTCTTCTCTCTGCCCTTGCTTCTCTATGTATTGCTATGAATTGAATACAGGATTGAATGCCTTTGTTAGTTAGATAGAGTGTGGAACAGCTGTTAAGTCCCATTGAACAGCTTTGTTTTGTCCAGGATTATCAATCATTCAAAAACATCATGGCTTATCTTGTAAGCCATTTTATCTTGTATCTGAAAGCTCTCTATAACATCAGATTTTTAACTAAGACTGCTATGTGGCTCAAAATAAATGAGCTCGTCCAGATATCTGAGAGTTGGCTTTTACTTCTTCTGCTTCTCATTGATTCATCCTTCAAGTTTTAACTTCCACTTTGTTCTTTAAGCCAAGTCTTCTCAAAAACAATTGTTAAAATCATCCAACAGGGGATACTATGGAACTGAGGTGCTTCCAATACCATATTCAAGAACATAATCTAATTTATCCAACCTCTTCAGAAATGTCCATATTTTTCTACTAGACTTTACTCTTACAGTATCTTTCTAGACTACATATGCTATTATTTTGTTAATTACATGAAATGGTAGGGGTGATTAATCATTTTAGTTTGAAGTCAGGAAAAAATAAGGGTAGCATAGCAATATAGGGTCTTGTTACATATTAATTTTAGGGAGCTCAGGGTGATCTTAATCCCTGGACTTTCCATACATTAACACCTGGAAGTAGTTTTAAGCACACTTCAGGTGGCTTAAAGTTACACCACTCCAGGCCAGGTTTATCTCTGATCTGTGTTACCCAGCTCGTGTTCCATTAAAGTGTGGTCACTTCCCATGGATGAGCCATCCAAGTTGCAGTCCTCCAGCACCCCAGGATGCAGTGTCCACTCCCACACCCTCCTGTTCTGTGTGGACAAACTTTCCACCCCCAGAACTCTACTGTCAAGGGGCAGTTCTGGCACCAAGCCTACTTGATTGATGCATGCCACCACCCTTCCCCACCCACATTTCTTTTTTTCTTGTCCACCTTCGATTTCACTACCCACCCCGATCCCATTCAGTCTTACCTCCCAGCTTCACGTCCCCCCTTCCCCGCCCTCAATCCATCTCTCTCACCCTCCACTACCCAGAGCAGGGATAGAAGCCTGAGCTGCCTTACCAGACCTATAGCAGCAACTCACAGCTGTAGCTCCTAGTCAGGCCCCTGCTTGCCAGTCCTCTAGTGGCAAGTCACAGCTGTGCAGGTTGGGGACAGTCAGAAAAGATTTTTAGCCTTCAGGCGTGACTACTTTAAACTCAAGCAAGCACTAAAACTGATCAACATTTGAGCAGCTCAAAGTGCAATGTGTAACAAAGCTCTGTGACTACAGAACCACAGACCTTGTTTGCTCTTATTAATATTTAATTAAATTAAACAATCAATAATTTTTTATATTTGTATGTATTCTGAGTACTGAGTAATAAGTTAGAGCTGTGCATGGCTTTTATTGCTCTCTCTGTCTATGGAAGCCACTCAGCCTTCAGTGTATTATTTTAGTCTGTAAAATAAACCTGTCCCTCACTACAACCAAGCCATATATCATGAATGGACATTAATTGAAAACTGTTTTCAATTGACTTTATTCAAGTGACTGTATTCCTATAGAATAATTTTCTATATTTTGTAGAATCATAAAACAGAAGATTGGAATTAGGCAAATGAATATATATTCTGTCTGTGCTCCAGTGAATGTCTCAAATGTTATATACAAAAGTTGTTACAATGCCATGGCTAGGGAAGATAACTTTACTGTTTTGTTACCAGTAAACCTTTTGGTTTGCTGGTTTTAGAAAACAAGGTATTGTAGAACCAAGGTATTAAATTCTTTCTCTATGTAGTTTATGGTAGATGAGCAAGTCTTTAATGGTAATTGAAATATACCAAAATGATTACATATTATGAACTGATTTTTAAATTAAGTTGTAATTGCACATCCAAATGGAAAATTGTGCACTAGACTATTTAAACATCTGATACAGCTGAACTATACTTAGCAACAGTTTCTACGTATCAGTGATAAA
>NW_017728993.1:74651734-74657854 GCF_001723915.1 Gavialis gangeticus
TTAAATTAAGTTGTAATTGCACATCCAAATGGAAAATTGTGCACTAGACTATTTAAACATCTGATACAGCTGAACTATACTTAGCAACAGTTTCTATGTATCAGTGATAAATTATGAGTAATGATGTGTGAGCTTTAAGGGACTGAAATTTGTGCTTAGTTCAGATGTCTATAGGGAGTCTCATCAGATGTCTATAGGGAGTGTTCATTGAAGTCCAAGGAAAGACCCTACTTTAGACCAGTGTTTCTCAATCCATGGGTCACAACCCAAAAGTGGGTCATAAGAATATATGAAAGGGTCATGAACAATGATGGAAAAGCATGGAAAGTCACAGGTTTTCTCTTGTAAAGGAGAAAAACATGGGAAACTGCAGGTTTCCTTTCGCAGGCTGGCAGGAGGCTAGCTGCTTAAATTATTTACTCGGTTGGGACTGGCTATCAATCTTCATAAATGGGTCCTGGTATAAAAAAGGTTGAGAACCACTGCTTTAGACTGTCCTAACACTTTGACGGTGCTAACAAAGTATCAGCCTGGCTTCACTCCTCCAATTGATCTGCACTAGCCATCAAATTAACTGAATTCCCATATGAAGGAGTTTAGGGCAGAAGTGGTAGAGACTAGATCTGTGCAAATGTAATTATTTTTTTTTTTTGGTAGGCCAGCTAACTGGGGTTGGGTGGTCATTAAATGATTCAGTTTTTACGATTCCTTTTTGTAAATTATATTTTGATCTATGATATGAATATTCTAGAAACATATATTTGTTTGACACAAAAACAGTTACAACTGAAATGAAATAGTTATTTCAGAACCTTCCAAAAAGGGAAACAAAATGAATTTCTAATTGACCAAATACAGGGGACGAGGCATTAATTATATTAATAAGAAAATATCATGTGTTAGAGCTTGTAATCATCAGGTACTAATGAGGTGCAGCTACACAAGACATTTACTGTGGAGTTTCTTAATCAGCTCTGCAGTAAACATGTCAGCGTCTATACATTCAGTGTTATTAGGCCACAGGAAACTAACTCCATCATAGGTTAGTACTTGTAAATAAAAGTACTGCTCTGCAGCAGAGTTCTTTGTTGCACAGCAACATACACGTAGACACTGATGGGGTTGGCTGGGGCAGGAGGCTGCTTCAGTGTGGGGCTGCCTACTGGCTAACCCATCACTGAAGCACCTTCGTGCCCCAGCTAGCCCCCCTGCAGAACATTGAGTTGGGGGGAGAGCTGACCCCCTTGCCAGCTGAGGCTGCTCTGACCCAGCTCAATGTACTGCAGTCCCATGCAGACATTCAAATGTCTTCAGCAAGGCCTTTGACACCGTCTCTCACCCCATCCTAGTTAAAAAACTAGGTGACTGTGGCATCGATGCCTACACAGTCAGATGGATTGCAGATTGGCTGAGGGGTCGCACTCAGAGGGTGGTGGTGGATGGGTCATATTCGACCTGGGGCGAGGTGGGTAGCGGAGTCCCCCAGGGCTCGGTCCTGGGGCCTGCGCTGTTCAATTTCTTCATCAGCGATCTGGATGATGGGGTGGAAAGTAACCTGTTTAAATTCGCTGATGACACCAAAATTTGGGGGGAGGTGAGCACGCTAGCAGGGAGGGAGAGATTGCAGAGGGATCTGGATAGGTTACAGGGGTGGGCTAACAGGAACAGGATGCGTTTTAACACGGACAAGTGCAGGGTGCTGCACTTGGGCAGTAGGAACCAGCAGCACACTTACACAATGGGGAACTCCTTACTCGAGAGCACGGAGGCAGAAAGGGATCTTGGAGTCATTATTGACTCCAAGATGAACATGGGCCGACAATGCGAGGTCATGGTTGGCAGGGCTAACCGGACCTTGTCGTGCATCCACAGGTGCATCTCGAGTAGAGCCAAGGAGGTGATCCTCCCCCTCTACGCGACACTGGTCAGGCCACAGCTGGAGTATTGTGTCCAGTTCTGTGCGCCCCATTTCAAGAGGGATGTGGACAATATGGAGAGGGTCCAGAGGAGGGCCACCCGCATGATCCGGGGACAACAGGGCAGACCCTACAGTGAGAGACTGCGGGACCTGAACCTATTCAGCCTCCACAAGAGAAGGCTGAGGGGGGACCTGGTGACCGTCTATAGACTCACTAGGGGGGACCAGAAGGGTTTGGGGGAGACGCTGTTTCCCCTAGCGCCCGCTGGCATAACAAGGAGTAATGGGCACAAGTTGATGGAGAGGAGGTATAGATTGGACATCCGCAAAAACTACTTCACAGTTAGGGCGGCTAGGAGCTGGAACCAACTTCCAAGGGAAGTGGTGCTGGCCCCTACCCTGGGGGTCTTTAAGAAGAGGCTGGATGCCCACCTAGCTGGACTCGTTTGAGTCCCATTTCTCTTTTTGGGGTTTTTGTTGTTCTCCCGCCCTGGCGGGGGGTCGGGCTAGAAGATCTACTAGGTCCCTTCCGACCCTTAATCTATGAATCTATGAATCTATGAAAATGTATTAATAGCATGTGTAGATATGCCCACAGTGCAACAGCTGAAAAAGTAGGCTGTTGCCTATGAAAGCTTATGCTTCTCTAAATCAGTTGCATCACCCTGCCCAGCCTTCTGGCAAATGTCAGACTAACACAGATAAATACCTCTTTCTGCAGGTGGAAACATTAGAAAGAATCTCTAGAGAAATTCCACCAGGCCTTTAACAACTTTTGTGCCTCCATCAAGCTAACTCTTGAATACTCTACACAGCAAATTAATGTATTGGATATCACTATGAAACTTTGTAATAGCCACATTAACACCTCATTATATTAGAAACCAGCTGACCATCACAGCTAGCTACCTCCATGCTACCAGATTTCATTCTAAGCATATCACTAAATGAGTCCTGTTCAACCTGTGTCATCTGGTCCATGGGGCTCCCTACGGGTCTGGAAAATTGGGGACAGGGGAGCAGTGGCAGTATTAGTTGGCTTCCAGAGATCCCATGACCTCTGTAAGGAGCCTGTTCTAATGCCTAACCACCCTCATAATGAGAAAGTTCTTCCTAATTTCAAATTTCCTTTGCCGGAATTGCAACCCATAGCTCCTACTCATAGCCCCATTCAGCTATAGAGAATCATTTATCTCCATCCTCTTTTAATTGTTCTTTAGGTATTGGAAGACTGTTATGAAATTCCCCATCAATCTTCTTTTCTCCAAACTAAATACAGTATTTATTCAATTCCAAGATGAGTTTTTCCCCAATTATAGGGAAAAAAGCCCCATGTCCTGGAATCAAGTACATGTGGTGGGGGGTGCAGGTGACTGCTATGTCTCTAGCTCTGTCCTCAACCCCAGGTTGGGGTCACATCCACAGCTGTTGTCTGTCCCCCTCATCTCTTCCCCTGTCTCCATTTTCTCCCAACTGTACCCAAGATACTTCTTCCCCCTGCATTATCAGACTTCCCCCAGTATTCTCCCCCATAGATTGAGGCCACTGCTATTCCTTCCTCCACCACTTCCCCTTGCTTCTGTGCCAGCAAGCTCTGTCCCCACTCAAGCCTGAGGCATAGAGCACAGACCCAGTCCAGTCATGTAGCAGAAGTGCCACACCACTGCTATGGGTGTGGACTGGGACTGCACTCCATGCCTTAGACTGGAGCAGAGATAGCAACTGCTGGCACAGGAGCAAAGTAAGGTGGGGAAGGGGCAGGCAGGGAGCAGAGGCTGCAGGGGAAAGGGCATGGGCAAACAGGGGGCATAGGTTGAGGGGGGTGGTCAAGCATATTGAGAAGTAATTTGTAGAGAGAACAGGCAGCAGAAGGCAAGGTACCTGACCCCATTGCCTCCCCCTACCACCTGCCCCTTTACTAGCTCCCCAGTTATCTGTGTTCTAACACTGCTTTTCTCACTGCAGTGGTGGTGCAGACAAATTTGAGATGATCCTTCCATCATTAGATTCTATAGATGGAAAATTATAATGGATGTTTAAATCTTCCATGAATAGTATCTAATTTTTGTGGGTTTTGTTAATCTTGGTAATCTTGGATTCTGGTAAACACAGTTCTTTTAGCCTATTCTCAAAAATCATATTTCCCAGGCCTCTAATCATTTTTATCACACTCAACTGAACTCTTTCAAATCTGTCCATATCTTTTGTGAAGTTAGGTATCCAAAACTAGACACAATTCTTGAAATAAGGCATCATCAGTGGAAATGCTGAAATGGAGTGGAAAGACCACTTCCCTTGATATGCAGGTGACACCCCTATTAATACAACCCAGGATGCTGTTGGCTTTTTTTGCAACAAGAGCACACTTTTGGCTCATATTCAGCCTATGGTCCACTGTAACCCCCAGGACTTTCTCTGCAGTATTGAAGCCTACCTAACCATTCCCCAGTCTCTATAGGGTGCATCTACATGTGCATTTCACTGTGAAGTAGACTAATTAGTCTGCAATAAAGCATCACAATCAACACAGGGCATTGCTATTCAGGTGCAGTAAATTAATTAATTCTACTGTAAGATGGTCTGTTGGGGACAGTACTATCTTACAGTGGAGTTATTTACTGTGCTGAAATGCACTTGTGGATGCTGACTGCAAGTGTAAATTGTGCCCAGCCTGCCCAGCCGGCCAGGGCTCTGCTCTGCCCAGGCTCAAATTGCTGCTGTACTAGGCACAGGTATAGACATTGAGCCTGGGAGCAGTTTCTTTCCACTTAAATTGCTCCAGAGTTTATTGTACCCCATTAATTTAATGTGTAGATGCAACCACAGAGTACTAATACAGAGTCTATAGTTGTGCATGCAATTATTTCATCCTAAGCACAGGGCTCTGCACTTGCCTTTGTTGAATGTCATCTGAATGATTTTGGCCCATTCCTCCCATTTATTCAAGTAATTCTGGATAATAGCCCTACCCTTCTAAAAGTCTACAGATTTACTAAGCATTCACTTAGCCTCATTCTCCAAATCATTAACAGATGTTAAACAATACCAGACTCTGGACAGACCCTTTGGAAAGTGCCTCCAACTTGACATTTTGATGGTGACTCCAATTTGATACTGTCTCCAACAAGACATTGAATATTTTAGGTTGAAGTCACACTGAGATTTGACTTACCATCTTCCACTTCATATGTTTCTGTTCAATTTCTTTTCCCCAACTTCTTTGAGTTCACCTCTGTGAAGATGGCTTTTTCAAAGGTTTAAACTTTACTATATCGTCATGTAGTGAGCATAATCAACTCATGATTATTTGTATCTAAATTACCATTATTTTCAGTTTTAGATTAATTCCTCTTGATTTTTCAAAGTTAAAACTAAAATATAATTTTGCTGCATTGGATGTGGCACTTTTTAAAATTAGGAAATAGTAATTTATAATTTTGATCAATTTTGAAGACATTTTAATATCAGCTGCATGAGACCTCTAGCATATGCCACTCAAATTAACCTCCCTCATAATAAATTTCCTCCCCCACTCCTGACTCACATAAATACACAGTATAGAATTTTAAGGGGCCATTTGATCTGCTTGTTTTCATGTGAAATTTTTTGGTTCATAGGCAACATCACCTAGCACCCGCATTGATTCAGAAGCATTAAGGCTCATTGGCTTCTGAGATGTCAGTGACTTGAAAAGAGGCAAGGTCTCTTTTGAAACAGAATGTTTCATTCTTAAATATGATTTAACCATTAGTTTTAATATTCCTATTATGCAAATATTCATACCAGGTTAGAGTAATTGATTTGTCTCTGTGGTGGACCTGGAAATGGACTGGAAGTGCTTCTGGTCCACTTCTGAGCACACTGGGACCTCCCCCACACTCCAATGGGACACTCCATCCACCCCACCATCTCAGCATTCACGAGCCATCTGGTACCTTGAGGTATGTAGAAAAAATATTAAAAGTTGCGCCTATGCCCAAATCATAGAATCTCTCCAAATCAATTCAGAGTGTTCCAATTTGATTCAGAGAGATTAAAGGGTCTCCCGATTCAATTCAGAGAGTCAGCCACCGAATTGGGTCGAATCTCCACTGAAATGAATCAGCAACCGAAGCTTTGCACATCCCTAACTAAAAACCTTTACTTTACACCACTTATCTAGCCAGGAGTTCATTTTCATAATCTTCCATTGCCCCTCCCTC
>NW_017728993.1:74662854-74674086 GCF_001723915.1 Gavialis gangeticus
TTACACCACTTATCTAGCCAGGAGTTCATTTTCATAATCTTCCATTGCCCCTCACATTCTGCTTAACACCCTTCCAAATTCCATTAAATCATGAATAATCCATACAGAGATGTCCTTCAAAGAAGTGTCATTAGTTTTCTTGTCCTCATGCCTTTACACCACACTTGACCATTTTGTTACACATGCTTGTGGTCAGTTGTTGTAGTTTGCAAGATCTTTCATTGTACATGTGCCTTCAAGCAGCAGGCACTGCAAACTCTGTCTGGGGCTCTGTGTTGCAGTCAGAGGTGTTTGAACCAATGGTATAACCCCACTTCTTCATTAAGTCCTTGGAAAATCCAAGCCCAGCATGTAAGGCGGTTAAGACATTGCCACTTTTGCCATGGTGCATCAACCCCTGGTGGTAAGGACTCAGCTACTGGAGTGTCTGTTTTTTTCACTGTCCTGTATTTTCTTCAGCTTCTTGTTCCACTTCTGTAGTTGTATCTCCTTGGGTGTGGCATTGAGAGTTGGGGTGCTGGTGGGAAAGCTCCTGCTTGACTTCAGACATTTGTGTGAAGTGGGATGATCATAGAGTGGGTGTCTTGCATCTTCAGTTTGTCTTTATTTTTTCTATCCTGCTGGCCACTGCTCTTTTGATGTCATGTGGAGCAATGCCAGCAAGCAGGTATACACTATTTAGGCTGATAGGCTTTAGACATCCTGGCTGTGTCTACATGAGACATTGACTGCACAGTAGTCTGAGACTACTGTACAGTAGCGTAGCATGACAGAAACCACGACACAATGCTACTGCGCAGTAGCATCATGAGAAAGCCGTTTGTCAGCACTACTGCACAGTAATTTGGGTTACTGTGCAGTCATTTAATGCTTATTTATACAAGTACTAAATGACTGCGCAGTAATGATTGCACAGTCAGCATCTCATGTAGATGCGGCTCTGTGATGCATCAGCAGTTATTATTCAGAATGGGGTCAAGTTACTTAGCATGTACAGTTCTCTCCCATACAGGGCATGTATTCTCAGAAGAGGAGAAGCTGAGAAGCAGAGCAGTGGTTCAGGCTAGCTACCCATTTTAAGTCAGTGAGCATCATTGTGCCAATTATGCACCACTGCTGGTAGGTCCTTGCCCATCAAGTTTAGTAGCCTATCCAGTTTGAGAGTAATGTCTCATAGGCTGCCCTAGGAAGATAACGTACTGCTTTGTTGTTGTTCTTCCCTAGTAGGATGCTTGCTTGATTTAACATGGGGAGATTTGTTTTCTCTAAACCAATCTACTTTTAGGTTTACTCCAGTTGTAGCACTACAAGAGCCAGTTACACAGTATTCCATCTGGCTTTCCTTTTGAACAGTTTGAAGAAAACTTTAATATCCTTATAGCAGGGCTAAAAAAATAAGGTAAGTTTCTATAGGCATGTGTCAAGGAAATAACATGGCAGACTTGAGAAATGCTGCTGCTTGCAAAAGAAATATAAGAAGCTTCACAAAAAATACATGGAAGTCTCTCCTTAAAAAAATAGTTGTGCCATTTTTTTTTTTTTTGGTTAAGCAAGGGTAGGCACTGGACAGTGAAAAAATTAGCAGCACAAAGGATAATCAGTTTGGAGGCATCACTGTGGTGATGGTGATTTGAACATGTTTCAGAGATTTTATCACTGAGTACATCCTTCAGATTCCCATTTACTGATAGTAACTTTTCATCAAATTGTCATAGAAATAAACTTCCATCAATTGCACAGGGAAATCCTGGGAAATAACTAAACTGTAGTTTCACTGTATATTGCCACCTTATTTTAGAACACATGTTGAAAGCCACTTCCAGATGATGGACTTCTGACTTTTGAGTGTTAACTGATCATGGTAGGACTCACAAGGAATGAAGGACTAGCTGAGGGCAATTTGGCAGAAGGAAAGAGACAGTTATTTCCATTGTTTACATATTTACCATATTTACTTGAATATAAGATGATCCTGATTATAAGGCGACCCCCAATAATTAGATTCTATATGTGGAAAATTTATAAATTTGTTATAATTTTCCAGGTATAGAATCTAATTATTTTTGGTTTGTCTTGAATTTGCTTCCCTCTCCTAGCTAGAGCAGAGGAAATAAATCTGGGGGGTCAGGTAGCCCCTTTGCCATCTGACCCCATGAAATTCTTCTCCCTGAAATTCCTTGCCTCTCTTTCCTTACTGATAGATGCTGTTCTCCTTGAGTACATGGAAATTAGAAACAAGCTTGAAAAAAGTGACCTAGAAATAAACTTAGCTGTAGCAATTTGTATAGTGTACCCATAGACTTAGTTCATCCAGAAGTGATACAATTTACCTTTTTTACAACTGCTGCAAATTTTAGCACAGGTGTTTCAGAAACAGGCTTTTAAGTAGCACATTGGCACATACATATATAGACTACAAACTTTGCATGATATTAATCCAAAGCCACTTGAAAAGTCCACTTGAAAAAGAGTCAGTGCTGAGGGGAACTGTACTTAATGGGACTACCATATATTTTATTCAAAGGGGCTGCACTGACCTATCTCCATGGTAGGCTTCCATCAGCATTGAAAGCCTGATCAATGCCTAAAAGGCAGAGAAGGGGATTGACAGGGTTTCGGGGTGTAAAGAGTGGTGGAGGGAGACCAGCAGCTTAAAACAAAGAAGTAGTGGCAGGTAAGCATGAGGTAGAAAAAGAGTTGAATAGTCAAAATGAAGATCTTGAAACAGATGGAGTGTGTACACAGGTGAAGAAGAAAGAAAGAAAAAGGTGACAATGGGAGCAATAGTGGAGGCAGCAATGGTGAGAGTGCTGATGCCAGAAGGAAGACAGGAGCAAAGGATGGCAGGAGCTGTAGGAGAAGGTTCATTGGGTGAGGAGCAGAGGATGGTGGGAGCTTGACTACAGGCTGGCCCACTGGGAGTGGCATGGCAGGAAAACACGGAAGAGGCACCAAGAGAAGCTAGAGAGTTGTGGAGGCTGTGGATAAAGGCAACTTTAATTGAAAATGGAAGGCAGACTGGATCAATGATGAGCAGATATGATTTCCCAGAAAAGGTACTGTTTGAGATTTTGGAGGTGCAGGTGGAGCATCATACCAGCCTTATTGCTTTCTTGAACCAAAAGACTTGGGACTTGACTTACTGGGATGGAGAAGGGTATGAGAACTTTTGGAAGAAATATGCAGGCAAACAGTCAAGAGAAAGAGTGATTATAGTCTGAATGTGCACAGAGTTACTAGAGGCATAAGATATAGAAAGATGGATGGAAAAGTACATCCAAATGGTAATGTCAGTAGAGAAAGTAAGGGACAAATATGGTATATGGATGGAGCCTTGGATTGGAGGGCACAAGTAGTATTATAAGCAGATGAATGAAGCCCAGGAAGGATGTGGCACCTCCCATCAGTGATCCAGATTGGAGCACATGGTGGGGTTGATAATGTACTATGGGCAACCAAAACAGTGCACCAAATATGGAAAGCTGGGACACCTGTCTACACACTGCTCCCTCACAGCATGCTACAGATGTTAAGAGATGGGGCACAGAGCAGCAAAGTGCCAGGAGTCCCAGAAATGCAATATTTGTAAGGGAGAGGGGCACTTGTGTAGGTGCCCCGAAGCCTTTGCAAGTAAAGTCAGACCCCCTGAGGAACACCAAAACCCAGAGGAGGAGATCAGAGGAGAGGAGGGGGACATTTTGATGTAAAAATGGTGAAAGAAACCCCACAGGAGGGTGAACCAGAAAAAAGTGGGGTGAGATATCTATGATTGAGGCAGCACAGAAGGAAATAGGAGATGGAATGGAAGAGAAGGCAGGAACAGCAAACAGCTCAGACATGGAGGTAGGGGTGGGGAGGAAAAAAGACACCCTGCATACAACAGAAGGGAGCAAGAGAAAGAACCAGAGAGACAGGCTGGGAAAAGAAAAATATGAAGGGGCTGAAGACTAGGAAGAAGAAACCTGATAATGAGAGATGAGACAAAGGAAGAGATGGAGAGCAGTTTCCTGCTACTAACACCTCTGGGCTCCAGTTCAAAGTGGAGACCAGAAAAAGAGAAGCAGTGGGGAGGAGGGAATATGCAATCCTTCCTAAATGTGAACATGATCCGGCAGGTTGCAAAAGCTACAGGACTGTGAGTGAGGGAGGAAGAGTCAATCACCCGGAGCAATACCACAGAAGAACCTTAAAGGGACAAGCACACTCAGATCAAAACAATTATGGATCATCCTAAAAGTGACAGGGACACTCATTTTAAAACAAGCATAAATGGCATTGACAACAGTTTTGCTTAACATCATGAGTATCTTATTAAGGAAAAGATAGGAACAGATTGAACCAGTGTTGAACCAAGTAAAAGAAGACATAATCTGCCTACAAGAATTTGATATACCAGGGCAGAGGGATTATAAAAATTTTAAGAAAAGGTAGAGATGGGGACCATTCTGGTAGTCAAGGACAAATAGAAAAAAGTGGCAGGCATAGCTATATTATTCAAGAACCCACAACTGAGAGCGAAGCAGATATGAGAAGCCATTACTGGCAGATTGCAATGCATGATGCTATCAGTCAGGGGAACAGAATTAGAAATTTTCCATTTTTATGCACTGCCAGAAAGGGAGGGAAGGAATGTGTTGCTTAGAAAGCTAGTGATTTATGTGGTTGGAGGGAGACTATGCATAATAGCAGATTTCAATTATATAGTTAAAGTGGGTAACAGAACAGGGGAAGGAGGAAATGGAGCTTTAGACAGCTCATCCAGACTGTTAAAAAGATAATAAAAGAAGAGACACTAAGAGATGTGTGGGCAGGGGAGAAAGTTTTCACTGGAACAGACCCCAGTGGAAAGAAACTGATTTTAAGTTTGTATCAAAATAAATAGGGTTAAGAAAGAACGAAATGATTCATGTGGCTTTTAGTGATCAGTGGATGCTGAAGGTGGAAATGAGAGTTGGTAGGAGCCACGAGAGGGAAGGGAATGTGCAGGTTAAATAGGCAGCTGTTACAAGGGGAAGACATATGTCAAGCATACAGAAGACAGTATGAGGGGTGGTGAAAACTGAAGAAATATGTTGGAAGTACCAGAAAATAGTGGATGATGGTGAAGAAGATGAGGGGAGAATTCTTCAGGGAGGAAGGCGGAAAGTGTACAGGGAAAATAACAACAGAGTTGAAAGAGCTGCAAAGAAAGATGCAGGAACTGCTAAGGGAAGCACAGAAGAAAAGCAGATAAAAGAAAAGCTAAAATAAACAAGGCAAGAGTTAGGAACCTGGTTTAAAGGAAACAGGAGAGAAAAAATGTTTTTAGCATAGGCACCCAAGTTGGGACAAAATGAAGAGCAGACCTGATACTCTGGCCAGTGTGAAGGCAGTAAAAAGAGAGATTAAAGTAGTGTGGGAAGAAGGTGGTGCCTGGGTGGAAAAGCAGGAGGAAGTGTTGAAGGCAATGAGAAGATTTTATGATAAGCTATACCAGAAGGAAAGAGACAGGAAGAAAATGAAGGATTTATTGGAAGACTAGCAAATTGCCTGTCAAGAACAACAAATGAATTTCAAATAACAAATATAAACAGATACATTTTACTTTTTATATTTATTAAATAAATTAAATATTTATAAAATGTAAATAAAATAGGCTGAATATTTGAAGATACCAAACCCTTTCAGCACTTACTTTCATTCAATGGGCTGGAGGCGGACTTGCCCATGCTGCCACCTGGGCGTCTGCTGTGCACCACTTTGCTGGGCAAGGGCAAGGGCAAGGGCAAGGGCAAGGGCAAGTGAGCTCCATGCCTCGCAACAGCCACTCAGACCCTGGGGCTTCTTCTGAGCCACCCCTGGGTGCCTCCTTCCCTGCTCGGGGCTTGGTACGTGCCACCACTGCTTGCCCACTGCTTTGTGCCTTTGCCCAGCTCCCGCTTTTCCTCAACTGGCCCCTCTCTTTGCCCTCATTATTGCACCGGGCTCCTGGCACCCTTCCAGGAGGAGCTCAGTAGAAGGAGCCTTGGCTCCTGACTTTTTTCCCAGTTCTGGAAGTTGGGATCCTGCTGACATGGTCTCATCAGCATGTGTACCTGATATGAGCCAGGTACTTTATAGTCATGCTTAGTGCTGGCTGCATTTAATCAACTTTGTAGTTCATTTCCATTTCTGAGCACATGCTGCTTTTAGCAGCAGTTCAAAGATAGATGATGCATTTAATGCAGTTTCCTTGTATGCAAATGTAAGATGAGGAGGTTTCTTTCCCCATGCTGACTTGGGCGGGGGGAGGAAGGGGGGGGAGAGAACTTGTCTTGTATTCTACTAAATATAGTACTTTCAGTAGAAAAAATCCTACTACTATCATTTTTGCCAGATAAGCTCATAAATCCCCATGTATAGAGTCCATTTCCTTGAACTATAAATGGGGAAAATTTAGTGACACAGATTGACAGCAAATAGTCTCATGAATAATCAGTACAGGAAAGAGTGTATTTAGTGTGTGAAAATGAGAGCGAGATCTCTGGACTGATTTCTAAGGTGAATCTTGAGCCCTTTTTTTACATATTAACTGTATTAACCTGATCTCATTTAAAATCTGATAAAATAATTAAGAGGGATAACTAAATTACCATACTTGTACATTATTCACACAGTTATATATATTTTCTTTTCCTATATCTGAATTTTAAAAAACATTGTAATGGAGACACAAAAGAGAGGAAGTAAAGGAGTCAAACTATAAAGGGTCTTATCTTTAGCTTATTGAACATAGTTAAATATTTCCATTTACTTCACCAGACTTTGGATCCTTAAATCCTTATATAATGCTGGCTGCTGATTCTGTGAGTATCTAAGCTACAGCTATAAAGATATTATTGTGGTGAGTGGCATTTGTACATGTTTTAGAGGTTCTGTTACCAAGTGTGTCCTTCTGATTACCATTTACTGAAGCCTTTGCACATGTCTTTCTGAAACAAGAATAAGGTCCTAAATGTCTGAGAAATCTAAAGAGGGTGTCTGGAGGCATAATGAAAAAAGCCTCCATCAGAAATGTGAAGTATTAAAAAAAATGCTCCTTAAAGCTAATCCCATAAGAAGTGAGTCTTAGTTAATATGAGTAAAAGTTGGCATATCTAAGCATACATTTTCACATAATGAGAAAGCAGGGGAGCAATATAAAGCAGGCTTTATTTAGAATTTGATACAAGTGTCTTGTTTGCCAGAGACGTGAACTCTGGCTAACAAGCCTATTCAAGGTTCTGAGTTTGCTTCCTACCATTTACTCATTAGGCTCACATTTGGATCACTTTATTTCTTTGTGCTTTTGAGTTTCTTTGATTGCTTCATTTGGGGGTGTAATCGGGATACCACTGCAAGCATCATTCCTGAGCACTCTGGTCGCCTGTCAAGCAGCTAGTCAGTAAAATGGGCATGGATTTGGTATTTAGAAATAGCAAGCAAGGAATGCATTTATAGCTTTCATAATTCTTTTATTTTATGCAGATAAAAAAAAATCTGACACTGAGAGCTAATGATAGAAATTACTGGAGGACTCAATTGTGGCTTTGCTGAAAATAGTGAGGAAGGATTAATACTAATCCAGAAAGAGACTACATGGCTTCTGTTCTCTGGTGTGTTCTGAGGGTAGTGGGAAGGGAGTAATCTGCATCAGCTCTATGTCTAACCAAGATGACTTTCTGGATAGCTGGATTGTTCAGTACAATTGTCAGTGTGGGCAGAACATGCCTGAAAAAAGAACTGAGGCCTTTTGTTGTTATAGCTGTGATGGTCTAGGAAATATGTAAGACACAAGGTTTTCTTGGTGATATTTTTTATTGTACCACTGTATAGTTAGAAGAGCTCTTAGACAAGCTTTCAGACACAGTGCACTTCTTTAGGTCTCTGAGGACTTTTGCTCAGTGACATGTACTCCAATCAATGAACTAAGTTTGGCAGTCAAAAACTTCATGAGAAGGAATTTCAGTAATGGCTTCATGTCACTAATAAGAGCTCTAAATATGTATTGTGTGGGCTGTCTCTTAGAGAAACAAGGTGTGAGTGTGATGTCCTGGTCATCTGCAGCTTCAGACTAATTCCTAAAGGCAATTAACAATTATCACATAATCAAATGTCCCATAGTTTGGAGACATTAATACCAGGGGGTGTATTTACACATGCACTTTACTGTGGCATAGACTAATTAGCTCTACAGTAAAGTACCACAGTCTACACATGTGCCGGTATTAGGGCTCAATAAACTAATTAACTCTGCCATAAAATAGTACTGTCAGAGACTTAGATTATTGAGTTCAAGTTGGACACAGTACTATCTTATGGTACAGTTAATTAGTTTACTGCACCCTAATACCGCTGCATGTGTAGATGCTGACTGTGGGTGTACATTGTGCCCAGTAAGCTCAGCCAGCCAGTTAACTGCTACACCCTGGATTAAATTGCTGATGTCCTAGGTGCACATGTAGATGCTGCATCTGGGAGCAGTTTACTCCAGCTTGAACTGCTCTGGAGTTTATTGAGTTGCATTAATTGCATGTGTAAGTGCACCTAGTATTAGCTCCATCCCCAGTTCTACCAAACATCTAGGCCACTCTTTTTAGACACACATTAAAATTCATATTTAGATGATGATAATGGAATTTGATCTTCATAAGGGAATCAACTTAGAACTCTACTTGGGAGATGAAAAGCCAGACCATTCACTATGCTATGGCTAAAATCAGCAAGATGACAGCCAATGCAATCTTATTCTCATGCTAATTTGTGGCTGGCTGATTTGAAGGTAGCCAGGCTGATGAAGAACTGTTGTGCAATTCTATTGTGGAGGACATTCTTCCAGATTCCACTGTAGGAGTGATAAAGTTATTGGGAGAACAACTAGGCTACAAATGGGAAACCTTGCTTTACTTTCAGTCTTTACTGGACTGTTCTTCAAGATGATGGATAACTCTGTCACTCATGGGCACTGGATCATTTTTTTTAGAGAGTAGCAGATATTTCTACTGGCGTTGTATCGAGTAATTGTTTCCCAGTTTCTGAATTCCTTGATGTAGTGTGTGTTGAGACACATAGTCAATCACTTTATAGCAAATGCAAGTGGAAGAATATATCTTCTTCCTAGAAAATATTTTATCAGGTTACCAAGAAATAATAAATGCAATCATTTTGTATTCATTGATCCTCTCCTGGAGCGCACAGTTTTGATAAATCAGCTGTTTTGAGGAGATCCTGGGAAAAACAAGCATGCACTTACAAGGGTTATATTTTTAACACAGCTGGTATATATTTTTTTCAAGTTATTTATCCATTTATTATGAGTGTTTGTATGCTGCCCTTCACTTGAGGTTCCAGAGAATAATTGCACATGATTTAACTTGAGGCCATTCCAGGCTATAGTGGGTTAATACCTTCATCCACCTCACAATATAAAGATCTAAAAAAGACTGGGAAGAGGATGTTTGAGTTATATGATGGGGAAAACTGAAATGGCACTTAAGGTGAGTCTCATTAGTCTTATTCTTTGTGTGTGCTTTCTGAATGTAGAGTATTTTGGGCAGCATGTCCCAGAAGCCTGCTTTTACTTACTCAGAATGCTGTGACTCTACATACACTTTGTCATCCCAACTTGCACGTAAGAGTAGACAAATTCAGACCCCATGGCAAGGGCTGCCATAATGAGAAACAGTAGTAATCAAGCTTAATATTAATTATTTCACTAAATAAAATGCACATAATGGGTCAATTTCTGCTCTTTTTAAATATACGCCCTCTTAAAAGTTTTTACCTTCCCATAAATACCTACATACTTTTCCCCATTGTCTTTGTCAGCCTTATGATAAGAACATTTAGTGCAACCTTATTTTCTGCTAAGTGATCATTGTTTCATTGGTATGCAGAGCGTTGAACACAAGACTTTTAGGCTCTGTGTGAAATTCTGGAGCCATTAAAATCAATGGGAATGCCATTTTTATCACTCTGTGTTTTTTGAATGCTATAGGAGACCACCAAATCTCAGGGCTCCAATGCCACTCATAAAAATTTTGTCATCACCTCTGAGCATTCAAAAAAGATTTGGACTTCTTTTGGGGAGGAAAATGCAGGTACATAAATCCAGGTGAAATTTTTTTCAGTCCATGCTTTTCTGAAAAATCTGGGATTTTCAAAAGTGCCAAGGAAGCATGGTGTCCAGCTTCTGTTGAAATTCACTTCTTAGTGCTTAATTCCTCTAAGATGCTTTGAAAATTTCAGCCATGGTTTTTAATAGTGAGCTAAATACATCCTTTTGAGGAGGTCCAATAAATGGTTTATGCAATAGAGAAGCTCTGTTTGAGGCTTAATCTTGTGAAGATCCATATGGATTTGGTATTTTAAAATCTTTGGTATTTTAAAATCTTTGGTATTTTAAAATTTATGTTTTGGAGACTTAACGATCTTTATTTGATAGAGATTTACCCAAGAGCACTGATGGCTAAAAACGAAGCATCAGTAATGATCTGGTGTTCAAGGTAAGCAAATATAACTTGTTAACAATACACAATTAAACACCATTAAATAGAGCATTTGACAGCAAAGTTCTTTTCTTCAATCAATGTATTCACTTGGCTAGATTTAATCTTCTACTTTCCATTCTTTCTGCTACAGTTAATTAATGTGTGGCACACTATGTTCTCAACCCAGGAGCTGTCAAACCAAATTGTTTACTATTGCTCATGCAGCGCATTCACCTTTAAGGAAAAGAGGGTTTGGAAACAAACTAATATCCCTCTTTTGCCAGGAATATAGATGAAGTAAACACAGAGATAGTTTCAATTCAATCAATTTAAATCCAGTTGAGCTCACTGAAAATTTCAAATGTATGTATTGTGCGCAAACACATTTAAAATACAGTTTTTAAAATATGGTTGCTCATGTTAGAACACAAATTTGAATTAAGATGTCCTGAAGGAAGTGAGATCAGTACTTATGTTTTGACCTACCGCTGCACATATAAAATTTTACTCCTGTGCATAATCATATGTATCGCACATGTAATGATGGCAGCATAGTTTGGGGAGGAGGTGTACAGCCACTAGTGGCAAAAGAACCACCAAGACTATTTTGAAAAGCTGGATGTATACAAGTCCATGGGGCTGGACATGATAGACCCAAGAGGGCTGAGGGAGTTAGTTGATGTGATTGCAGAGTTTCTGGCCATCATCTTTGAAAACTCACGATGATCAGGAGAGATCCCAAATG
>NW_017728993.1:74679086-74689678 GCF_001723915.1 Gavialis gangeticus
GAGTTAGTTGATGTGATTGCAGAGTTTCTGGCCATCATCTTTGAAAACTCACGGTGATCAGGAGAGATCCCAAATGATTGGAAAAGGGAAAATATAGTGCCCATCTTTAAGAAAGGGAAGAAGGACAATCCAGATAAATACTGGCTGGTCAGCCTCACCTCTGTTCCTGGAAAATTCATGGAGGAGGTCCTCAAGGAATCCATTTCTAAGAGCTTAAAGAAGAAGAAGGTGATTAGGAGCAGTCAGTACGGATTCACTAAGGGTAAATCATGTCTGACCACCCTGATTGCCTTCTATGGTGAGATGATTGGCTCTGTGGATGTGGGAGGACTGATGGATGTGATATGCCTTGACTTTAGCAAGACTTTTGATATGGTCTGCCACAACATTCTCACAGGCAAGGTGAGGAAGTATTGATTGGATGAATGAACTGTAAGGTGGACAAAAAACTGGCTGGAGGGCAGAGGGCAGTAGGCAATGGCTTGATGTCTAGTTGGCAGCTGGTATCAAGTGGAGTGTCCCAGGGGTCAGTCTTGGGACCAGTTTTGTCCAATATTTTCATCAATCACCTGGAACATGGGATAGAGTGCACCCTTGGCAATTTTGCAAATGACACTAAGCTGGAGGGAATAGTAGCTATACTGGAGGGTAAGGCTAGGATTCAGAGAGACCTCAAGAAATTGATGGAATGGACCGAAAAAGCTTATGAGGATCACCAGGGACTAGTGCAAAGTCCTGCACTGAGGACAGAAAAATCCCATGCACTGTTATAGGCTGGGGAATGACTGGATAAGCAGTAGCTTTGCAGAAAAAGATTTGGGGGTTACAGTGGACAGGAGGCTGAATATAAGCCAACAGTGTGCCCTTGTTGTGAAGAAGACTTACGGCATAACAAGCTGCATTAGTAGAAATGTTGCCAACATATCAAGGAAAGTGATTTTTCCCTTCTTTTTGGCATTGGTGACGCCACATGTGGAGTACTGTGTCCAGTTTTGGGCCCATCAATAAAGGAAAGAAGGATGTGAACAAATCAGAGCAAGTCCAGCAGAGAGCAAGAAAAATGGTTAGGGGCTTGGGGCATATGTCTTCTGAGGAGAGGCTGAGGGAATTGGGATTATTTAGACCAGAGAAGAGAAAACTAAGGTGGTATTTAATAGCAGTCTTCAATAACCTGAAGGGTGGTTCCAAAGAGGATGGAGCCAGACTGTTCTCAGCAGTTGCAGATAACAGAACGAGGAGCACTGGTCTTGAGTTCCAGCAAGGGAAGTTTATTTTAGATATTAGGACAAACTTTCTCACAAGGAGGGGAATAAAGCACTAGAACAGGTTACCCAGAGAGACTGTGGAATCTCCATCCTTGGAGGTTTGTAAGACCTAGGTAGACAAAGCTTTGGTTGGAATTATATAGTTGGGGCTGGTCCTGCTTCAAGCAGGGGGTTGGACTAGATGGCCTCCTGAAGTCCCTTCCAACCCAAATTATCTATGTTTCTATGAAATATATCTCTAGCACTCAAAAGGCTAGTTTCTATATTTTCTACATGAAAATCAGTGAAAAAAATTCTCTTAGCTCACTAAGAGTACGTATAGCCATTAATTTTTTAATCAATCTAGCCAGGGTTAGGTCAATCTAAATGCCTAATTGTGCAGGTGTCCAGGGGGCTTAGTTTAAGCCTCATTTAAGTTAGCTAACCAGAGTAGGTTCACTAACTAGACCAATCCCCAGGGCTGTGTTAGCTTCCATCCCTGACTTGTTATTTTTAGCCCCCTGTCCTCCCCCATACCTCCCTGTCAGAGCAACTTCCCTTCCCCATGGACCTACCAAACCTTCACCCACAGAGCTGGCCTCCTCCACCTCCAGTCCTGCCCACTCTCAATCATGAGTTGCCATTTTCCCCGTGCAAACCTGGGAGCAGCATATGGAGCATATGTCACTTCCAATCTATGTTCACAAAGCTTGAAGTAAGCCATATAGACTGGGTGTGGCAAATGGCTGTATACACCCTAAGGGCAAACACTCACTAAGACCATGCATGTCCATTTACTTTTTAAAGTACACAATAAATATATAACTTCTAGAGAGCTTTCTTTTTCATCCTTATTGTATGCTGGGGGGGAGGGGGGGTTCTGAACAGCAACCCTGAGAAATAAGTTTAGCAAGAAAAAGAGTAAAAAGAACACTTGTTGTAGTCTTCATTCCTAACAAAAACTGTTCAGAAAAGCATAGCTTTATAATGTTTAGAAGGTACTTAACATGGGTCACCTTTCAATGGCTGAACATTGTAAGTACTTTCATGACAGTTTAGAGGTAAACTTAAATGCAACCCTAAGAAACTTGCTGTGATGTGTGTGTGTGCGTGTGTGTGTGTGTGTGTATAAAAGGCCAGGATTTATCTGAATATGAACCCAAAAATGGTTCATATTCCCCAGAATAGGAGATCAGTTCCATAAATTTTGAAATAAGACTGCTAGAAAATATATTTGAAGTCAGGACATACTTAGCTATAAAACAGGATCCTCCCAACTACCAAAGCAGTCAGGGAAAAATATGTTCCCTGTAATCTTAAATAGCTGTCTAATGAAGTGAAAGTGCTTGTAACACTAACTATCAGTGTGCTAAATTGAGCACTGAGTCTGTGCTTCATTGCACAGGAATCAGATTCCTTAAGTCTTGAAAATGTGTAGTCTGTCAGCAACTGTCCTCATTATCTGAACCCAAAGAGGGGATCCACGTAAGTGCTTTGTTTACTTTACTACCTTTATTCATCATTTTGAAAGCCTTGATGACAATAAAGCACTTACTGCTTCACAGGTTCATAAGAAAAATATGTACAATCTAGCACTAATACCAACTGCATATGAAACACTTCATATTTATTTCCTATTCCAATACTGACTTTTTCTTACCATGTTATCTGCTTTGGTATAGAATTTTTTTAAGTCTTTGCATTATACAGCTTTAATAATGCTGCTTAGATGATACATCTTGGATAGAATTCCTAAAATCAAACTTATCCAATTGCTTTTTAATAATAGTTGTCCTCTGGAGTGCTAGTTGGTGAGGTTGTGCAATGTGTTTAAGATACTACATGACTTTCTCAGGGAACTGGTTTATTCATACAGCAATAACCCAAACAGATTTTATTATCAAGCACTGCATAAAAATCAGTTGTGTGCCTCTGCACATTTTCTTTTGTAGAAAGAATGAAAATGTGCTTTGCTGAAAGATCATGACTCACTGGAGGTCATAATTACACTGCTTCTAGCAGGCTAGCATAAAAAGAATAGGTTCAACTACCTGAAACTACATAATTTTCATTTCATTTCTTTGTCATGGCCACCATCTTTCAATAAAATAGGGAGATGATGACAATATAAAATCCACTGAATTTGAGGACGTTGAAAAAAATTCCCAAGTTCTCTGCATTTCCATTGACCAGAGCACATTTTTGTCTGATAATAGCTATTCTATTCAGAGTAAGAGCAGGATAAAAGATCCAAAAGCTTATTTCATTCATTATTGGTGCTTTCCATATTGTAGCATTGCCATACATCACCTTTTAAGATGCTGTGACATACCATACACATTTTTGTACCTCGTCAGATTTTTTGCAGATCCATTAAGAAAGGTCGTTTTGAGCAAATCTATAATTAGTTTGATTCATTGCTATTTCAGACCAGCAGAACTTGTGTTATTGCAGGATATAGTGCTGTTCATTTTATTTTTTTGCCACACTCCCATGTTATCAGAAATTCTGACCTACCCAGACACCTTTCAGCTCCTCAATTTTCAAGTATAGCAGTTTCAGTCTGAAAGAAACTCTGGTGAATGAAACATTGTATCTTGTACCAACATAATTTGGGCATGTTATAGTTATAAGGACCTCTAGTAATAACAGTAATGGTAAGCTAGTATGATATGAGTAATCCTCACCTTGATGTGTTCACATGAGTCTGCAAATCAATGGAGTTTACCTGCTGTGGGAGGTCCAGAGGAAGAACATCACTTAGGTTTTTTGATTGTATTAATTTTGCACTAATGTAGTTACACTGATTTCAATACTACGATAAGAATTAGTTATTTTCAGAACAAGTCTATACACATTTTTGTCTTTAGGTTTGGAGCTCAATGAAAAGAGAAAGGGCCGTGGGTCTTACTGATTTTTTTGTGATTATTTATTTCTGAAAAGGAAGATATTTAAAAGTTATATGAATTATATAAAATTTTATGACATGAAAAAAAGACTTGTTTGATCTGAACAGAGGTAATAGCAAAAGATCTGATGAATAATATATTTTGGGCTCTGCCACACACACAAATTAAAACTGGATAGAAACTGGCTATAAAGTTGTTATGTATTTTCAGGTACTACATGTACTTATACACAAGCTCAGGGGTGGGGGGAGAGGGGGTATTTTATTTAGAGAGGTTCTGCTCTAATTAAAACACCTCATTGTCACATCTATTAAACCTCCATGTATTTAAAATTAGCCATGGGACACTTCAGCTAAACCTTATTCAATGAGATTTAGTTAAAGTGCCCCATCGGCTTTTTTAAAATGCTCAGAGCTTAATAGATATGATGATGAGGGGACACTAGAGCATTTTTAATTAAAATGCGGAGCAGACTCGATTAATTGAGTCTCCTCTGATGCATTCTAAGTAAAACATGGATGAACATGTGTATAGGCAGCCTAACTTTGTAGCTGGTTGGCTCTTTTTATAGCTGGATGGACATTGTAATGGTATGATAATCACTTTGCATGTATGGCCAGCCTAAGTTTATTGCTTAATTTATCAGTTAATTGCACAATATATGTAATGCGTATCAAGGGCCTTTGGTTTAGAAAACTAGAGGCATCAATGGAGTTTTCAGGGAGGATTCCAATATAAAATATCAACAAAAATCTATTGTCTTCATTGGAGTTATTTTTCAATATGACTTTTCCTCCAGTAACTGCTTTTGGTTATCTTACCCCATAGTTATAGAAAAAAAATACTTCATAAATATTGAATTTTACCATGGACTAGGGCATATGACTTCTAGTTTTTATGAACACAGAAATTCAATAGCAGTTATTGTATGTAAAAAATAAAAATCTGTTTTAATTTTGCCTTTTAGCTTTACAAGTAAATGTTAAAATAAAAACACACATACAATAAATCAAAACCCTATTTGTTCAATAAACTATAAAAAAATCACCCCTTATTCATTTCAAGAATCCAATTCTTTGTATGGTACACTTACTGCTCATGCCCTAACAATTATTTGAAACAAAAGAACCATCTTCTTCCTGAAGGGCCTACTGCTGCACATGGGTGATATTCTCTGGTCTGTGCTATGTAAGGTGTCAAACTAGCTAACTGGTGTTCAGCCCCCTGTCTATGGGCTGAATTTAGCTTGCACAGTCATATCATCCAGGCCATGTGCCTCCTTATGGGGCCAGAAATTTGGTGGAAGGGGTGCCCTTGCAGTGGTAATTGCCAAAGCTTCCAGAGGAACTTCCAGAGCCAGAGCAATTCCACAATTCACCACCACCATATTTCCAGACCTATGGCAAGTCCTATGGTCCAGATGACATGGCCCTGTATGTCAGATTGGGCTGGCACATCGGGTTACTCTGCAGCCAGGTCCAGTGCATAGGATCAGGCCAGTGCACTGGATCATCCTGGTTGACTAACCCCATGTGCCAGCCCCATTGTGGATCCAGCCGGCAGACAAACGTTGCACCATTCGTCCAGTCTGTGGAGCTGAAAAATAAAGCACCGCTGGAATAAAGGATCACAATGATCTCTTCTGTCCATGAAATTGCTGATTCTGGTAAATTAATTCAAAGTCTGAATTAATCAGGAGTTAAGGATGTTCAGTATTTTGCAAGAAGCATTCATCTCCTTATAAAACATGAAAAGCGTAGCACCTTGTAGGATTACATCCTAGAGAAGGTGTAGAGTTAAGGTTGCCTTTTTCTTCTATTGTTTTCATGGGAAATACTTTGGTGTTCAGGTCACCTGTATAAAACAGAGCATGTTTATAAAAGGCAGCATCTCCTGGAATAGTTGGAATAGTTGGAATAGTTGATTCATTTAGAAATTTGTTTGAGGAATCAATTTACTTACAGACCCCTCTTGGCTTCTGTGGAAGTTATTCTTATGGTAAAATTTCAGAAGTCAGCATTTAGGACAGCTATCCTGATCTTGATCCCACTGAAGTCAGTAATCCCATTAAAGCCAATATTTATACCAGGATCAAGGTATAAATTGTGACTCCTGTACTTTGGTGATCTTTGGAATTACTAGTCTTACCTAACAAATAAAAAATCCAAATGCAGTTTAAATGAACAATTATAATATCTGCAGCTCGACCATCAAAATTTGCATAGTTTGAAGATTATGAATTTCTTTTTGTATTATTCTCAATATTTTCCCATGCTCTAGAGCTTGGTGTTTCTGTGGTACAATAAAAATTCTTGTTGTACTAATCTTGAAACAGATGTACTTTTCTGTAGTGTGCTGCTAGATAACACTATATTTACTTGATTCCAAGACAAAGTTTTTTTCCCCATTTAACATGTGGAGAAAAGCCACTCAGCTTAGAATCAAGTATGAGACAGTAGAGGGCAGGCAGCTACTATGACTCCAGCTCTGACCCCAACACAGAGGGGTCTGAGCCCAACAGAGCCTGCTGGTGCCAGAAGAAATGGTAAGGGCAGCTGGGAGAAGGGGCAGGGGGAGGAGCAGGCTGGAGGCAGAGGCTTTGCAAGCAGTCAGTGCTGGATCCACAGTTGTTGCCTATCCTCTCCATCTGTCCCCACTGGCCCCACTAGTGCCTGTCCCCCATTGCTCCTTCCCCACCTGTTCCCTTACTGCCTACCATACCCCCTGCCTCTACCATTGCCTGCCCTAATGTGTGCCCCCAACTGCTTCCCCTCACCTACCCCTCCACCCCCAAGCACCTGCCCTCCAGCACATTCCCCCTTACTGCCTCTCCCACTGCCTGTCTGTCTACCACCACTTTTCCCACTGTCGTGGTAGTGGGGACAAATTTTAGATGATCCTCCAATAATTAGATTTGATACATGGAAAATTATAACACATTCATAATTTTTCAGTGTATAGTATCTAATTATTTGGGGGGTTGTCTTAAATTCTGGGTCATTTTAGATTCAGGTTAACACAGTAAAACATTTATTCTCACAAATCCACCAGTTTAGGCTACAAGTTGCACAAAGTTTGCTCTTTGATTGCTAAACAACTACACTTTGAATTATGAATAGAATTCTGAATATGCAGATGTTAGGTTTTAAGGTGTGATAATATGTATATCCTAAACTGTATCTCTCCAGTTGATGTACTGGAACCAGCTTTTAATTTATATAATTCTGACTGAGACAGAGAATAAAGTTTTTTAAACAGCCGTGGTTAAATATTAAAAAATATTTACAAAGACCTATTAGGGTGATAGGGAATATAGGTCTACCAGAATTGCTATTGCATTAGAAAATTTTATCCATTACAAACTTTTTTCTGTTATTTAAAGAATAACAGATCAATTATGTGCTCTCCTTACATACCTATATAAATATCTCCCAACACCAGAGATTAGAGGCCCAGAAACCCATGCCCAGACAAAAACATGTTTCAGGTCCTCAATAGATCAACAATGTATATCTCCATTTAGGAGGAATCTTTCTTGGGAGTTAGCTCTTGCATATCACCTCTTTGATGATGGATGTGGCCAGAATAAGACTTTATTGTTTTACCAGCCATAACATGACTAATATATTTTCCTTCCTTGTGTGCTGGGGCTGCTTGAAATCAGTTGACATATTAGGTAAAAAGCATAATAAAAGAATCCTTTTTGTGGTGTGAGTGAAAGAGATACATGAGCAGCCATATTGTGTGTGTTGTAATTTGCCCCTGATCTTTGTTACTGTCCCCTAATAAAGGTCTCTGGGTCTCTCTAGTAGGTCTGGAAGACCAGGGCTCTATGATCATTCTACATCTCCCTTTCTATTTAGCCAATAAGCTAAGATTACTCAGAAGATAAGCTCATTATAAATGATTAACAATAAACTGTAACTCATAAAACTATTTCTACTGCTACACCAACCAAAAATATATACACCTAAAACTATAAATTGATGTTTAAAGGTCAAATATCTGCAGAGGTCAGCTCAGTCTTCCAGATCTTGTTCTAACCTATCTCTGAGTTTTCTGGTTGACTTCCTCGAGGAGGTCCATTTTCATGTTCTGACCCTGTCCTTTTCTTTTGATATGGAATATACTAAAGATAAATCCTATTTATCTGGAGAAGGCCTTTTGGAATCTCCAGAGAGTAGGATCTAGGCCTGTTTACCATATTTTGGGCAGTTCCAAACATTTGACAGCTTTTGAGCCACACTCTGTTCTCTGGCCGCAGCTCTGGTAGTGGTTTCCCTCTGTGTTGAAAACTGAAGTTTCTTTGCTGCTGAAGTTTTAATTCAGCATTTCATTTCTTAAATTATGGTATGTTAGGCCATCTGAGGTTAAGGTGTAACAGTACTAAGTCATCATCCCATGAGCAGTTAAGCTAAAGAGCATCTGAATACCAGTGATGTAGATCAGTATATAAGGAACATCTCATACGAATCTCTGGATTTACAAAGAAGCTGCTTCAGGGTCTGTTCTGCTCTCTTGGCTTCTCCATTTCTCTGATGATAGTGAGGACTGCTAGTGTGATGCTGAAAATAAAAGTTTTCTGCAAACTGTAGGAGTAACTCAGAGGTAAACTGAGGTCCACTGTTTGATATAAGGATCTCAGGAATGTTGTACTTAGCAAATATAGACTTTGTTTCTTTCATGACTTGTGCCAATAATGTCTGTATGAGTAAAGCCAAATAAATATATCTGGAGAAATTATCTAGTACAATAATGTGTGTGTGTACTTTCCAGAAAAATAAACATGTTGCTACTTGCTGCCAATGTCCATTTTTCTTTCATTGCATTCCTCACAACCTTCTACTAAACTCTGAATCTATAATGGGCATCCATATAGATTGTTGTGCTTTTTATACCCTGGCAGCCTTCATGGATCTCCAAAAATATTTCTTCTTGAAGTGCCTGAAGGATTAGAATGCATCTTTGTTTACAGAGCAGACCATCAGCTATATAGAAGCCATTTTGATCCTGCCAGTATGGTCGCAGGTCTTTTGGAATTTGTGTTCTGTGGCCCAACTCATTTTGATAGAAATAGACTAGTTCTGCCAAGTATCATCCTTTCGTTGCTAATTTCTAATGTGCTGTGGTCCAGTAGAAGATGCCAACACACATATATCTTTTCTGCAAAGCTATATCTACTTCTGTTGGTGGCTAAATGATGCTCTGGATACAGTGCCTGCAGCTAAGAGTAGTTTTCCTGACAAACAGTAAAATAAAATTACATTACTTGTAGTTGATATCTCTGAATGCTGGATGGACCAATACTTAAACACTTCTTAAGTAGAGTCCCAAGTGAGAAGAGAGTTGGCTAGGAAGTTTGCCTGTAAACTCTCTTTTACCTTTCTTCACTGTAAGCTTGGTGAGAAGAAGCAGGGGGAAAGGAAAATTTCTAGGACCAAGGAGCAAAAAACAGGGGAGTTTGCTAGGGAAAGTCTGTTTGAAAAGAGGGGCAGGGGGAGAGAGTCAACAGATTAAGAGACCCAGACAAATGGCTTCAGGACACTTCCTCTACTTGCACCTGTGAGGTTTCTGTCCAGGTAGGACTGCTGACCATTGGTGATTCCACTCGGATCCTGGTTTGACACTTTGAAAACTGTAGCTTTAAGGTTCCTTCCAGTGACAGCAAGGTGGGAGAGTGCATGCAATATGAGTGGTGTCTCCTAGTGGTATCCATCAGGGAACAGGCAAGAGAGCTACAGAAGGAGGTGGCAAGGCTCCAAAGCATCCTCTACCATGAGAATTTCGTCAGTTTGATGCTGGAGAAGACCTCTAGGATTGTAGAGGAAGGACTCCCAGAGGTAGTGCTAGAGAAGGGAAAGTATATAGATTCTCAGGAAGATGGAACTTGGAAGTCTGTAATCTCTGGCAGGAAGCAGAAGTCTTCATCTGCACCTTCAGGAGTTTGCATGAAAAACAGATATGGAACTCTGGCAACCTAGGGGGAGGAGCATGTTCCAATGGTGGAAGATGCCAAGTCAAACATCCCCAAGTTTAGGAGGATCGAGACTACTGCCACCAAGAGAAAGTGAAGAATGGTGGTAGTTAGAGACTCCCTCCTCTGGGGTATGGCCGCATCCATCTGTCGGCCTCAGCTGTTGTCTCAGGAGGTCTGCTGCTTGCTCAGAGCCCAGATATGAGAAGTCACAGAAGGATTACCGAGACTCATCCAACCCTCTGACTACTAGGCCTGTGCGAAGCAGCTGGTATTCGCTTTGGATTTGGATTCGGCTGACTTGGGGGACAGTGATTTGATTTGGTGATTCAAATCACTGTCCCGATTCAATTCGGGTGAATCCAATTCAGAGATTCGGCAGCAGCTGAATCTCTGAATCAGCTAGGCCAGGCCAGGCCCATCCCCCACCCCCTCCCAGCCTAGCAATGGCTGCCCCACCTGCCC
>NW_017728993.1:74694678-74695326 GCF_001723915.1 Gavialis gangeticus
CCAGGCCCATCTCCCAGCCCCAGCTCCCGGCACTTGTAAAAAAAAAAAAAAAAAAAAAGCCAAAAAGCCCTGGCTTACCAGGTGCTTCTGGGCAGGAGGCAATCCCTGCTGCCTCATGCTGCATGAAGGGCTCTGCATGAGCCCTCTGACCCCCCATTCACTCCCCCAGACCCCCCATGGGTGTCCCACCTGGGCCAGCTCCAGCCCTTTAAGAAAAAACAAAACAAAACAAGACAATCCCCAGATTCACTGTTCCTGCAAGCGGGGGTGATTCCCACTGCCCCCACTGCCCCACATCATGTGGGGGGCTCTCCAAAAGCCCCCAAAGGCCTGAGGCTGCACCAGAAGCAGTGAGTCCCAGGGCTTTTCTTGGCTTTTTTTTTTTTCTTAAAGGGCCAGAGCTTGCCCAGACGGGGCACCCATGGTGGGGCCAGGGGAGTGAGGAAGGTCAGGGGGCTCATGGAAGAGCCCCCCATGCAGTGGGGGGCAGTGGGGGGCATCAGGGATCATCCCCCCCACCCGGCATCACCTGGTGAGCACTGGGGCGTTTTTTAAAGTACCAGGAGCTGAGGCAGGTGGGGGCAGCCATGGGGGGGGCTGAGAGAGTGGGCAGGAGTCTGGGGGGGCTGGCAGGGGTTCCCCCCATGG
>NW_017728993.1:74710214-74712921 GCF_001723915.1 Gavialis gangeticus
TTGAATTGGCCCCTGATTTAGTTTGGATTTGGAGATTTGGCTACCAAATTGGGCTGAATCTCCTTTGAATTAAATCACCACCTGAAGCTTCGCACAGCCCTACTGGCTACTACCCCATGCTGCTCATCCATGTGGGCGTCAATGATACAGCTAGGGGTGACCCTAATCAGATCAAAAGTGACTACAGGGCTCTGGATGAAAGAATGAAGGGGACAGGGGCTGAGGTGATGTCCTCTTCTGTCCTTCCAGTCAAAGGGAAGAGCCAGGGCAGCAGTGGACACTTCTTTCAGATCAATGCATGGCTGTGCAGATAGTGTCACTAGCAGGGGTTTGGCTTCTTTGATTCTTCCCTTCTATTCATCACTGGTGAGGCCACAGTTGTATTGTGTCCAGTTTTGGGGCCCCCACCACAGAAAGCATGTAGACAAATTGGAGATAGTCCAGTGGAAGGCAGAAGAAAAGGTTAGGAATCTTGGGCACATGACTTAGGCGTAGAGGCAAAGGGAAGTGGGCTTACTTAGACTGGAAAAGAGAAGACTGAGAAAGGTTGTAATAGCAGTCTCCAACTATATAAAGGGTGGTTCCAGACAGGATGGAGCTAAACTGTTCTCAGTGACTGCAGATAAGAGAACAAGGAACAATGATCTTAAGTTGCAGCAAAGGAAGTTTAGGTTAGGCATTAGGAATAAATTTATCACAAGCAGGGTAATAAAGCACTTTGAACCGATTGTAGAATCTCTATCCTTGGAAGTTTTTAAGAGCTGGAGAGACAAAGCTTTGGGTGGGATGATACTTCAACTATTGTTGCACACCAAGCTGTGGGTTTATCTACTTGGGAAATAACTCCATTGCTTCCATTCTTTTAAATACTTTGACTTATACTTCCAATGATGAAGATGCATTTAGGAACTGTTAGAGCAAAAGAAGTCGATGATGGCAAAATCTTAAATTTACGTCCCCCTGACATCTTCCCCACTCCTGTTAAGACCTGATGGTAAATCTCTTCTATGCTTTGCATTTTGCTTTTGGGTGTAGTTTCTCCACTAAGCATACTCCTTGCATTGCTGGCAATCTCAGTAAGGGAGTTGTTAGCCTTGTACCACATAGGTTGTGACAAAATCTTTTCCTCTTTTTTCCAATTTCTCCTAAACTTGGCCATACATTTCTAATGAAGTATTATTTGCCTCATTAATAATTTAGTTTAACCTTTGCAGATCTCCATCCCAGGATGTATCATAAGTTTTTTTCAGGGATGGCAGTAACTTCAGCTCCAGCATCTGTTTCATAGTTTCATAGCTGGTAGGGTCAGAAGGAATATGAGCAGATCATCAAGTCTGACCCCCTGCATTGACAGGAAAAAGTACTGGGGTAAAACAGCCCCAGCAAGGTGTTCATCTAGCCTCCTCTTAAAGACCCCCAGGGTAGGAGCCAGCACCGCTTTGCTTGAAAATTGGTTCCGACTCATAGCTGCCCTGACACTGAAGTAGCACCTCCTGATGTCTAGTCTGAATCTACCCTCTGCCAGCTTGTGACCATTATTTCTAGTCACTCCTGGTAGTGTTCGGGGGAACAGGGACTCCCCCAATGCCTGCTGGTCCCCTCTAACTAGTTTGTAAATGGCCACTAGATCCCCCCTCTCTTGTGGAGGCTGAACAGGTTCAGGTCCCCTAACCTCTCCTCGTAGGGTTTGCCCTGCTGTCCTCTGATCATGCAAGTGGCCTTCCTCTGGACCCTCTCCATGTTGTCCACATCCCTCTTGAAGCACAGCACCCAGAACTGGATGCAGTACTCCAGCTGCGGCCTGACCAGTGTCGCATAGAGGCGGAGGATCACCTCCTTGGATCTGCTCGAGATGCATCTGCGGATGCATGACAAGGTATGGTTGGCATTCCTGACAGCAACCCCACACTGCTGGCCCATGTTCATTTTGGCATCATTAATGATTCCAAGATCCTTTTCTGCCTCTGTACTGACGAGAAGGGAGTTCCCCAGCCTGTAGGTATGCTGCTGGTTCTTCCTCCCCAGGTGCAGCACCTTGCACTTGTCAGTGTTGAAACCCATCCTGTTCTCTTCCGCCCACCCCTGTAACCTGTCTAGATCTGACTGCAGCCTATTCCTCCCTTCTAGTATTCCCACATCCCCCCATATCTTCGTGTCATCAGCAAATATGAACAGGGTGCTTTTTACCCCCTCGTCCAAGTCACTGATGAAGATGTTGAACGGGGCGGGCTCGAGGACTGAGCCCTGCGGAACCCCACTGCCCACATACCTCCAGGTCGAAAATGACCAATTCACCATGACTCTCTGGGTGCGTCCCTCCAGCCAGTTAGAGACCAATTTGACTGTGTAGGTGTTGATACGACAGTCCCCCAGTTTTTTAATGAGAATGGGGTAAGAGACAGTGTCGAAGGCCCTCCTAAAGTCCAGAAAGACTACGTTTACTGCTACCCCTGCATCGAAGGATTTTGTGACCTGGTCATAGAAGGCCACCAAGTTAGTCTGATAGGACCTGCCTCTAATGAACCCATGTTGGTTGCCCCCAAGCATAACCTCCCCCACTGGCCCCTTGTGGACATGCGCCAAGATAATCCTTTCAAAAAGCTTACCCGGGATCGAGGTAAGACTAACTGGCCTATAGATTCCTTGGTCCTCCTTCCTCCCTTTTTTGAAGATTGAAACCACATTGGCCCTCTTCCAGTCCTCTGGC
>NW_017728993.1:74713041-74713248 GCF_001723915.1 Gavialis gangeticus
GGGTGGAGATCATCAGGACCTGCTGATTAAAATATGTCTAGTCCCTCCAGAAGTTCCCTGACTAGACCTCACTGACCCTAGGCCTGGGTGCACCTCTCCTGGGGGCTGAGAGGGTCCCAGTTGGGAGGCTGATCTGGTCCCTGCTCAGGAAAATGGAGGCAAAGAAGTCGTTAAATAGGTTAGCTTTGTCATCTGGTGTGATGACCA
>NW_017728993.1:74714116-74722471 GCF_001723915.1 Gavialis gangeticus
AGAGCACTTCAGTGTGCCCCTTCTCTGACCTTGTGCTACTTGATGAGGATGTGTATTCCTCCTTGATGTAGAGTGCCACACTCCCACCTTTCTCCCCTGTCCTATCCCTCCTGTACAGCCTATAGTCCTTGATATTCACCGTCCAGTTGTGCGTTGGGTCCCACCACATTTCTGTGAGCCCCACAATGTCTGGGTTGGTGTCAACTAGCAGGAGGGTGAGTTCCTCCTGTTTGTTTCCCATACTATGAGCATTTGTGTAGAGGCATTTGAGGTCTCCTGAAAATGTGTGTACTGGCCCCCTAATCTCAGTACTGCCCTGGCCTCTGTTGCTTACCTGGGTATTTGTTCTGCTCATCATCTGTCTAGGCTGGGCTGTACTTGTGGGTGCCACTTGGTTTACTGGTCCAAGGCTTCCTCCACCCTCATCTTCCCTTTCCTCTGACAAGCCTAGTTTAAAGCCTGCTGGAGGAGATCTAGAATTTAGATTTAATGATTTGACCATTGAGATCTGTATTAGTATACCAAGCAGTTGATTCTTTTATTGAGGATTCTAGTAGCTTAGACTCATTGTTATATAATGCCACTTTCCCCTCCTGAATTATTTCCACTATCCCTGATGATCTGGACTCCCTTGCAAAGTGTCTCCTTTCTTTTGCCATATCCTGCTTTCTGTATTCTTTCCTGGACATTGTTGCCAGTGATGCCTTGTTTTGCCACATCTGCTACACATTTCACTGCTTTCTCTGCTAAAGTTTCTTGATTGTTTTGCCTCACATTTGTTCTATTTTTATATTGTATCTGAGTTATGAAGGTCTTCTCCCCTCATCTTCTTATAGTCTTTTGTTTCCTTTTAGTAGGGGGCGGGAATGTGGGGAAGCACAGAGAATATAATCCACAGCTATTCTCATGACAAAGATGGGGACATTTACCTGGTATTCTGATAAGCCTGAAACATTGTGGAAGCACTCAGATCTTCTGATTCATCAAGGCCATCTGCTTTCATCCCCATAGCAAATTTATCTAGTACAGTCATCTGTGCTATTGCCTTCATAGATGCAGTAGGCTTTTAGGCTATCTCCTTGCTACCATGCACACATTGTCTCTCTTTTTTTTTATTTTCTTAGGAGGGATTAGGCCCACCTCCCACACCATGTAGTATGAGTGAAACAGACATATGCAGCCATCTTTTGTGTCTTGTAATCTGCTCCTCTTCCAGGGGCTTTATTACTCTCCCCTTAGTATATTTCTATATCCCCCTATTGTCCTTTCCAGTAGGTCTGGAGGACCAGGGCTCTATGATTACTCCATACTTTATTCATCTGAAATGCTGCTATTTGGCCAAATTATTGAATAGTTGTCAGTTTGTATTACATTATTCATGCCAGATCAACTTTCATTGTAGTCTGGAGACTTTCAGCTTTGACACCTGAGTATTCTTATTATATCCAAGCCAGCCAATCCCACCAGACTGCTACAATCCCTGTGTGCAGGAGTCACAATTGTCTGGCTCCAGGATAGCTCCATAGACAGCTATTACCTCTCTATTGAAGTGCTTAGGCAGATATTTATCCCGGCAAATCTAGTTCCAAGTCAAAAACTCGATGCAAATATAAAATCTTGGATTATTAGAAATGCCATTTTCTTCTAAGTGTACCATATGTAGAAAAATTCCCTGGGTTACCATCTCAGACTTGGTAAGAAAGTTACATTTCTCAAATGAAATACTATTACTGTTTAAATATTTAAAGACATCTATTGTTATATAATGCATATGTATATTTAAATAAGATGTTTGAACACCAGCTAATAGCATTTGAAGCCTCCCTCTTTCTTTCTGTCTATATATACATGGGCAGAAAGAACCTGCACAAATTTAAAATAATGTAATATTAAGGTGCTAAGCTTAAACAATTACAAGTTAGAGAAGGAAAAAAATGAAAGCTTCCTACTATGGAAAAATAAAGGTTACCTGCTTCTCCTCAGATAACCTGTATATTTTATACAGTATACATTTAACAGGTCTTTGGAATACAGACTGTACCTCATGTGCTTGTTCAGTACCTGGAACTGTGGGGCACTGGTTGTGATCCTTAGCTGTTACTCCAGTATAAAAGTTAAATAATTATTAGATTATTAATATATAGAGAAAATATATATAGAAATAACACAACTGAAAATTTTGAATCTTAATTCAGGAAGATATGGGTTATTTAAAATGGAATTATTATGAGATAATCTTAATGACATATAATATAACATGGAAGACAGAGGCAGTTAGCTGTGTTAGTCTCAAGTCAGGCAGTAGGCAGGGTACAGTTGTTCCTTATAGACTGAGTCAGAAATGCATAAGCTTACAGGAGGAAGAGCTCACATAATCAGATGCTATCTGATATGGTACCTATAATATGGAATAGCATATGTATATATCTATGTATATCTATCTATATATCATATATTCAATAAACATATCATATATTCCTGATATATTTTGATATGAAAGCTGCAGTTGCATCTATGTACCTAAGACTGAATTGAACTTCGTATATTAATATACTTATGCTAAGCTGAAGAAACACAGGAAGGCATTAAATGTTCAAGGGCCTCTACTGAAATAACTGAGGCTTCATCTAGGCAGGGCTTCTTACAGTATTACTTGGTTCTGAGCATGTGTTGTTTGGGTGGGAGAGATTTGAACAGACTTGGTGCTAGGGCCCACTATCTTGTGTATAGAACCAGACAGGCATCTGTATTATGAAATTGGGACCCGTCTGTGTTGCTTTGTTATATTTGGCTTGTGAGAGAGAAATATCACAATAGGGAATTTTCCCACAAAATAGTTATTCCTTGTTGAGTATACTTAATTACTAGAATAGCCACAGCCAAATATATTACAATAATTCTACACAAATGTGACTGCAGGACTGTTAAAGTGAATTTGAAAATTTAAAAATCAAATGAATATTCATGGACTATGTCAGCTTTCCTGTAGCTTCAATAGTACTTTACTGTGATACAGCAAATTACTCTGCAGTTAGAGCATGACACATATTTGGAAACTCCTGGGCCTCCAACACCTACGATGAGTTAAGTTAGTCATTCCATGGAAGTTATCACAGCAAGAGTAAAACTGCAGAGAAAGAAAGGTTAGGTTGCATTAGACCAGTGGTCACCAATCAGTCGATCCCAGTCAACTGGTCTATCGTGGAGCTTCTGACAGTCAATCTCAGTCTGGGGGACTGAGCACATGAATGGGATTGGGACCAGTGGGACGCACATGCAGAGCAGCCAGGACGCAGTCCGGGAGTGGTGGAACAGCAGTGGGACAGCAGTGGGACACATGTGCCTGGGCTGGGCTGAGCTGCACCCCTGGCCACCGAGGCCAGGCCAGGTGTGTGTGGTGATCCTTTCCATGCCCTGCTGCCCTGCGGTGAAGGAGGGGCAGGGGTAAGTGGGGCTCCAGTGGGGCCAGGGGAGGGTCAGAGCCCGAGTGGCTTGTCCAGGGGCACGGAAGGGCTCCCACACTGCATGCACCCCAGTTGCAGCTGCCACTGCCCTGCACACAAATTGGGAGGGCATGTGGTCTCTGGGCCCCACACACAAATCAGGGGAGGTACATGTCCCTCAGGCCTCCACTGCAGTGGCGGGAGCCCCCCCCCGCATGCCTGGATGAGCTGGCCCCCCCACCCTGCTGGGGCCCCATTCACCTGGTGGCAGGGGATGCAGGGTGCATATGCAGTGGAACTCGGGGGATAAAAGGGCTTAGCCTCCCCAAAAACAGGGTAGCGGTAGGGCCACAAGGCAGCCCAGCCATGGGCTTACAATGGCTGCAGCGCAGGTTGGGAGGGGTGTGCATTCAGTGATGAAGTGGGGAATACAGCAGGGGCCAGCACAGCACAGCCAGGGTGGGTGCAGGACAGAGCCATAAGCGGCTCATCCAGGGGGTGTGAAGCGGAGGGCACACAGCCTGGGAGGGCATGGAATGCACGTGCCCCTGGATCTACATGCAGGGTGGACTGGGGCTGGGGTGGTACCAGGCTCTTGCTGGTACAACTCTTTGGCCACATGTCTCTCAGACTGTGTGGCAGTGGTGCTGGGAGCAGGGATGCAGGCACCCAAAAATTTGCTGTGGTCCCCCATACCCTCCCAGCTCTGCTGCCACCAGTGCCGCTGCTGCTGCCGCCTGACCCAAGAGCCAAGCGACCGAAGAGCTGTACCTGGAAGAGCCTGCCACTGCCCCAGTCCCAGCCTGCCCTGCTCCGCCTGCAGATCTGAGGGCACACACCCCTCCATGCCTTCCTGGGCTGCATGCCCCTTCCCTCACTGTACCCCCTGGATGAACTGCCCGTGGCTTCATCCTAGACCCGCCCAGCCCATGCCCCTCTCCCCACTTCCTGAGTTCTTCAGATTACCCATTTGTGACTCCATCCTGCACCCACCTTGCCCATGCAAGGCCTGCCCCTGCTCCACACCTTTACTCACTGCCATGAGGTCAGTGAGGGAGTGAAGCAGGAGAAGGCTTTGTATCGGTGGGATGGTGAGGCCCCAGCGGTAAGGGAGGGAATGGGGCACAGATAGGAGCAGGGGCTGGGGGGAGTGGAGGACAAGCGGAGATCTGGGAGGTATGTGACCCCAGACCTCCACTTGTCCCACCACCCAGCCCAGCCAGGCTCACTCCCCCCAGCCCCTGCTCCTGCCTGTGCTCTGTTCCTTCCCTCACCACTGGGGCTTTGATCTGCCTCTCCCCCCCACAGCCCTTTCCCCTCCCCCTGCCCCTTCTCCCCACAGACTTACCTGCCAGGGGGGACAAGCCCCCAAATAATTTTTTCTCCCTCTTCCATGATCTGCCCCCACCCTTCCCTGCCCACTGCCTAACCTGCGGGCAATGGGGGAGGGGGGCAGAGGAGGGGGACAGCATAGTGTAAATCTTGGATTGCTATTTAATTCAAAAAGTGATCTTCTACCCAAAAAGGTTGGAGATTACTGCATTGGACAAAGTAAGAAAACAAATAATCTTAGCATTTAGGTGTTATCTCAGGAGGTAAGACTGACAAGAATTAACTGGAAATGTTGTTTAAGAGGCTCTCTAACAAGTCATATTCCTGCAGTTCAGCTTATTACAACCAGTTCTGGTATCAAATTATACCATCTTTCTCACTCCCTAGGAGACAGTATGCTCCTAGAGAGTGCTCTATATGAGGCAGGCAATATTTTTTCGGCAGCATGGAGAGAAGGAAACACTTCATAATGGCTATTGGTTTAAAATGCTTATGATTTGCAATGTCCAAGGCTTTCAAATGCTAAAGAACTGATTGTGACTTTCAGTTTTAGTCTCAAGAGGGCAACTGTCAAAGGGCCACATGGGAGCTATCCTGTGCTTCAGGGATATTAGTAATACATAGGCCTTACTTAGTGCTTTACAAAGGAAAGGAGTTCAGTTTTACAATCATTATTTTACAGATGGGGAAGGAAAGAGATGAAGAGATGAATATCACCCACAAGGCCAACTATAATTCCGTCTCATTATTGGTCGCATCATAGTGCCTTCTAACACCAGGTATATCTCAGAATGATATTGTTCTAGGTACTCCCTAACAGAACAAAAAGATTGTCCCTGACCAAAACAACGTACAGTAAATATAAACTCATAGGTGGGAAATGCCCCTTGTTACAGGCAGGGCCTTCCAATCAAGTTCTCTGCTAATGATGAGAAGTGGTCCTGATTTCCAGCCCAGTGTTCTGCCTACTGCATCCTTAAATTCTTGGGGAGAGTGGTTGTCACCCTGAAATTCTTGGGGAGGGTAGCTGTCACCTTTTAGCAGGATGTAGTTTCACTCTTCTCCAAGCTGCTCTGCCCTCTACCTACCCTTCTGTCCTCACAAGGGTGTTGAATGAAGAAAGCACCTGCTTGCTGGAGAGCAAAGGAAAGGGTGATAGGGCTTTTATTCATCTGAGCTTTTACAAGTTATAAACATGCTTGATTATTCTTCTGCTCTTCTGCCTGGGGCATCACAATTTAAAGAGCATGGCTCTGTTGTTATCATAAGCATGCTGGGGTAATTATTCCAAATTAGTATATCCCTTTATGAACACTGTTCTGCTTCTGTTGCTAAGGGATGAATAGCATCACTCATGTACATTCACTTAAGTGGTAGATTGATCTTGGCTATGACTCCATGAGGTATAAACTTGCAAGATCTTGTAAAAAAAAAGCCCAATGCTTTGCAATTGATAGTTAATGCAGTGTGTATTAAAATACAGTGCACAGCTATTTATAGCTGTTTTTTGGATATGCAAAATTATATTTTTTTTGGATATGCAAAATGCTAAATATTATTAAGCCGTACTGCATGTCTTGAATTTATTCTATTTCTATTTCTGCTAAATTGTTTTGCCTAGTTCATGCCCTAGTGTATCAACAACAGTAACTGTTATTGTTGAAGATTAATAGCATAATGGTCATAATTTTTACTAGAGATAGGCTTGAATGATAAACCTGAATATAAATGAGCTGAAACACTGGAGTATTTTGGGGGGTTTTGTTTTTTTTTTTTTTGCTTTGGATTTAATAATATTAAAAACATTTAAGAAAACACCTCATATATAAAGTTGTGGTGCCTTGACTTAATAATCACTGTCAATAGTCACAAAGGGCAACTATACATGTGTTCTGGGGTGGTCTGGGGGGGGTGCTTTCAGATAGCCACTCTAATTAAAGTGCTGGCAGCATCACGTGTATTAAGCATCCCACACTTCAAAATGGTGGTGGGGTGTTTTATCTAAAGCTTGTTCAATGAGCAGAGCCAGCATAGTCACAGCTGGCTTGATTAATTGAGTCTTCTGTAAGTCCCCTATTGTAGCTACACTTAAGTGTAACAGGAGCTGGGTAACATGGATCAGAGATAATCCTGTCCTAAAGTGTCATAACTTTGAGCTACATAACAAGTCCTTAAAACTAGCTTCATGCATTAATGTGTGGACAATCCAGGTGTTAAGAACTCCAGAAGCTGCCTGAAATTACTATATAACAAGGCCCTCAGACTTAAGTTCATCTAACCTAATATCCAGTTTCACAAAGTGAGAGAGTGGATGCTGAGAGGAAGGATAAACAGGGCAAGTTCAGAATTTTCTACCTTTGCTTCGGAGGCAGCACCCTCACTTACCATGCTCAGTTCCTACTAATTCCTACAATTCTTTTGCTCCATGAATATATCCAATCTCCTTTTGAACTGGGTTAAACTATGAGCCCCCATGCATCTTGTGGCAGTGAGTTCCACAAGTTAATTGCATACTGTATGGGCACAGAACTGCCCAAGATGCTTACTGCAGAGTTGCCTAATCAGCTCTGCAGTAAATGTCTCAGCATCTACATATGAAGCCCTATTAGACTGCAGGACACTAATAAACTCCACAGCAGGTTCATACTTTTAAATACATGTACTATCCTGCTGCAGAGTTTTTTTTACATGCAGCAATACATGTGTAAATACTGACCCAGCTGGCTGACACATTAGGGTGCTTCAGTGCAGGGACTGCCTGCCAGAAGGGATGGTATGGAGAATCCTGAACTACTGCTTAGGACATGTTAAAATCCCCTGAGCACCATCAGAATCATATTCAGTAATAATTGTGCATTCCCACATCTGCATAATTTACTATATCAAGTGTGGGCAATTTTTAGTAACAGTGAGTTGAATTTATACAGCTTGGTCCTAAAATGGGTTGGAGAGAAGATGGGTGGGGGAGGCAGGCAGGGCAACCATTTTGCAGGGATGGTTTGCTTCTCCTCCTTCCTCAAGCTTGACTTAGTTAATATGGTACCCAGAAGTGGTCTTAGGGACACCGAGGATCTCTAGGAGCTGGGGAGTAGTGCACATCTTCCAAGGGGAAGGATCTGGGAGCCTTTACCCTCCCTCATCCCTCTTATTTTCATGCCCCAAGGTGCCCTGGTATCTATATCACAATGGTAACCCGTGTCTAGTTGGCATGATGCCCAGGTGGGATTTAGAAAAAAATAATTCTGCTTGAACAACATTACAACCTCAATTGAAATTAATAGAATGGACCTGTTATTTAGTTTTAAAATGGAGCCAATGGTGGGTTGATCTGTTGCCTGAACAGGATTTAGAATTTTTTTTGACTAGAGGAACAGGTCAACCCTGGACAGCTACCTTGGCTGCTTACACACATGGAACCCCCCACCCCCCCAAAAAACCCCTCACACCAGACGCTTTACTTTAAGCTCAGTGCACCCCTGCGCCAAGCACAGTGCATGCCCAGAAGCATCATATTAGTTGGACCCAGCTCACCCAACTTTTGTATAAACTGGGTGCTTCAGCAGGTGCTGGGGGGGGGGGG
>NW_017728993.1:74722528-74728657 GCF_001723915.1 Gavialis gangeticus
GGTGCTTTTAAGTAATAGCTGATTGAATCTGCTTTAGACAAAAGTGCCTAAAAAGCCTGATGAACTGCCCAGTTTATACAGACACCGTGGACCCGAGTCAAACTAGCATGCTGTCTCTTCTGGTAAAGCAATGTTTTCCTTTTTTTTGCTTTTTCCCATCCCTTTCAGCTCCCCTTGCAGCCCCACACCTCTTCCCCTGCCTGACACATTACCTGTCACACCTGTCTTCCACCACACTGCCCCTGCCCCTGTATCAGGATGCAATCTACCTCCTGCCAGCTTTCCCCAACACCCCACCAAGTCTACCATTCCTGACCACCTGCCCAAGCCTCCAGCTGCTTCTACCAGCCATGGGCACCATGGGCCAACTGCCTCTCATCCTTCCAAATCTTCTGACAAAGCCATGCGCTCGATATATAGAACTTTTTGGCAGGTACAAAATTAAAGGTCAGTTAATGTAAAGTTTATTTAGGGTAGCCCTGATAGACCAGGAATTGTACCATAAAGTGCCTTTCTTCAGGTTTGAATTGCAACAAGACTGAGGAAGGACACTTGGTACCCAAAAGCTTGTTCAGCAGCTCTCACAACTGTATAGTTGGTCCCGGCAAAGATATCACAAAAAAAATCCTTGCCTGAAGTTTTTATGTAGTCTGTGAGCTGAAGCTGGTTTTGTGAACTGTTTCAAAATCCCTTACAATTTGAGAATCTACATGCCATCCAATTCCCCTCCCTCCTGCCCCCACCAGCCACGGAACTCAGATTGTTCTCACAAAGTGACAATGTTATATAGTTCAATAAAGGTTGATATTCATCATACTGTAGCTTATACTCAATATTTTAATCAGAAATACATAAATGCAAACCTGACAGCATTGTGGTGGCTTGTGCCCTAAAGCATTCCAGAGATTAAAGATTATTACAGGGCTACAGCAGCTCCTGCTATGCAGCAAACTGATTCTAAAAAGTGCTTGAATGATATCGTGAATCACACTGTTCAGACTCGAGCTGGAATCAGTGTTTGTTTCAAATCATTCCATGCACCTTTAGTACATTTGCCTACGTAACTGAAAATCAGTTCTTGTTGTAGATGACATTTTAAAGACTGACATTTAGTACTGTTGACCACAAGCTGGTAACTTTTGAAGAATCAATAATGCAAATAAGTGGTCTGTTAGAAGAAATCCCAGTGTGAGGTCAACTTTAAAAAAGCTCATTTTACTTGCATCATTGCTTCCTACTATAGAGGAGGGGGAAAAGTCACTGTTTAATTAATGTCTATGCTATGTGACACTACAGTGACTGCTTATATAGGCACTCTGCCAGTGGGGGCTGTTATTTGGTTTGTTAATATAGGGGAACAAATGGTCTAATTTTAAGCCTGCATACTTGTTTTTTGTTAGCAGCTAAGCTGTCAATATAACAAATGAAAGAAAGGAAAGGTATTTTGAAAAACAGTGCCTGAATCATGTATTAATAAGCATACTTTTAACAAGGTTATGCTATTTAACAAGTCCATTCACAGTATACAGGAGATTTGGGACTGGGTTACCTCTGGTCCCGGAGGTGAGATTCTGAAGAAGCGTGTGCTAAGTCCAGTAAGGGAAAAAGTAAATAGGCAACAAAGTTCATGAGTAAAATGAGTTTTATGTGAAAATGCATTTACATACAAACAGAGAATGTAAATATATATTCTCTGTGCTTTCCTGCAGAGATATGTATGCACAAAGATATGTATATACAGGCAGTCCTCAAACTTTCACCACAATTGGTTCCTGAAAACCACGTCTTAAGTTGCAGCATCATAACTCGGAACCAATTTCCCCGTATGAACAATGTTATAAAAGGGGGATTGCTTCCTTTACAATGCTAGACACAGATGCCTCCAGATGGTAAGTCTATTGTGTGGGGGGGAGAGGGGAGGGAAGGGGTGTGGGGGCTCAGATCAACTCCCCTACAGTGAGGGAGGGATTGGGGTTGGGGCTGGGACAGAGGTTAGGGCCAAAGCTGCCCAGCCAGAGCATGGAGGGGGGAGTGGGTGGAGTGGCTCCCACCACTGTGTACCACCAGTCTGGGAGCAGCTAGTCTGGTGGCTCTCACCACTGCTCTCATCACCAGTCTGGGAGGGCTTGATGGGGGGAACGTATGCCTCAGGATCTGCTCAGGGTGGGCAGGGCTGGGACTGCACTGGGCTGCACTCTGGGTGGGCAATGAAAGGTGCTGGGAGTGGGGGCTAGGCTCTTCTGCCGGTCACCCAGCTGGGGTGGGGCGTAGCCACTGAACTGCCTCTGGACAAGTAGCGTGCAGCTGTGGGAGCTGCCCCAGCCTCCCTGTGCCTCCCAGACTAGCAGCAGCTTTGTCCCACATCACCCCCCGCCCTGCCCTGGCTAGGTGAGCAGCAGCTGGACATGGGGGGGGCGCATGTGCCCAGGGATCAGGGCGGGGGGGGCTCCAGCCACCCTAAAATTCACTGTAGCCCCCCATAAGCTCCACTGGCCACCAAGAGCACAGTCCCATAAAGCTCTATCCCCATCTGCCCCCCACATGTCCTGCTGCTGCTGCCACTCGCCCAGCTGGCGTGCAGGGGTGAGGGATAAAGCCACTACTCATCTGGGAGGTGCAGGGAGGCTGAGGCAGCTCCCACTGCTATGCGCTGCTTGTCCAGAGGCAGCACAGCAGCTCTGCCCCACCCTGGCTGGGACAAGTGGCAGAAGGGTATAGCCCCTGCTCCCAGCACCCACCTGGAGCTCAGCCCCAGCTGCACCCACCCCACCCACACAGATCCAGTGGCACCCCCCCCATGCCCTCCCAGACTAGTGGTGGGACCAGTGGTGAGAGCTGCTGGATGAGCCACTCCCAGACTGGCAGCGGGAGCTTCCTCCCCCTTCCCCACACCCCCTCTATCCCAGCTGGGCAGCTTTTGCCCCAGTCCCTGGCTCAGCCCCAGCCCCAGCTCCAATCCCTACCTGCAGGGGCATTGATCTGTGCCCCCATGCCTCTTCCCTCCCCCTTCTCCCCCACCACAAGGGACTTACTCGCTGGAGGCAGCTGTGTTGAGCATTGTAAAGTTGAAACCAACATCATAGATTCATAGATTCATAGATTAAGGGTCGGAAGGGACCTAGTAGATCTTCTAGCCCGACCCCCCGCCAGGGCGGGAGAACAACAAAAAAACCCCAAAAAGAGAAACGGGACTCAAATGAGTCCAGCCAGGTAGGCATCCAGCCTCTTCTTAAAGACCCCCAGGGTAGGGGCCAGCACCACTTCCCTTGGAAGTTGGTTCCAGCTCCTAGCCGCCCTAACTGTGAAGTAGTTTTTGCGGATGTCCAATCTATACCTCCTCTCCATCAACTTGTGCCCATTACTCCTTGTTATGCCAGCGGGCGCTAGGGGAAACAGCGTCTCCCCCAAACCCTTCTGGTCCCCCCTAGTGAGTCTATAGACGGTCACCAGGTCCCCCCTCAGCCTTCTCTTGTGGAGGCTGAATAGGTTCAGGTCCCGCAGTCTCTCACTGTAGGGTCTGCCCTGTTGTCCCCGGATCATGCGGGTGGCCCTCCTCTGGACCCTCTCCATGTTGTCCACATCCCTCTTGAAATGGGGCGCACAGAACTGGACACAATACTCCAGCTGTGGCCTGACCAGCGTCGCGTAGAGGGGGAGGATCACCTCCTTGGCTCTACTCGAGATGCACCTGTGGATGCACGACAAGGTCCGGTTAGCCCTGCCAACCATGACCTCGCATTGTCGGCCCATGTTCATCTTGGAGTCAATAATGACTCCAAGATCTCTTTCTGCCTCCGTGCTCTCGAGTAGGGAGTTCCCCATTGTGTAAGTGTGCTGCTGGTTCCTACTGCCCAAGTGCAGCACCCTGCACTTGTCCGTATTAAAACGCATCCTGTTCCTGTTAGCCCACCCCTGTAACCTATCCAGATCCCTCTGCAATCTCTCCCTCCCTGCTAGCGTGCTCACCTCCCCCCAAATTTTGGTGTCATCAGCGAATTTAAACAGGTTACTTTCCACCCCTTCATCCAGATCGCTGATGAAGAAATTGAACAGCGCAGGCCCCAGGACCGAGCCCTGGGGGACTCCGCTACCCACCTCGCCCCAGGTCGAATATGACCCATCCACCACCACCCTCTGAGTGCGACCCCTCAGCCAATCTGCAGTCCATCTGACTGTGGAGGCATCGATGCCACAGTCACCTAGTTTTTTAACTAGGATGGGGTGAGAGACGGTGTCAAAGGCCTTGCTGAAGTCCAGAAAGACTACATCCACCGCGACACCTGCATCCATGGCCTTTGTGACCTGATCGTAGAAGGCAATCAGGTTGGTCTGACATGATCTCCCCCTAATAAATCCATGCTGATTGCCCCTGAGCATCATTTCTGATGCCGGCCCCTCACAAATGTGCTCCTTGATGATCTTCTCAAAGAGTTTCCCCAGGATTGAGGTAAGACTGACGGGCCTATAGTTGCCCGGGTCCTCCCTCTTCCCCTTCTTGAAGATGGGGACCACATTTGCTACCTTCCAATCATCTGGCACCTGGCCCAAGCACCACGATCGCTCATAGAGCCGTGCCAGGGGCCCTGCAATAACCCCAGCTAGCTCCCTCAACACCCTGGGGTGGAGATCATCTGGACCCGCTGACTTGAACGCGTCCAGCCCCTCCAGAAGCTCTCTAACCCGGTCCTCCCCAACCTGAGGTCTGAAGGCGATCCCCTCGAGTCCGGCTTCTATCACAGCAGGGAAGTCCCAGTCCCTGCACAAGAAAACGGAGGTGAAGAATTGGTTAAAGAGGTCTGCTTTCTCCTCTGACGCAACCACCAGATTGCCCAGCGTATCCTGCAGGGGTCCCTTGAACCTTGAAACAGGGTGTAAATCTATAAATGTCATAAGTGCCATTCATCATAACTCAAAAAGTCATAAGTCAAGGACTGCCTGTACTCTTGTAGCACTAAGATTTGTAATGGAATGTTGTCATAGTGTTTAGGGTAGATGGAGTAATTTAGCAAATATTAGTTGGTTAGAGTTTTGTGTTCAAAACTCTCACCAGGTCCTTATATACTGAACTGTCACCAGAGTTCAAAACACCTACCAGGTACAGTTTAGACTGTACAAGGTATATTAATACATACCCCTATCTTTTTCTTGTGTTGCTGCTGCTGTTAATTTCTCTTTCATTTTTGGAATTATTGAATTAATTAGAAGGCTTTCACAGGACTTTAAAAAATCCAAGTGAGCTTTATGACTTTTCAATGTGCCTAGTTTGCTCTTGGCTAAATAACAGCATGTTGAAATTGCAGGCAGGTCAGTTACTGTTGAAGTAATTCTTGTTTGCATAATAAGTTACAGTTTAATATTTTACTACTTTAGTATACAAAATCTGAAGCATCTAAATAGTGGTAGATAGTATAGATGTGTTTTACATGACATAGTCCATTCCCTGAAGAGCTTCCAATCCATATGTAAAAATGTGTATATATACATAAAAAGTAAGAATGTAAGCATGTAAGAAAAAAAAGAATTAAGGGGAAAAAAAGTATAATATCATCCTTAATTTGCATGAATATTTTATCTCAACTTTTTTTAATTGTATGTTCTCCAGGAAGTTCGTAAATTAATATGTTTTTTTTCAAGTAGGGCTTTACCTACTAATTCTCAAGTGCCTGAGGCAGTCCAGCCCTGGAGCAGGAGAAGCTCCTAGGCTGCAGTCCTGGGGCTGGCCTTAGGCCATGCCCCTAGTGGCTGGACAGGCCCAGCAACAAATCTGCTCCTGCATCGCATCTACACATATGTTATGGCACAGGTATGTATTTGCAGGTAGCAAAATTAAGCACGATTACAGATTTTTATTGCGCAGTAAGCATGCATATGTGTAGATATGTGCGCTTGCTACGCAGTAAACTAGGCAACAGCACAGTAAATCATCTTGTGTGCACATGCCCAGTAAATGGCAAATTCTAAATAATCTGTGGATTATTTCTTTTGTTTCCATGGAATTTAAGGTTAAAAATGAGGCATACCTTGTACCACTGAAAGGGCCAACAGGGTCTCTATACACTATCTTTCAAAGGGATCAAAAGGGATCAAAGGGATCAAAGGGAGCAGGAGGGTGCATAAGCCCCCATGGCT
>NW_017728993.1:74728668-74735696 GCF_001723915.1 Gavialis gangeticus
TCCCTTCCGACCCTAGAAACTATGAAACTATGAAATACAGAGGGTTGTTATACTTCTTAACTTACCAGATCTGTACTCTGGGTTTGTACCCAGGTATTGACCTATGGCCTGGCCCTGCCCAGAGGATGATAAATCAATAACCACAAGATACCAAGATCAAATGAGCACCTCAATGCCAAGGGTGGGTGATATGTTACCCTCTTGGGGAGAGACAGGTTTACTAGGCAGGTGTCTCCACTTGTGACGGGAATCATTCCACAGGTAAGTAATCCACTGGGAAGTGAACTCGTCACTCACACAGACACCTATCACTACAAGTCAGGCACTGATCACCCTCTCAAGTACTCACACCACCATTTCTCTCCACAGACTCTCAGTCACACTCAAGATTTTATTTCAGCACAAATCTACTCATGCACAACACAGTCTTACAATCACACACCCAATCATGCCAGGTTCCAGTCACATACCCGAGGTGCTGATTCATGCAGGTTTTTTTCTACTCAGATCACACCTGTCAATCTTGTTCTCAACCAATCATCAGTTACTTCACTCTGTCAATCACCTGTCCATCATTGCTGGACCACTCAAAACTCTTCTTACCTCATGCTTCTTTAACATATTATTTCCCACCACAGCAGTTATATAACTATGATATGAATGTATGCATATCGCCACATACATGCATGCATTTCACCATGTGAATGCATGTATCTGGGTCATGACTTCATTGAGGGTAGAAGTTCAGGTTTTCTAGAATCTTTAGACCCTCTAGTCATGCACTCTTGCATATACAAGGTTATGATGTAATTAAACAATACTTGCCAGTGTCTGGGGTTCTCACCCTGTTGAATTGGCCATTTGGGGCTGTGGACAGAATATGTGGTATATGCAAATCAGATTGGAAGAATCAGTGTGAACTCAGAAACATTCTGTTCCCTTTATTATTTCCAAAATTACTAGGACGTAACTGGATCCTTGAACTGAGTACCTGCTTTGCCTTTTAAAAATTCTAGTAGGACATAAACTTATCCACAGTTTTCTCTAAAAATGTAAAACTATCTGAAGTAGAAAGACCTAAATGTTTTGCATGTTGGCCAACCAACCTCACTGACATGATACCTTTTAAATCAGTCAGTTAGGGTGGGCCTTACTGAGATTAGCCAGTAGTCAGAACTCTTCATATACTTAGATGAGCATCCTGGTCTAAGGGGAAAAAATAGAAGCATCTGTAGAAGAATTTGGAAAAGGAATATACAAATAAGAACATCTAAAGAACATAAAAAGTCAAGGTCTATCCTGATCCATCCTGGAAACATTCCAGTGAAGCTAATAGACATGGGTGAGTGGTACTGTCTTAGTCAGCACATGCCCCCCTGTCGCCAGTCCCGCCAACCAGGGCAGGGTCCCCCCCTGTGGCCAATCTCACTGCCCAGGGAGACCCCTGTGGTCAATCACTGTGACCACTTCTGGGAGCAGCTGCAGCGATTGGCCAGCACTTGCACAGGGGGCACCAGCTTTCTCGTCTGCCCCCACCACCCATTGCCTACGCAGCAAGTGCAGATGGTCAGGATACAAAAAAATTATAGAAGTAGCCTTAAGTAAACATCTTTGAAATGCTGGAAAAACAATGCTTATGAGTGGATTGTACACAGAGATTAAAATTAGGGCTTGATGAAAGCACATGTCTCTACTACCTCAGTTAAAGGCAGCCAATTTACATAACCCAAAAGCTGAAGTATAGAGAGAATCACATTGCATAAGTGTGGAATCAGGGAAATAACTTTTTAGGCCTGATTATTGTATGTACCTCTTATCCAAATGAAATAGGATAGACTCATGTGATGTATATGAGAAGATAGAAACATTTCAAAGAAGTCTCCATTTGCACAATAACTCTATACAACTAAATACACTTGCCCTCTGTTTTTTAAATCAGTTCACAGCTTTGGCGTACTCTTAAGCCTCTGACAGATTTTTAATTAAAGGTGTGGAAGTTTCTGATCCATGATACCAACAATTGTGCCTCCTGCCATGCCACACATGCATGGTAAGAGGTGTGACTGTGGGATCAAATTGTGTCCTATTGCTGGTGTAGGAGGCTCACTCATGATCCTGGACTGCCACTATACTGGCAAGTACTGAGCCAGAGTCCTATAGTGCCAGTAAGCTGATCAGTGTTCCTAGCTGAGGGAGTGCATTGGAGCCCTTCTGCTTTGGTTTACTCTCAAGGCTGGAAGTACTGGTCAGCTGATCATTGCTGGCCACACATTGAATTACAGATGTAATGGGAACTGGCCACAAAGTTATTATGCATATTTTGTATAATAACTTTGGGGTTTATTCCATGTTTTATCATGCCATTAATTGCATAAATGTGTGGTCGGATTACTATTTATGCCATGATTAACTTGTTAATCATGTCTTTAGTGTAATGTCAGCCCGGGGCAATAGAATTCACATGGCAATGAAACACTCAAGGAAATTTCAGAACCACTGTTATCACCTGTAGTAGTGCAGAAATGATTCCTTTTCCTATGGAACTCAACTTTGTTCACAGCAACTGACTTTACGTGATGTGCATATTTTTCAATTATGGTTTCTATATGGAAGAATTAAATTACCCATCTTGCAGAAGCTTAAACCATTTAGGAACAGGGCAGCCTGCATGCTTAAAAAACACAAGTCTGCAGGACTCTGTTATCCAAATGCATAATGAGGACTGAATCCATACTGTACTCCTAAGTACAGCATCTATTTCTGGATTTACCATCTTATTCTGGATTTTTAATGCCTGCTGTGTGTTTAACCTAACCTACCTGAGAGACCTTCTCTGTAGCCAAAAATGTTGCCACCTCACGTTCACTTGAAATAATGGAGCAAAATACTTGTTTTCCCAGCACAGGAACCAGCAGATGTGAGGAAACTTAATATCAGCCATGACTAAATTATGACATCTACACTGTACATTCATGCATTGGTAATATTTAGAAGAGACATGTAAACTCAGCTGCATATGCCACAACAATGAGACATGAGGCATCAAGCTGTCTAGAAGGTCTTTCCACAAGAGAATCTTGTGAATAACTTTCACTCTCACAAAACTTAATTTTTTAAAAAGAAGTCAGTGGAAGCCTGTTTGGCTCTGCAAAAAGAGTAGTATTGTGCATTAGTACCCCTGACCTTTAACTCCCAGTGACAATAGGATCCATCTGCCTCAAAGCCCTTCTGCTTTTTCCTCACCATCCTTTCCTTTTTGTTACATTAAATGAATCTTTCTTGAGTAAGAGGCAGCAAGAATAACAAAGAGTCTATCCTGCAAGCATTTAAGACAAGAACAACTATGTACTAAGGAAGAGTTAGGTATATAAAAAAGGAACAGGAGGCAACTACCTCCTACCCAAGGTAGTAGATCCATGGCAAAGTTTTCAAAAATAACTAAGTGACTCAATCAGTTAGAAGCTGAAAAGTGCCTCTACATAACTGCATTGGTTCACCTTAGCCAGGATTCCCCTTAGCATGCCACACCCACTAGTTTCCACAAGCATGCTCCAAAACCAGGGCTAGAGACAGACATTAAAAAAATCTGAGCCTGAGTAAATTCAATCTTTGCAGGTTAGTCTAATGTGACTAGGCTGAATTGGTTTGAAACTGGACAGATATTCTCTCTGGACTAAGGAAATTCAGGCACATGCCTACAGTGTCTCAGGCTAGAAGCCAGGGGGCACTAGAGAAGCCCTCCCTTCCCTTTGGCACAGTGCTGGGCTGAGGGGGGGCATGGCAAGGCCCTGGCAGTACACTGTGATTAGGGAGGTCTGCCTGCACCATCCTAGGCTTTTCCCAGCTCGCTGCTTAAGGGGCAGGAGTGTTGCCAGCCCCAAGCCCCCAGCCCCAGGCTAACACTCTGAGGTGGGGGAGGGGTGTGCAGTGCATGCATCTGTTGATGATATGGACCTTTTCAATCTCCCTCCCTGCTTCGTCATACTGTCTGCAGCAAACCGACAGGTGAGCAAGCTAGCCAGGCAGCTGATAGCACCCAATTAGCAAAACAATAGCCTCTCTCCATATTACTTCAAACTTCTTAAGCAGCCCTGTTGATTAGCTCCAAAAGCCCTAAGTGGTCACTGTTTTGTCTTTCTATCCCAGTGAAACCGGAGAGAGACACACACACAGATACCTCTTGGCATTAGCTAGCATACCACATACTGGCTATGGTTCCTGCTGTGGCAGAGAGGATGAAGGGATCTCTGCTTAAGCAGCAAGTGGTGAGGTGGGGAGGAGAGGGGGACGCAGGGAAGCCAGCAGACCCTGCTGCACCTGCAAGTCTATGCCGAGCTCCAGCCAGGGAGCAGAGGGAAGGGGCGAGCTCTTTTGTGAAACAGAGAGCCCTGCCCAGCCCAGAGAGCATGCCGCGATGCTGGGGGACTCTGACTTAACTTAAACCAGAAAGGGGTGTGGGACAGATATTTCATAAACTGGTTTGAGCCAAATCAGTTAAGTCTGATGCTGCATTTAACCAGGTTTATCTCAAACCAGTTTCAGCCATTTTCAGACTGGTTTATGTGCACTGAACATCTGTCCTGTTACAGGATTAAAACAGTTTCTGATCACTTCAACTGATTTATGTGTAATGTCTGTCCCTAACCCAGAGGTTTGCCAGTGAAGTTGCTCAAGAATAACTCAGTGCAACTGCTTGTGACACCTCAGTCTCTAGAATTCTTCAGAGCAGCTGTGGGGTGTGGACATGGATATGGGCATGGACCTGAGCCTAAGCAGCCTCATCCATATACTTCTTGATTTGGCTGAGGCATGTTGCTACTGTGTCTAAGAAAAGTCCATGAGACTTAGATATTTTTATGCCTGAGCCAATTCTGAAAATGCCAGTTAGGTTCCTAAGTCACATTTTTTTAAAAGTTGCAAACAAAACATGTTTACACTAATGATTCACAACAACTTATATGTATGCACACAGTTCAAATACATATGACAACACAAAGTACCTCAAGACAAGATTATGGCATTGCAACATCATGGGTATCCAAAGGAGGGAAGTAAAACCACCTTATAAAAATAATGCAACAAACTTTAATCTACAGCCTTCATTCATTAGTGGCTGCCTTGCATAAGGTAGACAACAGGGAACTATTTTACCACAGGGAACTATTTTGTTTAACTTTATGTCCTTCCAATATTTCATTCTTGAAGCACTTGAAGCCTATGTAACATAGAATATGAAGCCCACTACAGTACAGTAGAGCCACAGTGATATATGACAGGAGTGTCAAAGGTAATAGCCTGCAGTGGTACTTGTGGGTCTTGGATTGGCCCTGTGTACTGCATGTAGTGCATGGAGCTGGTCTGGTGACTATGCCGGTTTGGGAGGTGCCACAGGCAGCGTATAGAACAGGACTCAGCATGTGGGCTATATCTGTGCTTGGGGCTGGTTGAAGGTGCATGCTGCATGCAGCACATGAGGCTGGTCTGGGGTGTATATTTCAGGTGGTACCTGAGCCAGACTTGTCCTGTGTGTTGAATCCTGGGCCAGCTGAGATCGGGCCCACAAACCCACTTCACACACTGAAGTCTATGCATGGCCCAAACCGGCCCCATACACTACATGTAGCACATGGGATTTGGGCCAGTACATGCTTCATGCAGCACAGGGGGCAGGTCTGAGACCTGCAGGAAGCACTGCAGGCCAAATGGTAGGGCTTTGTGGGCCAGATGCAGCCCATGGACCATATATAGCACCATGGGGCTAACCAATGCATTTTCCTTAGTCATTCCCAGAACTGGCTCATTTGGGCTCAGATTGTCCAAACTGTTTCAGACAGAGATTGGTGCTGATGTTTAAAGTTTGAACTTCATGGCTAAAATTTGGTCCAGGTTGCACACTGGTTCTGGCACACAGGGCTGGTCTGTGGTTCCAATCTGGTCCACAGGCTGACCCTGCATCCTCATTCCACCCCCACAGCTGGATGGGTTTGATAGCCCTGATATACAAAGGCACCAGAATTATGAAATATGTACAGCTTCATAAACAAATTCCCATTGTTGTTTCTTTCATTTCACACTGTATTGAAGAAGTTAATGTGAAAGAAGAATACCAGTAGTCAGGGTCTCCTAACAGTCTTGTCAAGTTCAAACATTCAACAATTGAAACTTAAGCCCCTCCAAAATCCTGAGTTACAAAAATAAATAAAACCTGGGTCTTTTTATTTGCTTTTTAGGTTTTCATATTCTCACTCTATATTTCAAAGTTTTCTTATGCATCTAAGCATCTCATGATGCTTCTTATTGTAAAGGTGAAACCTGAGTTTTCATGTAGCTCCAGGAAAAAACAAATTTTAAAATTCATGATAAAATTATGAACATTTCCAATACTTTGAAGAGGAGGAGTATATTTGTGTGTGTGTGCATGTACATAGTTTCTTTAGGCATTAAAGTTTATTTAAAAGCAAGAAAGATAATATAAATTGGTTTCATATAGTGTTGTAGCTAGTAGCTAGCTAGGGTAGGGAACAATTGCAGGCAGACCTGGACAGGTTAGAAAAGTGGGCAGTACACAATAGGATGCAGTACAACAAGCACAAATGCAGAGTGCTGCACCTAGGTCACTACAATATCCAGCACACCCAGTGGCTGGGAAGTGACCCTCTCAGCAGCACAGAAGCGGAAAGGCATCTCGGAGTCATAGTGGACTCCAAGATGAACATGAGTCATCAGTGTGACAAAATCATCAGGAAAGCTAACTGCACTTTATCATGCATCAGCAGATGAGTGACAAATAGAACCAAGGAGGTGATACTTCTCCTCTATGAGGCATTGGTCAGACTGCAGTTGAAGTACTGAATCCAGCTTTGGGCGCCGTACTTCAAGAAGGGTTAATAGACTCATAGTTTCATAGTTTCTAGGGTCGGAAGGGACCTAAGCAGATCATCTAGTCCGACCCCCTGCCATGGCAGGAAAGAGTACTAGAGTACTGTTCATCTAACCTCCTCTCAAAACCCCCCAGGGTAGGAGCCTGC
>NW_017728993.1:74735901-74757514 GCF_001723915.1 Gavialis gangeticus
CCCCACACTGCCGACCCATGTTCATCTTGGAGTCAATGATGACTCCAAGATCCTTTTCCGCCTCCGTGCTGACAAGAGGGGAGTTCCCTAACCTGTAGGTATGGTGCCGGTTGTTCCTCCCCAGGTGCATCACTTTGCACTTGTCTATGTTGAATCCCATCCTATTCTCATCCGCCCATCCTTGTAACCTGTCTAGGTCTGACTCGAAAAGGTTCAGCGGAGAGCCACTTGTATGGTCAGGGGCTTACAGGACAAGCCCTATGAGAAGAGACTGAGGAACCTGGACCTCTTCAGCCTCCACAAGAGAGGGTTGAGAGATGATCTTGTGGCCACCTACAAATTTATTAGGGGGATGCAGCAAGGGATCGGAGATGCTCTGTTCACCATGGCACCTCTTGGGATAATGAGGTACAATGGTCACAAACTGACGGAGAGCAGATTTAATTTAGATATCAGGAAAAACTTCTTCACAGTAACGGTGGTCAAAATTTGGAACGGGCTTCCAAGGGAGGTGGTGCTCTCCCTTACTTTGGGGGTCTTTAAGAGAAGGCTGGATAGGCATCTGGCTGGGGGCATCTGACCCCAGCACTCTTTCCTGCAGAGGGTCAGACTCAATGATCTGTTCAGCTCCCTTCTGGTCCTAGCATCTAGGAATCTAGGAATCTAGTAGTTTGGCATATATTTATGGGTGAAAGTGGTGTTATGAGCCTGACTTCATCATCTCAACACTATGATGAACACTATGACATAAGTTTAGTTGACTAATGTTGGTAACAGTGAGCCTCAGAAATCTGAGCCTGAAAACTCTGCAAGAGTGCACTGATATCTTTTGGGAAGTACTGTCACATCTCATAATCACATTGAGTAAGACAGAATATGAGTTCCACAGTAGATGGACACTCTGGAGGTGGCTCAGCTTGTCACACTAAATAAGACATGTTCTCTACCATTGTATTAATGCTCATCAATATTTGCACAGAGTGGTTAAAATTAGACCACTCAGGAAAGGAAATGGTGGCAAAAGTTAAAGTTAAAAGAAGAAATCAAGTATACTGGGGTTGCAGGATTATTTTATTATACTGCTAAAAGTTGAAATGGGTGGATAGATTTTGTGTCAAAATAGACAAGGAAAGTAGGCTTTAAATGTGTTCATTCTATCTGTGGCTGATAAAAAAAATCATAAATATAAGCATTAAACACAATAAAGAAAATAAACAAAAAATCTCTTTTTCTTCTACAGTCCTTTTGCATGGCTCATGCTATGCAAACGGGCCAGATTCTGGTTATAGCTAACTAGCAGTTAATTTCCTTGGAGAACAGAAGTTCCCTACAGATGAAACACCAGCAGAAGACCACTCCTGCGTTAGTTCTGCCCCTAACCCCCTCCCCACAACTCCACACACGCACGCATGCACGCACGCATGCACACATGCACACACGCACCCAAAATTACTGTAGGACAAATTTTGCAGTGGAGAATGGTGGAGAGAAAATTGTGTCTTGAATATTCTAGAGTTGTTCCCCCCAATGCTTGTATTGATGCATTTGTCCACAGATTTGTTTGTGACTAGAAATATTAAAAGTACAGGTGCAAAATCCAGATATGCCACTGTGTGTAATAGCAGCTTTTTAATAATTTTGGCCAAAATATAGAATCAATAAGTAATGTAACACTGATAAGCAGCAGTGCTTTACTCAAGAAATAGAAAGGTATCCACTGATTACAAATTGCTGCATGTTAGCCATGTACTGTTCAACTTTTAATTAAGAAAGCTTAAATAAAAAAAATCCTTATGCCTTGACTATATGATGATAATTAATAAAACACTCAGGCATAAAGGTTTTTATAGTATTTGCAGAACAGTTTATAAATGATCATTCAAAATAATGCATATGTTGCTTAGGAGTTAGTAATTAAACAAAAACACTATATTCATAAATAATATGCTGCTTAGGCTGTGCCTGGAATTTAGTGTCACCCACTTTGACATCTGTATTTGTATGGTGCTGTAAATTTAAGTGGTGAAGCTTAATGTTTTGTTTGGCCACTAAGAAGTCTTGTTTTCAATGTCTCTTTTTAAAGATATCACTGAGAAAGAGAAACAGAATAAAATTGAAGATAAACTTAAGGTATGTCATTGACTGTCTTTTTTTCCTTCAAATTCTCCTGTTTACTAATTCTGTATTGTAATCAAACTTTCAGTCACAACATTTTTCTGTTTTGCTTTGCTGCGTCATCATCGGTACAGTCACTTTCCCTCTGTCGATTTTGACCTGAGTGAAACTCATTTTTAGTTTCTGTTTCTTAGAGCACATTCCAATCAAGGGAGAAAACAGCATCCTTTCAAAATGGGAGTTTAACCATAACAAATGTTGTCATCTTTTATCAATGGTACAACAGGTAAAAGAAAAAAAATGAAAAAAAAACTTAACCATTTTCCATAATGCATCTTATAATTGTTTGTGACAGCCTGATCCGGAGGCTGGTCCTGACCTTTCTTTACTCTTTAGATATCTAGAAAATAAAGAGCTATCGCTTTTGATGCTGTTACTATATTTGTAGCCTAGTTTTTACCAAAAAAAAAGAGTGAAGCTTGGCATTGTTCCAATGATTTGGCCCTGTGGAGTTAAAGCTTCAAAATTAGAGGTTTATATTTTTTATGATCCTACAAACAATTCTCTTTGGATGGTCCCCTTTACCCATAAGGAGAGTTGTTGTTGCCTATCTAGCTTGTAAACAAAATGCTCTTTTTTGGGAGACTGCACTGTTGCTTTTTGAGGCACTGCTATAAGTTTAAGCCCACAACTGAAAACTTTTATGAGAGAAGTCCCATCAGAGTCAGTACAATGATTTATGTGAACAAAGGCTTTCTGCTATGACCAAAAGTTTGGCTTTCTACATAGTGCATCCAAGATGAAATATTATACTCATTTCCAAAAAACAAAAGCAAAAAAAGCAAAGCAAAGCAAAGCAAAATAAAACAAAACAACTCCTCCCCCCTTACTTTTATTGTGGTTTGTTAATGCAAAATATTCAATTTTAGGTTAGGATGGTGAATGTTTGGATGCACTGTCAAGATGCTCAAGAAGACTTGATTTTTATTTTATGAAACTTTAAGAGATGTACATTTACTTCTAATGAGTACAGGTCTAAAGAAAACCTATCTTTTAAGTATTTTTTCCTGAGTTTATGTTCTTAAATATATAGTAAACAAATTACATATAGTAAATTAATGCACATTCCAATAAAGGTATATTTATTTTTGCTTCAGTCTTAAAAATATATCCCTAGGTTCATAGTATACTAGTAAAGATTTAACTTATTCCTGTTGAGAGAGAAACAATACACAACATCATCTGTATCACCCTTTTCAAAATCCTAGGTCTGCCCATGTATTCAAAATAGTGATCAGTGGAACAAACTGAGAGCTAATGTGTATGTGTGTTGAGGGGGGCGGTAAATATAGTAGATGAAAGACAGAAAGTGGTACAATAGTACAAATATAGTATCAATACAAACCAAAGGTAACTGCAGGTGCTCAGGAACTCTGAGAATCAGCACATACCTTTCCCAAGGTCACAGAATCAATGTCAGAATTGGAAACCAATACCAACTGACTGCAGTTTATAACATCTTTTTGTTTTTCTGTCGGTTTTCATCTTGCAAATCCTAGGTCCTGTTGCTCTCCTTAGTCACTGGGCACATCTACACGAGATGCTACTGGGCAGTCATTCCTCTGCATTATTTAGTACTTGTATTAGGAAGTCCTAAATAAATGTGCAGTAACTAGAGTTACCATGCAGTAGTGCTGGTGAACATCTTTTAGGTGACACTACTGCACAGGAGCCTAATAATACTGCACAGTAGTGTATTAGCATTGTCCCTGCTGTGACAAGTTACTGAGCAGTATTTTTCAGCAACTGCATATTCAGCATTTCATGTAGACATGCCCACTGAATCCTGCTTCAGGAAATGAGTAGAACACTGATCGTGGAGGACTTCCCAGTTGTACAGCTCTGATTTACAAAGGATATAGAAGAGGTTGGCCAATTACATGTTGTTCTCTGACATGCAGTGTCTGGGCAGGAGCATATATCACTTGGGCAAGATTCCCAGACTGCTTGTGGGCACAGTATAGCCTGCTCACTTGGAATAAGCACTGATTCTAGTACTTTGTTCTTAATGTCTTGGAAGGAACCAAATCCATCTCCTGTTGAAGTCACTGGAAGGATTCCCACTGACATCAAAGGGACTTGGACTAAGTGATAAGCAGCTGATTTATTTATAGGAATGGGAAATATCTATTTGTTTTTCCTCTGATAAATTTCAGGTTGCCTCTGCATTTACAGTAATATGTGTTTATAAATTCTGAAGCAGCCATTTCATTTGCTTTACTATGCATTTTTTAAGTAACTGATCTTATACACAATTCAAGTATCACTGAGCAAATTTAATTATTGCCTTAGCAATTTAGCTTCAAACACAACTCTCTCTTTTTAAACATAAATTCTACCTGCTCTCGGCAAAATAACCATGTTTACTTAGAGTCTATTTAAAATAGACCAAATGTGACAGCTGTAATGCTAATATGCGGCTGGAGAAATGCCCTTAACAGATTTGTATGAACAGAAGAGCAGTAATAGCTAGTTATGAAATCCTATTATCACCCTGATCCTAATGACCTTTAGAAACATAATTTACCGATGAATTCATTACTCAGAGGACTTGGAAATTTTTTTGGATAGTAATTTTAGGGGGGATGCAGTATAGGTCACCTCACCTTATCACTCCACACATGTTTAGAAGATTGACCATATTTGCTACTATTTTACGTGCTCTTATGCTTATTAATATTTATAGTACAGTAGCCCAAACAGATTCTGACTGAGACCAGGACCTCATTGTGGCATTGTACAAATACATGACAATGAAGAATTTGTAATACTTTCAGGAAGAATAAGGAAGTCCACAGGGGAAGTCAATATGACTAATAGCTATTGTACTTTAAGTATGCTCCCTCTCTGTTCATTCTAGCTCTCACATGAATCTCAACACACACAAGCATACCAAAGGTAGAAGTGTTGTCCTTATTTTATATATCAGAAACTAAGGACTGGATGCAAGCCACACATGACACAGGAATCTAGCAGAGTTGGGAGTTAAACTCTACTCTTACAAGTCCCAGATCTATCTTTTTTTTAGAATTTTTAACCAGTGCTATTGGGACCAGTAGAATTTGATTGGAAATTCACTGAAGCACCGACTGGTCCTTAAAACTTGATAATTTGTGAAGACACGCAAGACGTGACTTTATCACTTGAATGAGTGTTTCTCTTGCTAATTCAGTTTTGTGTAACTATGGGTGCCTGGCATCTGTTTGGCTCTATTAAAACCATAGCTTACATATAGTTTTATCTAATTGTAATATTATGCTAAGTACAGTACAGATAAATCTCCTTTCTAATACATAAAAAATCCAATTAACTTGTCAGCAGTAAAGTGTTTTGTACCATATTGTGCTTTTGTTCAAATTCATGCAGTGCCACAATGAGGGAAAAAAAGATTAGACTGTTTAGACTGGTTTTAGCTTGTTGTCCAGATTGTACTGTTTATATTGTATTTGTTCAATGGAATGGCATCAGATGTACATACATAAAGTGAACAGTGGTTAGAAACGCTTGTTCAGGGAGAAAGACTTAGGCAGTAAGGGTAAGTACAGACATTAAAAAAGCATGAGGTAGAATTGATCTAATTTATGCAGTTTTTTGTAAGTGGCATAGTTTAGATTGATAGCAAACAGAATACACACTCGCCCTTGGTGTGGGGAGGGGCAACTCTTAGACCAGGTTCTACTATTTTTTAGTCTATGTTTGCCAAATTTCTGTTCTGTTATGGGTATAGACTGGTTTGTTTAAAAAATACAGTTTACGGATATTATATCCCTTCCTGCCTCTTTTACCCTTTTCTTAGACCAGGTACAGATATTATGCTTTTACCAGTATAAGTATTGGATAATGTATATTTGCCTCCCAATATTTTATGTAACTGGAGTAACTTCCAGCCAGACAGCTATCAATTCTTCATTCGAAGTATTATAAAGTATTATTGCCTCCCAGTATTTTACAAATTTATGTTATCAAATCACTTATACTGGTAAAAGTGTAATATCTGTACTTCGCATAAGGGGAGGATAAAAGAGGCAGGAAGGGATATCATCTTCATAAATTGTATTTTTTTAAGTTCCTAATGTTTAGAGTCTTTGGTAAATTTGAACACTGCTCCACCCACATGCAGTTCTGTCATTAAAAAGAAACTGAAGAGACTTATTTATAGAAATCTTGGAAAGAAAAATATTTTCAGATAAATTAGAAGCATATGAATTTCTATTCTGGAATTTACTTATTTTCATAGATTCATAGATGGTTGGGTCAGAAAGGACCTTAGAAGATCATCGAGTCTGTCCCCCTGCCCTGGGCAGGAAAGAGCACTGGGGTCAGACAACCCCATCCAGGTGTGTGTCTAGCCTCCTCCTAAAGACCCCCAAGGTAGGGGAGAACACCACCTCCCTTGGAAGGCCATTCCAGATTTTGGCAACCCTTACCTTAAAGTTCTTCCTGATGTCTAACCTAAACCTGCTCTCTGTCATTTTGTGGCCATTATTCCTAGTTACTCCAAGGGGTAAACAGAGCCTCTCCTATTCTTTGCTGTCCCCTCCTGATGAATTTGTAAGCAGCCACAAGCTCACCTCTCAGCTGTCTTTTGTGGAGGCTGAAGAGATCCAGGGCCCTCAATCTCTCCTCATAGGGCTTTTCTGGCAAGCCCCTAACCATATGAGTGGCCCTCTTTTGAACCTTCCCAAGGTTGTTCCCATCCCTCTTGAAGTGGGGTGCCTAAAACTGGACTCAGTACTCCAACTGCGGCCTGACCAATGCTCCATAAAGGGGAAGGATCACCTCCTTGGACCTGTTTGTCATGCACCTGCTAATGCATGATGAAGTATGGTTAGCTTTACTGGTCACTTCATCACATTGATGACTCATGTTCGTCTTGCAGTTGACAGTGACTCCAAGATCCCTTTCCACTGCTGTGCTGCTGAGAAGATCCTTCCCCACCCTGTAAACGTGCTGGTGGTTCCTTCTCCCTAGGTGCAGCACTTTGCATTTGTCCTTATTGAACTGCATCCTATTCTGTTCCACCCACTTTTCCAACCTGTCCAGTTTCACCTAGGTTTGTTCTGTACCCTCTGGTGTGTTAATTTTACCCCATAATTTGGTATCATCTGTGAATTTGGACAGAGTACTTTCCACGCCTTCGTCCAAGTCACTAATGAAGACATGGAACATCATCAGTCCAAGGACCAAGACTTGTGGGACTCCACTGCCCACATCTTTCCAGGCTGATACCAACCCATCCACCACCGCTCTCTGGGTGTGACCCCAAGCCAATTTGCCACCCACCTGACCATGTAATCATCTTCACTCAGTTTATCTATAAGAATATAATAAGATACCATATCAAAGGCCTTCTTAATATTGAAGTAGATGACATCTACCTCGATTCCTGCATCTAAGCATTTTGTGACCTGGTCATAAAAAGAAACAGGGTTAGTCAGGCAGGATCTATCTGCTATGAACCCATGCTGGTTGCCCTTTAGCATTTCCTTCTCCCCTGGACTCCCACAAATGTGATCCTTAAAAATTTTTTTGAAGGTTGTCCTGAAGATAGAGGTGAGACTAACATCATAGTTACACGGATCGTCCCCCCTCCCCTTCTTGAAAATAGGGACCACATTGGCCCTTTTCCAGTCCTCTGGAACCTGACCTGAGCAGCAAGAGTGCTCAAACAGCCATGCCAGTGGCTCTGCTATGACACTGGCCAATTCCTTCAGGACTCTTGGATGAAGATCATCTGGGCCTGCTGACTTAAGCACATCCAGCCCCTAGAAGTGTCTCTTCACTAAGTCGGAGCTAACAGTAGGTGGGTTGGTTCCCCCTGTATGCTTGTCTATGTTCCAATTATGAGATTTGCCCTGATCCAAGTTCAGGAAAACAGAGGCAATAAACTCATTGAAGAGTTCAGCTTTGTCCCCACCTATCTGTCACTAATTGCCATAGTCTTGTGGGGCCTATGCTACCCTGCACGTTCTTTTTGCTCCCTATATACCCAAAGAAAGACTTTTTGTTGCCTTTAATTTTTGTTGCCAGCCTAAGTTCCATTTCTGCTTAGGCCTTTCTGACTACCTCCATGCAAGTGCAGGCCAAATAGGTACGTTCTACCTTGGTAGTTACCCCCTGCTTCTGCAGCCTATATGACTCTTTTTTTTGCCCCAAGGATTTCCTGGATTTTCCTGTTCGGCCAAGAGGGTCTCTTGGCCCCTTTGCCCCCTTTCCTGCACGAGGGAATTGTTTCCTTCTGTGCCTGTAGGGTGCTACTTTCATGGAAGTGTGAGTTGTGGTCAAAGAAGCCAAAACCTGCTTGATGACACCAACTCCAGAGCCACAGGTTGACTTCTCTGATGCAGGCATTGTGATGCTGACCATGACTGCTGACCAGGAGGATTGACGATGAGACTATCCGCACCCCCGTCTTCCTAAGCCTGGCCCCCAGAGCCCTGTCATATGGTTTGGAGTACTCCTGGACGCATCATTTATGCCCACATGGATGAGGACCATGAGATATTAGTTGGAGGGCCAGATTAAGGTGGGAATCCTTACAGTGATGTCCTGGATCTGGACTCCAGGCAGGCAGCATACCTCCCACTGTGGTATCTGGGTGACAGATGGGTCCCTCCATTCCTCTCAGGAGGGGGTCACCAACTGTGATGACTTGGCGTCTCTTCCTTTGGCTACCCAGCTGACCCTCAGCCTTCATGGTGGTGGCTGTGGCTGTGGCTTCCACCATTTCACTCTCTTCCAGTGCTGCCTGGGCCTCGTATCTGTTTCCCAGCTGCACTGGGAAAGCTGTCTCAGCAGCATGATGTCTGGTTCTGGAGGTGACCATCTTCCATTCGTCTGCATTGGGTCCCTCCTGTGTAGGCTTTCCACTAGATGACTGATCCTGCAGAGGATGAAAGTATTCATCAATCTCATCCTCTGCAGCCCTGATCCAACACAGCCTGCTAACTTCTGCCTGGAGTTCTCTCACCTGCCATTCCATGGCCTCAAGCAGGGCACATGTGGGACAGGTGAAGGGATTCCTGGCCACCCCCTCCACCATCTTCAGGCTCCAGAGGCCCCACCAGACAACACCCGCAGACAGGGGTGCAGGGTGCTGCCAACCTATCCAAGGGCCCTGTCTGGGTGGAGACTTCCGCAGAGCCATGGGTGGGAGGCAATGCCAGGGCAGGACCCCTGGTTGCATGCTGTGTCATAACCTCCATTGAAACACGCCTCCTCTTTTACTCATCTTAGGTCTCCATCTGAAGCTGCCACCTCTTAGAGTTCAGGCCCCTCCTGTGTGTCCTTCTGTGCAAACTCCCACACAAACAGCATACCCTTGATGAGCACGCTTGTTTGCTCAGCTTGTTTGCATGGCTTGGGAGCGTGGCTCCCTTCCAGCACTGCTATATGGGGATGGGAGGGTGGAAAAACCCTTCCCAATCCCCTACATCTGGCCCCACTCTTTGCCTTTCCCCCACTCACTCCCTCTTACTTTGTAGTTACTTCCTCATCTACTGGAGATCTGCGGTTCTGGTGTGCTGTGGTTGGGGGAAGCCAAAGGCTTAAACATGCTGCTGCACACGCGTGCCTCCTTCAGTGTTTGGGTAGGACTGGCACGGCTTTGAATTTCCTGTGGCTACCAGTGGCCATTCAGCTGTTCTGCACAGGTACGGCTTGCCCTGTGCTTGTGCAGAAGAGTCTGCTGGCAGTCCCTCCCCCCCCAAGGAAATGATGCCCTGGGAGCCTCCCCCCAACCCTGGAATCCCCTAGTAAGCAGCCCCTGCCTCCCACTACGAGTCATTTACCCCCTCTGGCTACCCCTCACCTGCGCTCACTCCCAAGCAAACTCTGGGATGCCCTTGAAGAGCGCACCTGTTTGCTCGGCTTGTTTGCATGGCTCAGGAGTGCATCTCTCTCCTGGCACCTCTATACAGGGATCAGAGGGTGGAAAAATCCTTCCCAATCCCCTACAGCTAGTTCCACTCTTCTCCCCTTCCCCACTCTCTCCCTCTTACTTTGTAGTTTCTTCCTTGTCAACCGGAGATCCACCACTCTGGTGCGCTGTGGTCCGGGAAAGCCGAGGGCTCATGCACACTGCCACACACATGTCTCCTGTGGTGTCTGAGCCCAATTGATTTTCAGGGTTTTCTTTTGGTTAAATTCTGATACCCTTACTCATGTTGGCTCTCCAATTTTCACTGGCCCATTAACTCAAGGAATACTATACAAGACTCACATTGTATAAGGAATCCATGTAAATACCAGTATAAGTATCTAATACTATGCAAGAAAGACTGTAAATTCTTTCTGGAACTGATTGACTAAATGTACAGTACTAAGGACAATAATTGCCCAACTTCGCTGGCAAAGTGCTCTAGTATAAATAATAACATTAGCTATAATGTAGAAAGAGAGATTGTGTCACATTTAAAAGGTAATTTAATTGTCTAAATATCATAGCATTAATAGATTAAAAATGTATTTTTAATCATCATGAAAATGCTAAGAAAAACCACATACAGACATACAAAATGTCTTTCTTTATTCTGCTATTAACATAAATGTAGAAAATCTTTCTACTTATCTAACAGTTATCCACATGTTCCCCACTCTCAACTGTGACAGTATCAAAAGAAAGATTATTAAAAATAAATAACCATCAATAACTAAAGCTGGGAAACCATTTTTTTTCTGTTGAAGATACGTCTAAAATGGAAAAAGGGAGTGAAATGCCTGTAGTCAGCACTTGAGAGATATTATTACAACTGGATTGCTGTTGCAAGGAGAGAAGAAAAGTGATTTGGGTTTGCAATCACAGCAGGAGACTTGAATTGATTGGTGCGCTTTTATTCCTCATATCACACGCTGTTGAGACATTTTAGGAAGCATTTGAAAGCACTTCTTTATGTACCGATGGATGCTGCTTCTTCTGTGATATTGAAGTGACTCCAAAAGTTCTTCCTTCCTATGCTGTGACAGTACTTTTATACCTTTGATTTTCAGAGTGAAAGGAGAAAATAAATCTGAGAACTAGAAACAATATGCAGTGCTAAACTCAAAGATTTCACACTTAATACTTGCTCTTTGTTTTTTTAAACTGATTTTCAAACATGGATTTATTAAATGGCTAAAATATCAAACTCCTTTATAAACATGAATCACCATCATGATAAATGAAGTAAAGCAGTCTGGAGGACTGCTCTAGAAATAACTGGTTTTAAAAAGCAGGCAGGAAAATTGTTTGAAAAACAGAGTAGAAATCAGCTATTCCAACAAGTTTGCATGTAAGATAAAAACAAAATTAACAAATGCAGTCACTTAATTCTTGACAACTGTTTTTGAAGAACCACCTACAACTGAACAGTCCTGGAGAAAAGCCAGAAGTGGTACTAATTGTCAAAAATAAAATAACTACCCAGGCACACAAACTATACAGGCACATAAATCTTGCCCCTGTGTTGTTCAAGTGGATTCAGAAATATGCCAACCTGCATTGGCAAGAGATACAATGAGCACACTGCAGCTGAGGAGAAGTTGCTTTACATTTAAGTTGGCCAAATGTCCAGCAAAATTTGAATATCTGTTCTTCAGAGAGATCCTAGACTTACCATCTATTACAGGCTGCTCATAATATAACTCCAGCAAAAAGAAAAGATGGGAGGTGGCTTTTTGTTTTTGTTTTGTTTTTTTCAGGTGGATGGTCTTGCTGGAAGGAGGGATTTTTTAAAGCGTCCAGCCAAGGCACTCACTGGCTGCATCTACATATAACTAATTAGCCATGGAGTAGTGTCACCATCTACATGTGTGATGCTATTAGGCTGCAGTAAACTAATTAATGTTTCCATAAGATAGTACTATAGGTGACTGCTGGTGATTGTATTATCTTATGGTGGCGGTAATTAACTGTGATTAAATGCACTTGTAGATGCTGACTGCATGTGTAAATTGTGCCCAATCAGCCCAGCCAGCAAGGACCCAGACTCCGGCTTGCAGCCTAGCCTCATGGCTCTGCACTTTCAGCACTCTTATGCCCTAGCCAGCCTCTCTGTCCCCAACACCACCACCAATGTTGAACACCCTTGTGCCCACAGCCCTGGTGTAAATTGCTCTACACTGGCTCAAATTGCTGCTGTCCTGGATGCACATGTAGGTTTGCTGTGCCCAGGAGTAGTTTACTCTGCTTCAAACTGCTCCGGGGTTTATTGCTTCAAATTAATTGCATGTATAGATGTACCCACTAGCAGTGAAGGTACTTTTACTATTGACTTCAGTGGGAAAAGTTTAAAGGCAGTGACTCTATGTGATTTTAAAGTGCGTTAGTATTAATTAGGTTAATTTTAGAGTCATGGCATAGTTATGGCTTTATTACTCACAGTGGACATGTCTACACATACAGCTGACTGCTCACTTGTTACTGCACAGTCATTTAGTACTTGCTTTAGCAAGTACTAAATGGCTGCTCAGTAACCACTATTACTGCACAGTCCCACCATTGCATGAGTCGTTTCTGACCCACACATTCTGATGCCATCATTTCTGACCCATGTTTCTGATGCCACACAGTAGCGGCAGTATCACGGTTCATGCCTGCTGACACTGTCACCATAGCGATGAGCTACATCACCATAGGTCATTGCTGTGGTGATATAACATCTCATGTAGATGCACCCAATAAGGCACATCCTATAATAAGCCCTAGTTTTATCTGTCAATCTGTTTCTAGTTTTGTGCAGAAACAATATTTTGCCCTTCTTCCACTATCTGTCATGACCTTTAGTGTGTAGGCTACTTCCAAACAAAACTGTTGTAAAAAACAGAGAGTTAGTATTCTATTATCCTTCATAAAATCTGATTTGTTATGCAATACATGTGACACTATACTTTTGTCAGCTACTCTGTGAAATATTAGTTGCGCATTAGTGATTCCAGCCAGGAAGTAAGTATGCACAAGTGAGTTTGCAGATAAGTGATTATGCATAAATATATTTGTGGCAAACTGGTTATATATCAAAACTGGCCATGCACCTGCTTGTCTGCAGAAAACAGCAAGTCTCCTGAGAAGCTGATATGTAGTTTTGAGGCCCCTGACAGACATTACATATAAGGCATTATTAACTGGTGAATCACATCTTAAGTACTGACCTGGCCATATGTTTATTTAATTAATTATATGATAAAATGGGGGATAAGCCACAAAGTTATTACACAAAATATGTATAATAACTTTGTAGCTGTTTCCTACCATGCTTTTTACTTGAATGTGTGAATAGTGCTCCTAGCTTCTGGAGCACATTGGAGCCTTTCAACATTCCCATGTGCTCCAGAGGCTGGGAGGTCCCATCAGCTAACTGGGGCTCCCAGCCAGGGGAGCACATGGGGAGCTCCCACAGTGAGGAGCTTCAATCAGCTGATCAGGTCTCCCAGCTGGGGAGTGGACAGAGCCAAGCTTGCTACTTGCTGGTGGAAGGGAAGCATGGGGTTGGGCTCCTCCCACACCAGCAATATAGTGCAATAGGATGTGATACTCTATCTAACAATCACTCCTGCCATGCATTTGTAGCCATCCCAAAAGATAAGCAACCACCAGAGAAAAATAATCATATACAAGTAATGAATTTATTCAACTATCCAATTAATAAAAAAAAAAGTTACCTTTGCTCTCCCCAGAAACATATGTTCAACCTCCCCACAAAATTGTATGCCTGGGTAGCTTGAATTATTTCAGACCTTGCAGGAAATATAGGAATTCTAGGGCACTTCCTAAGAACAGCTTGTCAATCAATATTGAATTCTTGTTCTTATAAAGAACAAGAGAGAGGTAAATCAGTTTTCTAAACTTGGCCAAAAAACCCCACTAAACAGTTTTGCTCCCCAATTGAAATAAAGCATTGAAATTTAGGCTTTGATGATAAATTTTAATCATAATTGTGTTTACTTGTAGGCCTTTGCATTCAAAACTTTTGGAAACAATGGGAGTAAAATGAAGTTGAAGTTAGGACCTTACTTATACAAGTCCCTATTCATGAGCTGTCCCATTGAAAGTTCTTTCTAAAGGCTCTAGTGTTACATTTTAGCTATTAATATACAGGCAGTCCTCAGACTTAGACACAATTGGTTCCTGAAAACAACATCTTACGTCAAAACGTTGTAACTTGGAACTGATTTTTCCCTAGGAAACAATGTTATAAACAGAGGATTGGTTCCTGAACCAAGGCTCGATACCCAGTTTTCACCAAAAATAACCCAGAATTTTGTACTCAGTCAATTATAGATAAGTAATATAGCTAAGTTAATGTATTTATATTGTAAATAGCAATCATATTGATTTGGAAGGACTTCTTTGAGGTGACTTTGCTGGACTTTTTGAAGGGATCTTGGTTGGACTTTTGAAGGACTCTTGGCTGGATTCTTCTCAGGAGTCTTGGCTGCAGGTTTTTTTGGAGCCTTGTCTGCTTTCTTAAAGAAAGCATCCAAGGAAGGTTGGACAGATGTTCTCCAGGGAGACAGATAACACAGCGACTTGTTCACTGTCATGGCGTCACATCAGATCAAGTGTTGTAAAGGCAAAACTGATGTCAGAAATTTGAAACAGGGTGTTAATTTAGAAATGTAAATGCAAAATGTTGTAACTCGAAACATTGGAAGTCAAGGACTGACTGTATGTGGACATATTTTTTCTATGTTGAAAGACAAAGACAGGTACCTGCTGTATTTTCAAAAGTATCTAGGTGCCTAATTTTCACTGATTTAAATAGGATTTAAGTGGCTAGTTACCCACTATGACTTTTTAGACTCTTTAATACTTTAGAAAGTCTTGGTTTTACTCAACATGGTTACCTGCTTGACTCAAATTCAATATATGAGGAAAGGTTTGAAGACCTGTATCTGAACATTGTTATGGCAGAGAATCAAATAACAATAGGAATATAGAAAATAATACAATCTTCACAAAATCCTACATAGTTCTATTAAAATTGACTTTCTGGCTTTTTTAAAAGGGTTGTCAATATGGCTTGTTGGAAATCAGAATATATGAGGGGTTTTTTCAACATCTGAATATTTAAAATTTTCTCACATCTGTATTTTTCCCAGCAAAAATGTCTCATGGGTATATGGGTGTTTTTATCATACTATTTAAAAAGAAATGCACAGTAACAGTGCAGTGCATAGTAACAGTGCACTAAAATAATTTCAAATGTCAATTAATGTAAATTAAAATAGTTTTGTCCTGAAAGAGGAAAAGAGAGAGCCTATTTTTCAGCACATTTCCAACCCAAAGCAAGGTGCAGAGGTGATGCTAGTGCTCTAAGAAGTATTATTCTTTCCATCTGACCTACCTGAATCTTTTCAGGTTTACTCAGCATTAAGAATTAAGCCAATTACAAATAAATATATGCAATTTAAAACATTAGAAAGCCCTTGACAAAATAAACCAGGAAGGAATGCCTCAAACTTGCATGATGTTCAGTAGTTCTTTCAGTGGATATTAAGGTCTTCACATTAAAAATACATTTACAACAGCTCCAGGTCACACTATTGAAAACCACACTTGGTAAACAGCTAGGGTTTAAACCAGCATGCTTTGTCCTCTGTTACATGTATGCATGCTAGTTAAATATCAGCTAATGATTGCTACTGATGGTTTGGGATTTGCCTGCTGTTTTTCATAAGGGGGGAAGCGTGAAAGAAGGGAAGAAGAGGATATAAAAGATAAATTGTAATCCTAAACAAAATTGTGAATAAGGATTATTTTATATTTAAAAAATAAAAGTTGATTACTGTAGGCATAGGCCATGTGTTACTCTTGATGCTGGGTGGGGCACGGCAACCACACGCAGGCAGTGATGTGGGCATCGGTGGTGAGGATGGGCTGAGGTGGGATCATCTGCAGGTGCCTGCGGCAGTGTTGGTGGTGAGGGGAGGCTCCCCCATGGCTGACCGGGGAGTCTCCCCGTGGCTGGACACCAAGCCTGGAAGTGCCTGGAAGTGCCAGCGGCATTCCTGGAAGTGCCAGTGGTACTTTTTTGGGGGGGCACCACTGCTCCACCTGCCCCCACTGCCTATTGTATAAGCTGAGAGCGCTCACTCTTAGGGGGGGCACCATCACCCACAGGGGGTTCACGTGCACCCCCAAGGCATCACCACGGATTACAGGTAAATACAGCTGAACTCTTTGGGCATCTCACCATGGTGATTTTTAAAAAATGTATATGTTGTTTCTGCCCACATGCAAATTGAATGATTTTTTTAAAAGGTCTTATCAGATTAGACTGAACCAAAATATGGACATGTTTTCTCCCCATCTCATCATCCTACATCTGAGGCTTTGATTACTAGACATAAATTAAGTGGCAGCAGCTCTGAACATCTAAATAGTTTCATTATAAAAGCTTATTAGAATTAGCGCTATAATATATTGTGTGCATACACATTCATTATATACACTAGGTGGACCTGTAAAAGGAGAATTTTCTTACTTTTCGTAGCTTTCTAGATTCAAAATTGAGCTGAGAAAGGTGAGTAACTCATTTTTATATATAAATTGGGCATCAGTTAGAATAAATCCTGAGAGGTAACACAGTACAAGCTAGGTGACCCAAAATCAGCCCTGCTGGTATATTAAAAGGCAACCTGAGTTCAGGGACAGATTGTACTATGCTTGGTTTCCTGGATGATCTGGTTTATATCTTAAACTAAATTAATATGTTTAATTGGGAAAAAAAGGGAACTAAAATACTGTTGCTGCTGAAAGTATGTTTGATATACTGGCTATTGTGTTGACCCAGTGGCTTGAACAGAACACCAAGGGTGTTTCTACATATGTGCCAGAAGACAGGCAGGGAGGGGAGTGCTTTAATTAGTGCAGCTCAGAACCATGCTAATTAAAAGTGCCCAAAGTGTCACATGTATCAGCATCCCCATGCTTAAAAATGATGGTGAGGCTCTTTAAACTAAAGCTTATTGAATGAGCTTTATTTTAAAACACCTCATTGCCATTTTTCAGCCTGGGGATGTTGATACACATGATGCTGGTGTCTGTTGGAGTGAATTAATTTCCATGCTCTAGCAAACTTGATTAATTGAGTCTTCCCTGATGCACTGAAAATACAGCACATTGAAGCAGGATCCCTGCATGTGTCTAGGAGTCCCAAATGACTATCTAGTTTCCCATTTCTTCAGTGTCCAATACCTGCCCCCTTGTGTCCTGCCTCTGTATACTTCTGAAAACCTGATATGAAGTGAAACTGATATAAAATATGGTTCCTTTGTGGTTCATTTTTAGATGAGACTTTTACAAATTAGTTGTGTTTCATATTGTCTAAAGCTGTGCTTCTGAACTTTATTACATGTGAGAGACAGCTCAATATACTCAAGGCCCCCCTCAAAAAATGGTATCTCTTAGTTTTCCCTCTTTTTTGAAAAATAATAGAACAATTCTTCTGTTGCAAAACACTTAAAAAGAACATAACAGGTTGGAACATTTTTAATACTTTGGATTCCTATGTGTAAATTCAAGGTTTATATCGTGAATCATGACACAGCATCCTGGTTAAGAAACACTGCTCTAAAGTGTACATGCATTTATACACATACAGACACACAAACATAAAAACAAACACTTTGGATATAGATTTCATCCTGAGCTGCCCAGATTTAATAAATATTGTCACAAATATTTATAATACTTTGAATGAACAATTTATAGCTAGCTGGCTGCCAGTTACTCCAGTTATGTAAAAAAAATGGGAGGCAAATTTACATTATCTCAGGCCACTAAGCAGTGCGATTCATCTGAGGCAGTAGATTCATGTCAGTCATCAGTTTTATTGTACTAAATTATGTATAAAGAAGGGATTGCATTTAAAAAAGTAAGTTCAAGCAAATCCTAAAGGGAAAAGACAACGAAAGTTTCATAGTTTCTAGGGTCAGAAGGGACCTGAACAGATCATCAAGTCCAACTCCCTGCCCTGGGCAGGAACAAATGCTGGGATCATAATACCCCAGCCAGATAGATATCCAACCTCCTCTTGAAGACCCCCAAGGAAGGGAAGAGCACCACCTCCCTTGGGAGCCCATTCCAGAGTCTGGCAGCCCTAACTGTAAAGTAATGCCTCCTGATATCAAGCCTGAACCTACTCTCAATCAATTTGTGGCCATTATTCCTTGTTATTCCAGGTGGTGCCCAGGGAAACAGAGCCTCACCTATTTTCTGCTGGTCCCCCCTGGTGAGTTTATAGATGGCCACCAGATCCTCTCTCAGTCTTCTCTTGTGGAGATGGAATAGATTCAGGCTCTTTAGTCTATCATTGTAGGGCCTGTCCTGCTGCCCCCTGACCATTCAAGTGGCCCTCCTCTGGACCCTCTCACGTTTAGCCACAACCCTCTTGAAGTGTGGTGCCCAGAACTGGATGCAGTACTCCAACTGTGGCCTTACCAGCACTTCATAGAGGGGAAGGATCACCTCCCTGGACCTGCTTGGGATGCATCTGTAGATGCACAACAAGGTGCGGTTAATCTTACTGACTGCTTCCTCACATTGGCGGCTCATGTCCATCTTGAAGTCAACAGTAACTCCAAGATCCCTTTCAGCCTCTATATATTGAACAGAATAGTGTTCCCCAGTCTATAGGTATGTTGCAGGTTCTTTCTCCCTAGATGCAGCACCTTGCACTTGTCTGCATTGAATTCCATTCTATTCTCATCCACCCACCTCTGTAACCTGTCTACATCTGATTGGATTTTGTCCCTCCCCTCCAGTGTGCTGCCCACTTCTCCCCACATTTTTGTGTCATCAGCGAATTTGGACAGACCACTTTCCACGTCTTCTAGTGGACATGCTGAAATTTTAATACTGATTATAATATCCTTCTTTATACTGATTCTTTTGTCAAAGCTTTCAAACTTGCACACATGCACCCTTCCAGAAATGATACTGTATAGGTAATTGACTCTACTTGGAAAACTACCCTTCCCTACCTATTTACAACATTTTAGAAGGAGTATAAATTATTGAGTTTGAATCAAGGTTCCTAGATTATATTTCAGGATATCTCGTTGATCTCAGAGAAGCCAGATAAATTGTCTTATCATTTCCTTTACTATCATCTCTTTCACTCTTGGATTTCCATTGACAGTTTATGTCTGTTATAATAAAAGGTCTATTAAAAGGTCATAATTTCATAGGTTTCATAGTTGATAGAGTCAGAAGGGACCTGAGCAGATCATCAAGTCTGACTCCCTGCCATGGCAGGAAAGAGTACTGGGGTCAAACAAGCTCAGCAAGGTGTTCATCTAGCCTCCTCTTAAAGATCTCGAGGGTAGGAGCCAGCACCACTTCACTCTGAAGTTGGTTCCAGATCCTAGCAACCCTGACAGTGAAGTAGCACCTCCTGATGTCTAGTCTGAATCTACCCTCTGCCAGCTTGTGACCATTATTATTGTCACTCGTGGTAGTGCTCAGGGGAACACGGACTCCCCCAATGCCTACTGGTCCCCTCTGACTAGTTTGTAAATGGCCACTAGATCCTCCTTCAGCCTTCTCTTGTGGAGGCTGAACAGGTTCAGGTCCCTTAGACTCTTCTTAGCCTTAGGGCCTGCCCTGCTTCCCCCGATCATGCTAGTGGCCCTCCTCTGGACCCTCTCCATGTCCCCGTCCCTCTTGAAGTGTGGCACTCAGAACTGGATGCAGTACTCCAACTGCAGCCTGACCAGTGTCACATGGGGGGGGGTGGAAATCACCTCCTTGGACCTTCAACTTGTCAGTGTTGAAACCCATCCTATTCTCATCTGCCCAACCCTGTAACCTGTCTAGGTCTGATTGCAGCCTATTCCTCCCTTCTGGCATGCCCACTTCCCCCTGCATCTTAGTGTCATCTGCAAATTTGATGAGCATAATAGCCATAATAGTCTTATTTTTTGTCAAAAGTGAAACTTCCCTAAATTCTGGCTATTATGCATAATATCATCTGAAAAAAAAAATATTTGGACAAGATTAACAAAACCAAGATGACAAAACTCTCTTTAACCATTATCATATGATCTGAGTGCTCACATAACTAGGGGGAAACCTAGGTTAAATTCCCACTTCTGTTTACAAGTACTTGAAACCACATCTCTCACTTTGCAACAGAGTTGCATAATCATTATAGTTCAAGTATTCCAAGCCTATTAACCTTTCTTTATTCTTCTGTTGAAAGTGGTATTACTTTGTATACATATCGGATGAGAAAATGGAGTAGAAATGACTCTACAGCTTGGTGACAGGGCACTAACATAGATTGAATAAAAAGTCTTAAGTATTTTTATGAACAGCAGACACTGAAAGCAACCTATTGAAGAATTACATATGGGAACAGGGGCCAATCTTTTTAGGAGGTGTACTACAAATTAAACTCCATGCCCTTCCTAAGTGCTACTCTAATTCCTAATTCCCAAGAAGGTGGAAGATGGAGGCTTGTGACTTCTGGCAGCAAGCAGAGATCTTCAACTCCACCTGCAGTCATTCATCTGGAGAACAGATATGCAACCCTAGCAGCAGAGGGGGAAGAGCATGTTCCATTGGTGAAGGAAGACAGGCCAGGCTTCACCAAGGTGGGAAGGATCAAGACAACCACCACTAAGAAAAAGCAATGGGTGGTGGTGGTTGGAGACTGGGTGGCAGGGGACAGAGGGAGCCGTCTGCCAACCTGACTTCTTATCTCAGAAGGTCTGTTGCTTGCCCAGAGCTTGGATCTGAGATGTCACAGAGGGACTACCAAGACTCATCTGGCCCTCTAACTACTACCTCATGCTGTTCATTCATGTGGGCACCAATGATACTGCCAGGAGAGATCCTGAGAATATCAAAGTGACTACAGGGCACTGGATACAAGGGTGAGGAGCTCAGGTTGTGTTCTCGTTAACCCTTCTGGTCAAGGGAAAGGGCCCAGACAGGAGTTGGAGCATCCTGCAGATAAACACCTGGCTGGGCAGGTGGTGTCACCAGCAGGGAAATGGTTTCTTTGACCATGGGATTTTGTTCCCAGAAGAAGGATTGCTGGGAAGATATGGGATCCACCTAATGATGAGAGGGAAGAGAGTCTTTGTAGACAGGCTCACTAACTTAATGACAAGGACCTAGGTTCACCAGGGGATGGAGACCAAAGCCCAGAGGTAAGTGGGAGAGTGAGAAACCTGGAGGAACAGCAAGCAAGAGGAGGTAACAGGGGAGGTGCTCTTATACTTCCTGAGAAATCAGGACAATGCATAAAGCCTGGGAAACAAGCAGGTAGTCCTTTCAAAATTATGAAACTGTGAGATGACTGGAATAAGAGGGACTTGGTGGGATAGCTTGCATGATTGGAGCACTGTCATGGATGGGTGCAAACTGTTCAGGAAGGACACACAGGGGAGAAGAGGAGGAGAAGTTACACTTTATATAAAAGAGCCATATGATTGCTCAGAGCTCCATGAA
>NW_017728993.1:74762514-74763643 GCF_001723915.1 Gavialis gangeticus
GCAAGAGAGTCTCAGGGTTAGGGTCAGAGGGGAGAGCAACAAGGGTGATGTGGTGTGGGTCTGGTTTAGATCACCAGACCAGGAGGAAGTGGTAAATGAGGCTTTCTTCAAACAGCTAGTGAAAGTTTCCCAATCACAGGCCTTGGTTCTCATGGGGGACTTCAGTCAACCTGACATCTGCTGGGAGAGCAATACAGTAGTGCACAGTCAATCCAGAAAGTTTTGGGACATTACTGGGGATAACTTCCTGGTGCAAGGGCTGGAGCAGTCAACTAGGGGCCATGCTCTTTTACACTTGCTGCTCATAAATAGGGAAGAATATGTGGGGAATGTAGTAGTGGATGATAATTTGGGCAGCAGTGACCATGATAAGATTGAGTTCAGGATCCTGAGGAAAGGAAATATGGAGAGCAGTGGATTAAGGAGTCTGGACTTCAAAAAAGTGGACTTTGACTCCTTCAGGAAACTTATGGGCAGAATCCCCTTGGAAGGCAGACTGAAGGGGAGAGGAGTCCAGGAGAGCTGGCTGCACTTCAGAGAAGCCTTACTGAGAGTGCAGAAGCAAACTATCCCAAAGTGCAGGAAGACTACCAAGTATGGCAGAAGACAGCTTGGCTTAGCAGGGAACTTTTCAGTAAACTAAATTGCAAAAAGGAAGCTTATAAGAAGTGGAAACTTGGACAAATAATGAGGGAAGAATATAAGAGTATTGCTCAGGCATGCAGGGATGAAGACAGGAAGGCCAAAGTGCAATTGAAGTTGCAGCTAGCAAGGGAAGTGAAGGATAAGAAGAAGGTTTCCTACAAGTATGTTGGTAGTAAGAGGAGGATCAGGGAAAGTGTGGGTCCCTTGCTGAATGGGGAGGAAACCTTGTGACAGAGGATGCAGAAAAGGCTGAAGTGCTCAATATCTCTTTTGCATTAGTCTTCACAAGCAAGGTCAGCTCTGAGATTACTGTACCAAGCAGTACAGTTTGGGGAGGAGGTAAGCAGCTCTAGGTGGTAAAAGAATAGATTATATACTACTTAGAAAATCTGGAGGGGGACAAGTCCACAGGGCCAGATGGGATGCACCCGAGGGTAGTGAGGGAGTTGGCTGGTGTGATTGCAGAGCCATTGGCCATCATCTT
>NW_017728993.1:74764657-74764953 GCF_001723915.1 Gavialis gangeticus
ACACACACACACACACACACACACACACACTACCAACTCAGACACATACACAACCAACTAATTACCAGCCTAGGCACATGCATACCTATCACCAATTCAAGCACATACAAACTACACACACCAAAAATCAGACAACAATCTGTTGTCAATACCCACACACTCAGTACACACACACAGATCACTAATTCGTATATCACACACACAATAATATATATATTCATCAGTTCACACACATACCAGCCATCTATACATACACAGGTGAGTTCCTAACTTGGATGGTACGGTGTGTGTATGTG
>NW_017728993.1:74769953-74770174 GCF_001723915.1 Gavialis gangeticus
ATCTCTTTTGCATTAGTCTTCACAAGCAAGGTCAGCTCTGAGATTACTGTACCAAGCAGTACAGTTTGGGGAGGAGGTAAGCAGCTCTAGGTGGTAAAAGAATAGATTATATACTACTTAGAAAATCTGGAGGGGGACAAGTCCACAGGGCCAGATGGGATGCACCCGAGGGTAGTGAGGGAGTTGGCTGGTGTGATTGCAGAGCCATTGGCCATCATCTT
>NW_017728993.1:74775174-74778187 GCF_001723915.1 Gavialis gangeticus
AAACATAGTGCCCATATTTAAGAAAGGGAAGAAGGAGGATTCAGGGAACTACAGACCAGTCAGCCTCACCTCAGTCCCTGGAAAAATCCTAAAGCAGATCCTCAAGGACTTCATTTCTAAGCACTTGCAGGAGAAGGTGATTAGGAACAGTCAGCATGTATTCACCAGGGGCAAGTCATTCCTGAGCAACCTGATTGCCTTCTATCATGATGTGACTGGGTCTGTGGATGTAGGAAGATGGATGGATGTGGTGTAGCTTGATTTTAGCAAGGCTTTTGATATGGTCTCCCACAGCATTCTTGCAGGCAAGGTAAAGAAGCATGGACTGAATTAATGGACTATAAGGTGGATAGAAAACTGACTGGAGCATTGGGCTAAGAGAGTAGTAATCAATGGCTCAATGTTGGCAGCTGTTATCAATTGGAGTGCCCCAGGGGTTGGTTTTGTTCACTGTTTTCATCAACAGCCTGGAAAATGGCATAGAGTGCATCCTCAGTAAGTTTGCAGATGGCAACAAGCTGCGGGGAGTAGTGGATACACTGAAGGTTCAGGCTAGGATTCAGAGTGTTGCCCTGTGGGGTCAGGCCAACTCTCAGAATCTCAAAATTGGGACGTTAGATGGGACGGTGTGACACAATTACACATATACAAACACACAAATCAATTAGGTGCATACACACACACACACACACACACACACACACTACCAACTCAGACACATACACAACCAACTAATTACCAGCCTAGGCACATGCATACCTATCACCAATTCAAGCACATACAAACTACACACACCAAAAATCAGACAACAATCTGTTGTCAATACCCACACACTCAGTACACACACACAGATCACTAATTCGTATATCACACACACAATAATATATATATTCATCAGTTCACACACATACCAGCCATCTATACATACACAGGTGAGTTCCTAACTTGGATGGTACGGTGTGTGTATGTGTGTGCTTGGGATAACTGGGGGGAAGGTTAAGGTGGAAGAGTGAAAGTGTAGCGTGTGAAAGTTTCCAGAACTGGGATTAGAACCGGTTGACTAGAGAGGAGCTGGGCTGAGGAATTGAGGCCTGGGGTTACTTAAGGTCAAGTCATCCTAGGGTTACTTGAGGTCACTGGTGCTGGGCTGGAAGCAAGGGAAAAAGCCTGGTGGCAAGGAGGAGACAGCCAGGAAAGAGAGAGGCAGAAGGCCAGGAGGTTGGGGGCTGGAAACTGAGGCAGAAATTTGGGAGATCAGGGGGCAGATATGTAGTGGCAAGGAGGAAACAGTCAGGAAACAGACAAAAACCCAACTCAGGATTTCAAAATAACAGGTTTATTAAACAGACAACACACTACACAGCCCCGTGAAGTTATTGGTTCCTACACACAGACACACACACACTCACAATGGTAGCAGGAGAAAGCGACTCAGTGGAAGGGTTGGAGTCCAGGTAGGGAAAAGAAACACAGTCTAAGTCCTTTGCTTGGGAAGGAAGGTGGGTAATAGCTACCTATTCTGGGCTGTGAGTTGATCATCGGGGTCTTCTCCAGCAAGATGTGGCCAGAGGGGAGTCACTGGCAGGGCCTCTGGGTAGATAGGTGGTGTGGCATGGTGCTGGTCCAGATAGAGAGGGCATCCCACTGGGTCTGTCTTCACTGCCCCCTTTTATAGGGGCAGACTTTCTATGACTCTAGTGGCAGGGGGCATGCCCAGACAAAGGTCAGCCCCTTGTGCACTGAGCAAGTGCATTCCAGGTGAGGACATGCAGTTTCCGGTGTCTGTAATGGTGAGTTGGATGGTTTCTGCAGCAGTCTTTGTCTTCTAAATCTTGAGCCAGGGAGGGTCAATGTGGGGTGATGGTTGGGTTCTTGAGTTCATGGTTTGGTCATTCAGAGGGAATTATTTTTAGACCTACTGCCATTGTCTCTCAAGCACCCTCATTCATCCCCATTCATTCAGGAACCAATTTACATAGGAGGTGTAGGTATGAGTCATAGGTTATAACATACTTACAGAACAGGGCATGGGGAGAAGATGGGAACCTAACAGACAAAATGGATACTTGGCATCACTCATGCCAACCCACATTGCAGGCCTAAATCATACAAAGTTAATACAAAACAATAAAAATCAATGCACAAATTATAGGAATACAATATAATGCAATATAAAAAAGTAAAAATCAATACAAACAGAACAGAACACTATTTATAATATGAAAAGGGGCTTATTACAATGTGGGAGTATAATAACTTAGCTTATATTTCTTGTAATCACTTATAAGGGGCAGAGAGAAAGTCAGAAATGGTTAGGAGAAGGGGATGGAGTGTATTTTTAAATTTAAAAAAAAAAGAAAAACTGGGGATTTTGCTACAAGAATGACTTAGACAAATTTGAGGATTGGGCCAAAAGAAATCTCATGAGGTTCAAACAAGGAAAAGTGCAAAATCCTGCACTTAGGACAGAACAATCCCATTCATCAGTACTGGCTGGGTGCTGACTGGCTGAGAAGCAGTTCTACAGAAAAGGACCTGGGGGGTTATAGTGGACAATAAGCTGAATATGAGCCAGCAGTATGTCCTGTTGCCAAGAAGGTTAACAGCATACTGGGCCTCATGGTAGGTGTGTTGCCAGTAGGTCAAAGAAGTGATCATTCCCCTCTGTTCTGCACTGGTGAGGCCACATCTGGAGTACTGTATTCAATTTTGGGTCCCCCACTACAGCAAGTATGTGAACAAATTGAAAAGAATCCTGCAGATGTGAGGGGGCTGGGGGACATGACTTATGAGGAAAGACTGAGGGAACTGGAATTATTTAGTCTAGAGAATTGAAGACTGAGAAGGGATTTAATAGCAGCCTTCAACTACCTGAAGTGGGGTTCAAAAGAGGATAGAGCTAGATTGTTGTCAGTAGTGGCAGATAACAGAACAAGGAGCAATGATCTCAAATTGTAGCAAGGGAACTTTAGGTTAGATATTAGGAAGAATTTTCTCACTAGAAGGATAGTAA
>NW_017728993.1:74783187-74787146 GCF_001723915.1 Gavialis gangeticus
CATAGGTTATAACATACTTACAGAACAGGGCATGGGGAGAAGATGGGAACCTAACAGACAAAATGGATACTTGGCATCACTCATGCCAACCCACATTGCAGGCCTAAATCATACAAAGTTAATACAAAACAATAAAAATCAATGCACAAATTATAGGAATACAATATAATGCAATATAAAAAAGTAAAAATCAATACAAACAGAACAGAACACTATTTATAATATGAAAAGGGGCTTATTACAATGTGGGAGTATAATAACTTAGCTTATATTTCTTGTAATCACTTATAAGGGGCAGAGAGAAAGTCAGAAATGGTTAGGAGAAGGGGATGGAGTGTATTTTTAAATTTAAAAAAAAAAGAAAAACTGGGGATTTTGCTACAAGAATGACTTAGACAAATTTGAGGATTGGGCCAAAAGAAATCTCATGAGGTTCAAACAAGGAAAAGTGCAAAATCCTGCACTTAGGACAGAACAATCCCATTCATCAGTACTGGCTGGGTGCTGACTGGCTGAGAAGCAGTTCTACAGAAAAGGACCTGGGGGGTTATAGTGGACAATAAGCTGAATATGAGCCAGCAGTATGTCCTGTTGCCAAGAAGGTTAACAGCATACTGGGCCTCATGGTAGGTGTGTTGCCAGTAGGTCAAAGAAGTGATCATTCCCCTCTGTTCTGCACTGGTGAGGCCACATCTGGAGTACTGTATTCAATTTTGGGTCCCCCACTACAGCAAGTATGTGAACAAATTGAAAAGAATCCTGCAGATGTGAGGGGGCTGGGGGACATGACTTATGAGGAAAGACTGAGGGAACTGGAATTATTTAGTCTAGAGAATTGAAGACTGAGAAGGGATTTAATAGCAGCCTTCAACTACCTGAAGTGGGGTTCAAAAGAGGATAGAGCTAGATTGTTGTCAGTAGTGGCAGATAACAGAACAAGGAGCAATGATCTCAAATTGTAGCAAGGGAACTTTAGGTTAGATATTAGGAAGAATTTTCTCACTAGAAGGATAGTAAAAAAACTGGAACTAGTTACTCAGAGAGGTGGTGGAAGCTCCATCCTTGGAGATTTTCAAAACCTAACTAGTCTAAGTTTTGGCTGCGATGGTCTAGTTGAGGATGGCTCTGCTTTGAACAGGGGGTTGGACCAGATGACCTCCTAAGGTCCCTTCCAATCATTCTTTCCATGGCTCCCTTTGCTGCTCTGCTTTCTGCTCCCTGCCTTGTGCTCCCAACCCAAATTTCTTCTGTGATGTCTGCCCCTGTCTCTCTCTGCCACTATGCTGCTAGTTCCCTCCCCAATCTATTGTATGCAACATGCAGGGCATGTTAGTGCTACAGAGACTGTTGGTGCTGTATGGTATGGTGATTAGTATATTCTGAGAGAGGTGGGGTCCTATTCAACAGTGGAAGATTTAAAGCCCTATCTCCCACATCCTGGATGAGTACCTTAAATACTGGTGGTTCAGGTGACAGGGTGGCAGGACCTCCTTCTCATTTGTGTGAACAATTTCTAACATTGGTGATGCATAGGGGGTGCACACGGGTGCATGTGCACCTCCTGAGATTGGCGGTGCACCCCCTGAAAGAAGCACTGCTGATACTCCCAGCAGTCTCTGCAGGTGGTCGCTGATCACCACCCTTCCCCACTCACTGCTGACACTTCTGACACTACTGACAGCATCTGCAGGTGGTCACTGATCACTGCTGGCCACCGCTGCTGCAGGTGGCGGCATCTGCAGGTGGTTGCTGACTGCTGGTTGATGCTCAACACCACCCCCTGCTGCCGGCACCTCTTCAGCCACCTGCAGGAGCTCCCTGCTTGCCGCTGCCACACCCCCACCATCACCACCACTGCCGCCGCCACCTGCAGATGGTCACCATGCCCCCCAGCCTCTGGGGGTATGCATTCTTCATTTCTAAGGCCACATAAAGACATCACTTTCTCCTGGGAGAGTCACTATTTTTCCAGTTGAAACCACAAGTATACATATGTTCAGGATTTTTCTCCCAGAGCAAAAATGGCATTCAGGGAGAAAAATAATATGGGAACAACCAAGATGAAATCATTCTCAGGAGAATTTCTTTTGGCAAAGCAAATATCTGTTCTGTACAAGTTCTTTTCTGGGAGAAACCACAGCACAGTCATTCAGCATCACACGCTGCTTTGCTCATCCTCCTTCCCCCGCCTAGGGAGAGAGTGTATCACTTGTTGGACTCTACTCCTTCAGCTGAGCAAGGAGAAGAACAAGCTCCCTTCACAATCCCTAGGTTTAGTTGAAGGGAGACACAGCTAAGCAGTCTGGATGAGCCAATCAGTGATGTCCTATGCAGCAATGCTGTCTTTCCCCAGGCAGACCAAGAGAGCTTGTAGCGTATTCTGACATGTGTCCAGAAGGCCTCCTGGCTGCTCAGCATTAGCACTGCAGTCTCTGTGCTCTTCAGGGGCTCAGTATTTAAATATGTTTTCAGGTGTCTCTAGGTAAGTTTTTCTAGCAAGAGAAAAAAACCCAAGTGAATTCTCCCAGATGATCTGAAAGTGTATTACTTCCTGAGCCTATCCCTAAATTTCCATTTCTTTCAGGTTGTCCTCAAACATAAACAAACTGAACATTTTGGTCAAATCCTGTCCATAAATTCTAGTTTACCTGAATATATTGCCATTTTGCTAAGAGCTTTTTATAGCAAAGCGATGCACAGATAGTCATCTTCCAACTTACTTAAAGGTAAAGCTTGAAGAAAAATATCTTGATTCCACTTTTAAATAGATGTGAAATAGGCTTCATATCTAATGCATGTCCAGTTTAGCAGTTTCCTTAAAGTACAATGTATGAAGACTTTGAAAACTGAAAACTTCTATTTATATTTGAGGATAATTAATAGGTTAAGCTACAGAGGATACAGGATACAGTTGAAAGGCAGAGGGACCCAAATTTCCTCAACTAGGTAAGGAAGAAAAAGACCATGTAGAGCATTCTGCACTGGAATAAGTATTTTTAAATGAGTTTGACACTTTGAGATGTCAGTGCAGAGAATATAGAAAGGGCAATGTGCTTATGGCTTTTATTTGTGCTTGTGATTAATTTTGCTGTAGGCATATGGGATTAACTGAAGTTTTCGCAACATTTATTCTAGAAGACATACCAAGGACTCATATTAGGCAATCCAAGAAATGAAGAACACAGAACATAGCAATTTCCCAGGGGGCAATGGGTAGGGGGAGATCTTGAATCTAGTCACTTTCTTGGATGATAAATTAGATTACAGTTAACTACATGTAGAGCTATAGTTGAACTTGTCAGTAATAAAGTGGAGTCTGTGATATACCCTCACATGCTAAGTGGTAATTAATGGTAGGTAAAGGTAATGAAATACAGTCAACAGATGTTTTCTGCCAGAACCACTTCTCATGAATGTATGGTGCGGAGCCTAAAGGTAGTCTGGACTTAAAACAGCTACTCAAAGATTCATACACTTTCATTACATCCTATAGATGTTTCCTTTTTTATATTTATTTTTTTGCACAGGTTGTTGAACCTTGGTCACATAGCTCTGAAGTTACCTCTGTCTTTTTGCATATGCTTAGTTTATCTATTCAAGATAATAACCTATGTAGTAGGCAGCCATTGTATCGTAGTGTACATGTAAGAAGTCTAGCCAAGTGCCTGATGAATCCACTTGTACAGAGTCCTGCGACCATAATGTTGCCCTGACAGGTCAGGCCAACTCTCAGGATCTCAATATTGCACTGTTAGACAGGAGGGTGTGACAATTGCACATATACAAACACACAAATCCATTAGGTGCATACACACACAAACTACCAGCTCAGGCACATACACATCCAAACCAGCCTGGGCACATGCATACCTATCACCAATTCAAGCACATACACTATACATCCCAAAAGCTGGACACAGATTACTAATACATATATCATGCACACAATGCCATATATA
>NW_017728993.1:74792146-74792369 GCF_001723915.1 Gavialis gangeticus
AAGCTGGACACAGATTACTAATACATATATCATGCACACAATGCCATATATACACACACACCCCACCTACACATAGGTAAGTTCATAACTTGGATAGTACAGTGGGTATGTGTGTGCTTGGGGGCAGTTTCAGGTGAGAGAGAGATAGTTAAAGTGCAGGGAGTGAAAGTTGCTAGAAGCAAAATTAGAACTGGTGGACTACAGAGAAGCTGGCTGAGGAGCT
>NW_017728993.1:74792380-74793430 GCF_001723915.1 Gavialis gangeticus
TATGTATTAAAAAAGAAAAACTGGGGGTTTTGCTACAATAACATCAAGACCTTCAACACACATGTCTAAGCAAGAATATGGAAGAGTGGAGGTTGCCCAAGATCTACCATTCCCCCTTTAGACCATTGAGATAGAATCCACAGGCCAGACTGAGTCCAGATAGTCAGTACTTTGATGAATAGCTTTTGCCAGAGAACAACAGATAAGAACTGCTGCTGATTGCCTAACGCCTCAGTAAAAGTGCATTTCTGTCCCTTAGCCTTTCTCCAACCAAGGAATACCCAGAAGGCAGTAGGGGATAAGGTATTGATGCACTCTATACTCACCTTGCTATGGAGGTTGCAACATTGTGGTATTTTATAGGAACTACCCCTTCATGAGTAGCTCCACTACATTTCCATCAGGGCCTCCAGTCGGATGCAGTTCACCATCGTAATCAGGAGTAATAAGCTATGTAGATTCTTATTCATAGGAACTAATCTTTCAGAAGCAGTTGATGAGTTACATTTTCTCCAGCTCTGTAGATATGAACTAAGAACATTTGCAGGGTCAGCATTTCAACCCAATAAACAAAATAGCTATGCAAATAACCTGTTTTGTAGCATAGCTGATTGATGGGAAAAGTTGCCTGTCTGCAAGTGAAATTGTGTCTGGCATCATGTTGTTGCAGTAATTCTGGTACACAGCTGCAGTGTCATATTAGGAAGAGTCCCTGACATCACTTTGATGTTCTGTGCTTGTAATATAATACTGGTTCTTAGCTTTTATATATATGTTGGCCATACTAAATTTTCAAATTAAAGTTTGAATGAAACCAGCTATAGAGTTGTTACACATTTTCAAGCACTAACTTTGTAGTTAGCTGGTTCTTTTTATAGCTGGAGAGTCATTTTTATGGTGTAATAATTTGTTTGCACAGTTGGACAGTCTTATTTTGCACATATAGCTGGTCTAAATTTATCGCATGATTAATCAGTCAATTATGTAACATGTAATATGTAACAGGGGACTTAGTCCCAGAAGGCTTCATTGCTAGTTGCATTAGTGTCA
>NW_017728993.1:74798430-74809767 GCF_001723915.1 Gavialis gangeticus
ATGAAACCAGCTATAGAGTTGTTACACATTTTCAAGCACTAACTTTGTAGTTAGCTGGTTCTTTTTATAGCTGGAGAGTCATTTTTATGGTGTAATAATTTGTTTGCACAGTTGGACAGTCTTATTTTGCACATATAGCTGGTCTAAATTTATCGCATGATTAATCAGTCAATTATGTAACATGTAATATGTAACAGGGGACTTAGTCCCAGAAGGCTTCATTGCTAGCTGCATTAGTGTCACCAGGCTGCTTTTGCCCTTGCATATTACTTCATCTGGAAAGACGTAGCAATGCTAGAGCAGACTTCAGTAGCTCAACTTGTTTTGTGGATAAGAAGGACATTTTGTTTTCCATTTTAGACCCAAAAAACCCCAACAGTTAGAACCATTCTGTAAAGGGTTTATTTGGTCTGTTATCGACAAACATCAGAAAGAAACGAAACTGAATTCTACCAGTAAAAACAAAAAAACCCAAAAGATGTTCCCTCTTAGATATGAGACGTGTCCTTTAAAATTCTAAAATAAGACTGTATTGTTGTTTATGTTCCACTGAAGGACTAAGCTAACCATGTGTTAGCTTTCATTTACCAATGGGAAAAAATACACATGGGCAGTTACCACAGAGAAGCTGCCACCTAGCCAGTCCTTGCCATTGTTCACCTCATGGTAACTTCATGCCTGTGCTTAGGTCAAAATATATATTTATGAGTCTCAAAATAAGCATGCTTGACAATATTGTTCATGTACCTTTCTTGGTCCAATACCAAACTGATTTCACATTTTTGCTGGATGCAACTGAGAACACGGTTACAGTTTCTTGATACTTATTTACTGCTGGGTTTTAAAAATAGATACTGCTTTTTAAATAAAGGATTTTCCCATAATTTTTCAACACACATGCACTGTGTTTATTTTAGAAAATAATGTAAAGGAACAATTCTATTGAAGCTAAGACAGTAACTAAATTTTTTTTAATAAAAGCAGAGGGAATTAGAGGCCAAGGAAAGAAACATTAGGCTGCTAAGGCAAAACACGTACTAAACAGCTGCTGAAATCAGAATTTGTTTCCCATAATCATTCCTTGAGGCAACAGAAAACTAAAAGAACAAAATTAAGTCTTTATGCAACACATGATAGTATTCGCTAACTGTATAATACTGATGAAAAAAACACTACATGGCTTAGTGAAATAGAGAAAGAGCAATTAACTAATGAAACTACAAATTGTAATAGAAAATGGTGGCAGAAGAAACTTTATCAGATGCAATGTCCATTTTTAAGAAATAGAATAAATATGCAGCAGGGCTTAGGGAAAAGGGCCTTCTGTAAATACTTTTAATTCAAAAGAACAAACAAAAATCCCTTCTCCACCCCCACCCCAGAAAAAAAAATCCCTGTCAATAAAGGGATCTTGCATGTGTCCTGCATGCAGTCAGCTTCCTGTCTTTTACTGCATTTGTTTTTCATATCTCCCCTCATTTTCTGGTACAGCTTGTGAAAAAAAACATCTAAAATCAGTCATCAATAACTGATTTTCGAATTGGTAGGAAAAAAAAGATGAATAACTTGTCTGACTAATAGTGTCTAATGGCACTGGTAAGTAATGAAATAATGCATTTAGTATTTTTTGTACTGTTACTGGGAATGGCTAGGAATACTTGTAAATATCATTCAGCCAGTCTTTTTGAGGCATTCACATGCCATATCTATTAGAATCCAAGATAAGGTTTCTGCCGCACCCCCCTTTCCCTCCTCAAATAACATGGGAGTGGGGAGAAGCCTCATTTTGAATATGGGTGTAGGGCAGGTGGAAGTTCAACTCTGGCTTTGGACCTGTGCTTAGGGCTAAAGCTGGGATTAATCCCCTGCCTACCCCAGGCTGGAGTGGCTTATTTGGTGAAGCAGAGGCACATGGCCGTGGATAGCACTAAGGACACCATGGACTGTGTGTGGTGGAGGACCTGCTCTATGCCTGCTTCAGCCCCAACTCTGCCTGCCTGGGCTGGGCTGGAGCCACCACTGCTGCTGAATGCCACAGAGCAGAGCTGAAAGAGAAGGTGAAGGGGGGGTGGTGGGCAAGTATAAGGGATAGACAGCAGAGGTCAGGCACAAGGGGCAAGGAGTGGAACAGCTTGCAAGGGAGAGCATGGAGTGGGGTGGCAGGCTGTAGGGAGAATCATGGGATGGGGACAGAGTGGAGGGACAGTCATAGGCATGTGGACAAGGGATAGGCAGGTAGGGGCAGGCATAGATACAAGAGGTCTAGGTGACATGGAGGGACACAGGCACAGGAACATTGAAGGCTGAAGGGCAGGGGCAGGCAAGGAGGGCAAGGGGCAGGGGACCAAGGAGCAGGGTCTGCCTCCTTGCCTCCCACAAATGCTTTCCCTCCCACGGCGGGGGGGAGGAGGTGCGGAGAAGAGGCATGAATTTAAGACAACTTTACACTAATTACAATCTTTACGTGGAAAATTATAACAAATGTATAAGTCTCCATGTATCGAATCTAAATCTGGAGATGGGTCACCTTAAATTCAAAGTAGTCTTGGATTTAATATGGTAACTATGCTTTCGATGCTTCTCCCAGTTTGGCATCTTCATTGAGTCCTTTTTATTGTATTTCTTAAAAACCACACACTCTTGAATTTAATATACACCTTGTTTTTTTAAAGGTAGAATGAAGAAGGAAAGATTGTTTCAGAGTTATGGACGCATACAGCAGGTATATTACCTAATCTTCAGTTGACCCACCTTCCTTGTCCTGCTTAACTCAAGTTGAAACCCTAGTTGGTCCTGAAGACATATGTCCATGGATCTAAGACTTTGAAAAGAGGTAAGAAGTCTACAAGGCTGTGAAATAGGAGGAGACTGGCTGAAGCATCTAGCAGACAGAACCATTTCCCTAAGAATAATTAGCTTGATTACTGGAACATCAAGACAATTAAGAAGGAGAGATGATCATTAACACCTACAGAATGAAGACCAATAAGACATTAAGTCAATTGACTCCCTCAGTTTCCCGTAATGCAACATCTGCTGCACTGTAGAGCAGGAATCAAAGGAGGGTGTTTTTATCCCAGTCTGAATATTACTTTCCCACCTTAATTCATGCAACCCAATTTTGGGGAGGTGATTTTGAGGGAAAAGGGACATGTTGTGTGCAAAAAATATGGTATTATCTCATTCTTATTCTTACCTTTCTTTTCATTGTCTAGTACTTTTGAGGATTCCCTTCTTGTACACCAAGGTCTCAGTTCTGAAAATCATTTGTGCAAATGTATACATATGTTCATGTACAAGACTATGTGTAAGTAAAGCAGAATTTTGTGGGACTTGGGTGCTTGGTTAAGTGCTTTTCTAGCTAGAGATCAATTTGGCATGGATGTAAATTTAAGAATGGAATTCATACCTGAATGGAGACCAAAACACAGATTTCTGTACCTTCAAGTCCCTCCTTAAACCAGTTCATATTAATCATTGAAAAGATCCTTTTGAAAAGATTCTAAATAATATTAGAATGAGACCTAATGACCTCCATACAGTTCACCTCACTGAAATAATCCTAGAGGACAGTAAAGTTTCTTCAAAAAAAAAAAAGAAAGAAAGTTAGAAAGAAAGAAAAGGCAAATGTATGTGTGCATGCATGTATCTGTATATGTATATGTATATGTCTATGTCTATGTATATGTAGTAGTAGATTAGTCTTCTTGTTGAGACTAACTAATCCAAGGTTCTCACACATGTATCAATGTGGAATTTTCTTTATTGCTCAACTTGGGATCTTCTCTAACTATCCCTTCATAAAATGCTGTGCCCTGAATTGGACACAATACTCCAGCTGAGGCTTTATGACTATCATCCTACACTGCAGGTTAAAATTGGCCAATGCCATATTTTATGAAAAAATAGTGGCCTTCCAATTTTGATTTATGTGAATAATTTCTCCTTTTCATCTCTAGAGAATGTTCTCTAAATCTGGAGCTTTCGAGACAATTTAAGGGATTTAAACAACTACTTTCCGAAGACTTTCATTCAGTACATGATACGCATGAGGCTCTGATTGTTTAACTTCCTTAGGGTCTTTTGTATTGTTCAAGCCCATTGACTCAGTTATCTACCTGATAATACTTCATCCAATATTTCTATCTGTGAGGCTAGGTAGAAATTTTCTTGTTTAAAGTACAAATTATTATTTCAATATGATTCCAATTTCCAATTTGTTCATATTGGGTGAATCATTTTTTTCTTTACTCAAATTAAGTACATAGCCACGGGGAGACCTAGAATATGGGATGTATTTTAAGTAAGTTCCTATTTAACTATCAATCTTCAAAATTGGAGCCCCACTGCCTTTGTATCAAATGTGTATTCCCAAATGCTCTTTTATTTGATCCATTTAGAAAGAATAAAGCCTTATTCTTTGTAAGAAAAATATGAAGTGAACACAGTTGTTCTTCTTGACCTTCAGTTTCCAATAATAGTTCCTAACACAAAGTATTTCCTAAGAACAGATGTTGGCGATATGATTCTTTGCTTCTCCAGGTTTAATGGCTTTTTAATAGGTAAAATTCTTCGAAGCAATGCTTAATTTAAAAATATTTCTCTCTCCATAAACAAAGGAGAATGTTTTCCTATCTTTTTAAGGATAATATTCAATATGTTTATACCATTGTGGCTCAGTCAGACTTTCCATGACACTTGAGAGTGGCATTTTTATATCCATTTACCTGTTTTGTGAAATGCAGATCTTTCCAAATTGACTGCATATAGAAATAGACATTGGTCTAAAAAGCAGTGCATTCATATAGCATCTATGGGTAAACTTTCTGAATGGAGGAAACACTGTAGGCATTTATTTTTCCTTCATTTATTTTATTTATTTTCACTAAGCTTTTTTGTTTAGAAATATGAAAGGCTAATTTAGAAAAAAATAGCAATATTCTCAAAATATGAGAAGGTGAGCACAGTTTTCTACTGATGATTTGATATTTCTAGCTATAAAGTTCACTGGTTTTGTATACTCAGTACCCCACCAGAGAGCTCTGTGTAATAATCAATAATCCAGAGTATTTACTTCATAATATTAATTTCAACTAAGCCCTTGATACACTCTTTTTTTTTTGTTAGTTAGATATCACTTGTTTTGTAAACATACCTAGTTGCATGCATACCTTGGAAGCACAAAACAAAATACCCTTGAAAAAAATGATTTACTTTTGATACTGACATATTTGCTAATCTATGTCTTCAAAAACTGTAATTATTAGAGATAGGAAAGACATTAAATATAACTAACAAATTGTTCAAGAACAGGGGTCAGCAGTGTGGTTCATGATCAGTATGATTTCCAAGATGTGCTTTACTCCAGGAAATGAAAATGAATGAAGAATTTATCTCTAAATAAGTAGTACAATGTAAACTCTAGAAGCCCCACTTTCTTTTTTACCTAAAATGAAACAAGAAGTTTAAGATATATCTATACATATCTATAGATATAGATATATAATTCATCTTCTAAACAACAATATAACACTTCAATATGCATTCAATCAATCAAGGACAAATGACTTCCCTTTCCTAATTCTTTATAATCAGTAATTGATCAAGTCTTCAGATACTTTCTTTTTATACCCTAAGTGAATCTTTCATCATTCTGAAGTATTTTTACCATGATCTCATGAACATATCTCTTTCCTCATAACTTTGACCTCCAAAAAGCAAAGAAAAATGTGGCAAGGAAAGAAAACAATCCATAACTCTCATGCAGTATATAAGCAACTAATCTTGTCACTTGGTCTCTGGTGGTTTCTCTGTCCAAGATAAAGTGTACTCAGTTGCTGATTGCTAATTTCTAATTGTAAAACTTCTTCCTGAGAAAAGATGATTAAGGATAACTAGAAATTTCCTTTCTGCAGACCAAATTCTTATAAGCTATAGTTTTAAAAATGTGCTGCTCACCTCAAGTTTGGACACTATTGTATACATGTATGCACAAAATGGCATTTGAAGTGAAACCAAGATAAAATTTTTGCAGTTTATTTTATAGTTGTGAAAAGGTGCATGCCATTACCATGCTGAAGTTAGAACTTTTCAATGAACAAAGAGATTGCTAACAAATGAAGGACATTCTTTAAAAAATGTGGAACTAAGTTTGAATCTAAGTTACATAATTGAACCATAGAAAATTAGGGGTGGAAGGAACCTCAGGAGGTCATACAGTCCAACCCCCTGCTCAAAGCAGGACCATCCCCAACTAGATCATTTGAGGCAAGGCTTTGTCTACCTAGGTCTTATTATACACCTCCAAGGATGGAGTTTCCATAACCTTTCTGGGTAACTTTGTCTCAGTGTTTTACTACCCTCCTGTGAGAAAGTTTTCCTAATATCTAACCTAAACTTCCCTTGCTGAAATTTGAGATCATTTATCTTGTTACTATCATTTGTCACCACTGACAAGAGTCTAGTTCCATCCTCTTTGGAACCACCCTTCAGGTAGCTGAAGACAGCTATTAAATCCCCACTCAGGCTTCTCTTCTCCATGCCCAGTTCCTTCAGCCTCCCCTCAGAAGCATGTGCCCCAGGCTCCTAACCATCTTCATTGCCCTCTGCTAGACTCTCTGTAATTTATCCACATCCTTTCTGCAGGGGGGGGGGGAACCAAAACTGGACACAGTATTCCAGATGTGGCCTCACCAGTGCTGAATCATTTCCCTTGATCCACTGGCAGTGCTCCTACTAATGCTGCCTAGTATGCCATTGGTTCTTCTCAACGAGGGCACACTTTTGGCTCATGTTCAGCTTATTGTCCACTGTAACTTCCAGGTCCTTTTCTGCAGAGCTGCTACTAAGCTATTGAGAACCCAGACTGCATAGGAGTACATGGGATTGTTCCGTCATGAGTGCAGAACTTTGTACCTCACTTTATTGAACCTCGTGAGATTTCTTTTGATCCAATCTTCCAATTTGCCAAGGTCTCTTGGAATCCTAGCCCTAGCGTCCAGCATACTACTACTCCCTCCAGCTGAGATGATGAAGTACCTAGGCCCCCTTGCAAGGCAATGGCTACTTGATCTATTCAATGCATGCAGGATGAGTAAACAAATACCATCAGTATAAAGGAGGGCAAGAGTCATAGCTCTGCCCAAACCAGGGAAAGACCTGTCATCATCAAAAAGTTAAAGACCAATCTCCCTCTTCAGCATCACCTACAGATTCCATGAATGTCTTATCTTGCAACGAATTTCACCCTTGTTAGATTCCAAACTTACATGAGACCAACTGGATTTTAGACTAGTTTGATCCTGTCCATTCCCACTACTAAACCTTACACAGCATATTGAAGATGGTTTCCAATGGAAGTTGATCACCAATTCAATGTTTGTTGGCCTATCTGCTGCATATGATACTGGCCAACACTGCATCATGATCCACAAAATGTATCTTATGATTGGCAACCTAGATCTAAGCCAGATCACCCATAGCTTCTTGGAGAACAGGTGCCTCTATGTGAAACTAAATGGCCAAAAAAAATAAATTGCGCTCTAATAAGAATGGATTACCACAAGGCAGTGTGCTCTCTCTCCTTTTATTCAATATCTACAGTAATGATCAGCCTTTTCCGGCCAAATTTCAGCATTTGATCTATGCTGACGATCTCTGCATTACCACAGAGCAGAAGAATTTTGGGGACACACAAAAGATCTTGGAAGGGGCACTGAATGAGACGTCAGATGATTTCCTAGATAATTATCTGAAACCCAACCCTAGCAAAACCCAACTCTATGCTTTCTATTTGAGAAACTGGGGTGCAGAACAACACCTGACTGTCCCATGGAGTAAACCAAATCTTGAAATCTTGGTCTACTTAGGGGTAACACTAAACCATACACTTAGCTACAAAAAGCACATATTGGCTGCTTTTACATGCCACAGGGGTTTAATTCGGTTTAGTTTTCCCTAAATTGAAACAGTGGGATTTTAAAAACACTGCTTCAATTTAGGGAGGATTCAACCAAATTAAACCCCTGTGGCATGTACACAAGAGTGGAGGCCCAATCCTTACCTACCTCTTCGGTGACATGGCGTGGGGGTGTTTCGGTGGGCCAAATATTCCCTGAGCTGCGCAGGGACCCCCCAGGTGGCACCAGCTCACTGGCACCCGGGGGGTGCCACAGCCACAGATGGAAGCACCAGCCCCCCCACCCTGCAGCTGGAGAGGGAAGCACCAGAGCCTTGCAAAGTTCTGGCAGGCAGGCAAACTCCAGGGAGAGAGAGAAAAAAAAAGATCAGGCTTGCTGCTTTTTTTTTTTCCCCAGTGGAGCCTGTGTACATGGTTTGCTGCCAGACCTTACATCCCGTGAGCTGTGCGGTGCCCACCAAGCCCTAAGCATGTTGGCTTCCAGCACCCTGTGTATACTGTGGCACACACCTCAGTGGTGTTTTATCTTGCTATGTACCAAAGTCATTTAAAGCAGAATACGCTGCTGAATGTGCAAACAGCAACACATGTGGCATGTACAAAGGCCCTTTAATACCAAAGCCAAGGTCAACACACGAAACAACATTCTGCGTAAGCTTGCAAATTTCAAGTGGGGAGCACATCCATCAACCCAATGCATTACTGCCTTAGGACTTTGTTTCTCTGTGGCTGAATATGACTACATAACCTGGGGATGCTCAAGTCACAGTAAACATAATAACACTCCCCTAATTGATACATACAGAATTATAACAGTCTGCCTAAAACCCACCCCTGTTCTGTGCCTATACACACTATCTGACATAGCTCCCCGTATATCAGGAAGAAACAGCAGGTGACATTGACCGACAGGTATGAGTCAGACAGCTTCCACCAACTATATGGACATCTACCAGTGCACTGTCATTGCTCACTGAGAAATAGCTTTTGTCCTTTTCTGTACCATTGACCACATCACTGGAATCAGCAAGAAGTACCCTCTGGCAAAAAAGAAAGGGAGAAACCAGGTGACAAAGCTGTTGAATGGAGCCAGTGAGGGATTACCCCCAGTGAGGAGTTAGCATCCAGCTCCAACTACAAATGGCATACATAGATGGCAGAGCCTGAAGAGATTGAGAATGCGTCTCAGCAGATGCAACTTTCTCATCAAATCATGGGGCCTATATGGAAACAACAGATGTATTTGTCAGGAGAAGCAAACCATATATTATTTCCTGAGATGGGCTATAGTGCCACAATGCACACAAAATCAGGCAACACCAACACCATAAGCAGTGGCCTGTGCAGAATATCGGGAGCACACCATGTAGAAAATTTAGACTGCAGACATGAAAAAGAAGAAGACTCCCCCTAGCTTCATGTCACCTGCAAACTTCTTGAGGGTGCATTTTATCCCATCTTCCAGGTCATTGATAAAAATGCTGAAAAAAACCAGCACCCAGACTGACCCCTGGGGCACTTCACTTGATACTAGCTGCCAACTAGACATTGAGTCATTGATTACCACCCTTTAAGCCCAGTGATCTAGCCCATTTTCTATCAATGTTACAGTTCATTTATCCACATCCAGTCCCTGTCCTCTTCTCTTTTGCACCTAGAGCTCTGTAGTCACTTTTGATCTGCTCAGAGCCACTTCTAGCAGTATCTTTGGTTTCCATATGGATAAGCACCATGGGTTAGTAGTCAGAGGGCTAAATGAGTCTTTGTAATTCTTCTGTGACATCTTGGATCTGGACTCTGGGCAAGCAGCTGATCTCCCAAGACAATAATTCAGGTCAATAGATGGATGCCTCCATCCCCCACTGGAGGGAGTCTCCAACCATCCATCACCTCCTGTCACTTCTTCTTGCTGGCTGTGCTGTCTATACTCCCAAATTTGGGGATGTCTGGTTTGGCCTCCTGCACCAAATGAATGTGCTCCTTCTCCTACGTTGATAGGGATCCATGCCTCTTCTCCAGGCATACTGCTGCAGGTGGAGGTGAAGCTTTCTTTTTGCTTCCAGAGGTCACAAGCTTCCAGCTTCACCTTCCTGGAAGTCCATGTCCTTTTCCTTCTCTAGTGCTACCTCTAGCAGTCCTTCCTCCACAGTCCTAGATGTCTCCTTCAAAACCAAATTGATGAAGTCCTCATGGCAGAGGACGCTTCGGAGCCTTGTTTCCTCCTCCTGTAGTGTTTTTGTCCGCTCCCTGAGGGACAATACTAGGAAGCATCACTCACATCTCAGGTACTTCCTCATCTGGCTGTCACTAGAGGGAATGTGCAAGCCACAGTCCCACAGCACCAAACCAGGACCTGGGTGAAAACCTTGACAATGAGTGGTCCTGCCTGAACAGAGACCTCACAGATGCAAGCAGAGGAAGAGCCAGCAATCTCAGTGCCTCTGGCATTGTGATATCCTTCAACCACTTCTCTGTGTCCTTTAATTTGCCATCTCTCTGTTCCTGCTCCTCTTTTCAAGCAGGCCTTCCCTGGCAAGCTCCTCTGTAAGCTCACCTGTTCACTGCTCCTTGTTCCTGAAAGGTTCGCTTTTTCCTGCACCAAACTTACAGTGAAGGAAGGTGAGATAGAGTTTCCAGGTGAACTCCCTCTTGCTCGGGACTCTATTTCAGATAGGGGCTTAAATATTGATCTAACTCTGGAGGTTTTGCGACTTACACTAAATACATATAGGTTAGATATTCTTAATTAAAGAAAGAGCTGAATGATGTCACTGGAGCTATGGCTGTTTATACCAGCTGAAGATCTGACAACATTTTAATTCCAACTAATTTTTGCTTTCTCTACTCTCTTTTTCATAACCTGTGCATTACAGAGACATAGCTCCTGTCTCTTTATATACTCAGTTTAAACCCCAGAACATCACATTCAGTATCTTTTATAAACAATTCACATCTCTGCATTTGATCTTCCAAAATAAAGCACCTATAAAGAAGTGAATGTATTACTAATGCAAGATGCTGGATTGACAGCCCTAGAGACTGACATGTTCTGTCAACATGAATTGTCCACACAGGAAGCAACAATATAAACTTCCTTGCATAATTCCACAAATGTATTTCAATTCCAGTAAGAAAAGAACATGTGTAGGGCTGTGAATAAATCATCCTCCATATACATGAACAGGATTGATTTCAAATGTTCCTGCTATGACAATGAGTTTTGTGATATGGACAATTTTAAATTTGAAATCATTTTTTTCTAATATCTACAAATGTCAAGCTGTCATGACTGAGACCACAACCCTCTCCTGTCCCAAAATCTCCCCTCTCCTTTTTTTAATCCTGCAAACATTAGAACATCTTCCCATAACTATTATCTGTCTTTAAAATTGCTTGTCAATGAAAATTATTAGATTTGT
>NW_017728993.1:74814767-74825301 GCF_001723915.1 Gavialis gangeticus
GGTTTTCGGCTTCTTCTACCTGGCACTTGACCTCGGCACGGCTATTCGACCATCCATTTGTCCACTTGGACTGGCGTCACGACTCAGTCTTCGTTCTTCGTCGTTACAGTTTTGTTGTTCATTCTGTTCCTTTAATGAGCCGTTGACCAGCCCTGGGACTATTAAGTTGAGCAGCCGCCCCTAGCTCCGGCTAGATAGCAAAGGCTCACTTAAGAACCCCATGGGCCAACGGACCCCTCTGTTGTTTGTATTTACTGTAAGTGAAGAAAGCAACTCTACCTACGCCTTCTAAGCGTAAGTCAAATAAATCACCTTTGTTTAAAACCACTACGCTTACGTGCCTCAGAACTCCACGCCAGAAATCCCGCCTGTTCCGTATCCAATTTGCCACCACCCGGCCGCCCCACCGTGACCACGACCATGAGCTTGGCTTGCCAGCTCCGGGGCTGTGACATTGCTAAGATATGTTCTTTCCTATTTATCTAAGTGCTAAAATTCTTTATCATGAATACCTTCCATGCTCTGACAAATCCAATTTCTTATTTACTTTCTTTCACTTACTCTGCATCTCACTAATTTCCGTTCAGTACACTTCTGAACTCATGGATCCCTTCTGTACATCCCTTGATTGGCTCCACCTCCTCCAATACATCAAACATTAACATTCTCAAAGGTTTCTGTTTCTTATTTTCATCTCTTCCCCTCCAGCACCTGTCATATACCATCAATATATAGATCCTTGCATCTGCCCTGATAAGGATGCAGACTTCTGTCCCAAATACCAGGATACCTTTACACATCCCCTTTCTGGTGTCTTTGGGTGTATGAAGATGAGCACACACATATGGTTTGTGGCACCACAGACCCATCCCTGGTGCTGCAAACCACATGCGCCACACATGCAGGCATTCACCACACTGCTAATTTGCAGTGTGTCTGGTTTTTTTGACACCAGGAAATTCCAGTGTCAAATAAACCCACACCAGAGAAAAAGTGGCACAGTGCATGTGGCTGCAGTATGCACCACATGAAACTAGAGCCTGGACAGCCAGAGCCATGCTCCAGCTTCTGGTCAGGATCTGAGCATATAGCTCACCACTGCAATACCCCAAGAGGCCCCCAGATAAGACTGTTGGGGCCAACCCAGGTGCTGGTCCCAGCCTCCCCTATCCCACCCAGAGCAATTTGCCATGCATCAGAGTATGCATGGAAGGTCATTACCAGGGGAAAACTAGCAGTGGCACAAATATGCACCACTGCTGGTAGTCCCCAGGTAATGCACATTCCCCCTTATGGGGATGTGTCCTTTGAGTGCAGACTCTAAGGAATCAGGCTTTGAAACTTATCCTTAAGTTTCTTGGCAGTTTACCAGAACTGAAGTCTCGTGAGCACTGGTAAATGGTGATTGAAATAGGAGTGATTCTCTTACTTTTGATCCAGGCTTTAGCTTACAGTAGCCTTCCTATTAACATATCTTACACAGCAGGTCTTATGAAGTTTGGACCCATGGACTTCTGCTGTCAAGAGTCCAGGACCAGTGTTATTAAGTGACAAAAGAACCTTCTTGAAATCAAGTATTGCTTGTTTTAATAGTGGTGGAAAACATTTATAGAGAGACCATTTTAAAACAACAGTTTTTATCCATGTTTCTTACCAAACATCGTTTAATATACTAATATTACAGTATGCATACCTGCCTTATTCAGGTATCTGAGGGTGTGCTTCTTTCTCAGTTTGGTCCTTCTCAAAACATCTCCTTTGTGAGTGTTCATTTTAAAATCCGTTTGGGTTACCTTAATTTCCAGTTTGCATGGGCATTTTCCTGTCCTTAACAACCCACAGGTGTTTACAAAGAAATGGCTTACCTGACCACTTTTTCCCACCCTGTTTGTTGTTCCTTAGAGCTCTTTATGAAATAAAGTCAATACATGTATACAGTAAGTATCCCACTCACCAGGTCAACATATAGTATTTGTACACTACTGCAAAGTGGATGCAATTCTTTGACAGTTTCATCAGCTGCTTATTATATTGTCAAGGAAACAATTATCTTCTCTCTCCCTCATGGCATCTTCCTGCTTGAGTAGAGTTTCATTAGGTGTTTGAAACACATTCATACAAGATAATTACTCCTTAACACTGTCCTTTGTGATGACTTTCCAAAACTGGTTAATGGTATGTTAAGATCACAAAATTATTAGTATTGTCTCCTTATTTCATTATGATCCTCTGCCTTTCGGTATTCACGTGTTAGCTCTTGTGTAAAATATTAAGCTACTTGGGGCAATGATTGTTTCTTTACAATATCTAGACTATTTGGGCTAGGTTAGTGACTATAGTTCCTAAAAGCTATACAACAATACAATATCAATCAATCAAGATGAACATGAGCCTGCAATGCGATTCTGCAGCTAGTAAAGTGACCAAAACACTGGCTTGCATCCATAGATGCTGCTCAAGCAAATCCCGGGACGTCATTCTCCCCTTGTACTCGGCTTTGGTAAAGCTGCAGCTGGAGTACTGCGTCCAGTTTTGGGCTCCACAATTCAAAAAGGATGTGGAGAAGCTTGAGAGAGTCCAGAGAAGAGCCACGCACATGATCAGAGGTCAGGAAAACAGACCTTATGATGACAGGCTGAGAGCCATGGGGCTCTTTAGCCTGGAAAAGCGCAGGCTCAGGGGCTATCTGATGGCCACCTATAAGTTTATTAGGGATGACCACCAGTATCTGGGGGAACGTTTGTTCACCAGAGCACCCCAAGGGATGACAAGGTTGAATAGTCGTAAACTACTGCAAGACCATTTCAGGCTGGACATAAGGAAGAATTTCTTTACTGTCCGAGCCTCCACAGTCTGAAACAGCCTGCCATTGAAGGTGGTTCAAGCACCTACATTGAACACCTTCAAGAGCAAATTGGATGCTTATCTTGCTGGGATCCTATGACCCCAGCTGACTTCCTGCCCTTTGGGCAGGGGGCTGGACTCGATGATCTTCTGAGGTCCCTTCCAGCCCTAATGTCTATGAAATCTATGAAATTGCAGGTGGAAGAAGCAGGAGCATTTAAAGGACTTTCCTAGTTGCAGAGCACAGTTAGATGGAGGGAGCTTGTGCCCCCAGACTGGGCTCAGATGGTGCTGCCACACACTGTCCATTGGTAGCTGGTCTCCATTCCCTCCACTGCACTCAGAGTGCCTCTACAAATTGCCATGTCCCTCTCTCTCTCTCTTGCTGCCCTCTGTATGGCCTCAGGGAGCGTGGAGGCATGTGGCGTCAGGGCTGGGGAGAGATCATCAGGACCAGCTGATTTAAATACGTCCAGTCCCTCCAGAAGTTCCCTTGGAGCTAGTTGCCAGAAGTCTTTTTCTCTCATGCACCATCCCACATATTTTTTTCTTCTCTACAGGCACATCCCCATGAGTGTACACATGCATTTCCTCAGGGACAAAGAGCATCAAAACATATTTGCACCACTAGTAGTTGTACCCAGGGAATGCTTCTGCGTGCACTCTGGCACACAGCAAATTTCCCCGGGTGGGTTAAGGTGGGCTGGAGTCAGCATCTGGGCTGGCCCCAGCAGCGTTACCTGGGACCTGGGGCCCTCCTGGGGCTGCAGTAGCAATGATCCAGGAACATGATAATTTTGGCACTCTACTGCAAATATACAACACAGTGAACCAATTTATGTGCACCATGTGCATTTTGCAGCACCTCTAAAGCCTTCGAAACACCTCAAAACACATGTTCCTAATCATGGAGGTGTTGTTTACTTGTCCTTTTCCCATAAGATGCAATATCTTGGTGGTTATCTTTAAACTTGCATAAAAAAGGGCTAGGAGTTTCTAGCTCTCGGTACTCTGGTTTGACTCCTGTGCTTTTGCTGTTGTGGACATTGACCTTTTCATTTAGCACCAGAACTAAAGCCTAGTGACCCTTGGGGCATGATGCAAAATATAAGGAGAACAATCCTCCTTTTCTTAAATTAAAGTTTTTTTCTGCTTTATCTTCTGACAAAGTGTTTGCAAATATTTTAATACGTAGCAATATTTTAATATATAGCAATTGCAGGTCATTTTATGACAGTTAAAAAAAACAAAAAAAACAAAACCACTTTGTAAACAAGTATTGGGCTGCAACAGCCATAGTTTCCTCCAGGAATTCCAAAATTGCCCTCTTGCTTAACTACATACTCTACTGAAAAAATATTAATACAGAAATTGTTAAATTCCTATTAGTCTTTTTCTTATATTAAGATTAATTAAGTACATTGAATGCATTATGAGGGGAGAGGTATGGTCATAATGTTGATATAGATATTTTGTGGACTCTTCTTAAATAATACAATTCATACATTCATTTAAAGGTCTGAATAATTCAAATTACTCTTGAAAATATTCTCTCTTCCAGTAAGGTGCAAATATTGGACAACTGAAACAGAAAGGGCTGAATCTTAGTAGTGTTATATTAATTTGCACTATCTGAAGGATCTGCTCCTTAAACTCTGAAAAGCCAGAATTAATTTCTTGTAACTTTTTAATTAAAGATAACATTGAAGGATATTTGAATGCTTTCTTTTTAAAGCTAAAAATATAGTGGTTCCATTGGAAAGTTGAACCTTAAATCATACAGGTTTGGTTTGGATTTATTATTAAATTTTTATGTTAATCTCTTCTAGATTTCAGAGTAGGAAAAGTATGTGCTGTACCATAATATAGTAAGCTGTCATTAAAAAGCTGAATGAAAAAATACTACTAGTTTAGATTGTTTTTATTTCTATTTTGGAATATGTATGTTACAAGAAATGCATCTTCTCTTAAAAAGTTATTTGCTATCTATGATAATCCTTGTGGGTATTTTTGACAATGTCATAATATACATATGTTAGGAAAACCATTTTTATATTCTCTTTTGATGAACTATGTTTTCAGCTCAAATAGAGATATGTAAGTATATTTGCACTACAAATAAAACCTAGTGATTTTTGTAGGTTGTTTATGAAATTGCATAAAGAAAGTCTTCCCTGTTATTGCTTTTAAAAAACAGGCATTAAACAAAGCTGCCTTTATCACTAAACAAATCTTTCTCTGTATATAGAAATTACTACATGCTTAAGAGGCTATGGCTCAGAAGCTTAATAATGGGCACGTCTACACATGATGTTAAATGCAAAGCAGACTATTTCTACTGCACATTAGTACTTCATGGCAAAAGATGTGCTAACACACTAATGGGCAGTGGAATTAGTCTACTGTGCATTAGTGTCACTAAAAACACTGGTTACTGCACATTGAATTAGTATCAGTTACAGGTACTAAACTTAATGTGCAATAACAATGGCACATTAATGCATGCGTAGATTTGCCCAGTGAGAGCCTAGGGTGCTGTTTCTAGCCAGGTACAGGTACAGTTTGGTTGCTGTTCAGTTACTGAGGTGAAATGACAGTACTTGGTGATCCCAATCCAGATCCTAGAGGACAAGTGTCATCACTAAAACCACTATCTTAATAGCTTTCTATTAGTGGCCTTAGGAAGGGGACAAAGACTGATTCAATGTGACTGGCAAACTACTCCTTCATCCACAACAGCCTGAGGCAAACAGGTTGGATACAGTGAGAAAGAGGGTAGTTTTTGTGCATAAACAGGACTTCTATCTCCAGAGCAGTCTATCTGACACTTTTCAGGGAGCAAAATAACTGAAATTTGAATTTGAACAGAAGCTAGAAGTAAACAGTTTTTTTCTTCCTGTGGACAGCATACATGACTGATGTTGCATGCTATCAGTGGCTTGTACCATTGTAAAGCAAGCTGCTAAATTGTGGGTAGCCTTAGGCAGAGCAACTTTCTTGTTGACAGTTGTAGGTAGAGGAAGCTAGGGAGTATTCTCTTGAAGGATGAATGTGTGGCTTGCAATTGATGTATAATCTAGTTTGTAAGACATGAACATCACTATGTGGAATTTAATAGCTGACTCTACTTAAGGTTCTGAATAGTTAATAAATATAAGTAAGATCTGTAATGTGCCAGATTCTACTTTGTCATCCTTGGCCTGCCTGTGCCCTGTCCCCACCTGTACATGAAACCTTTCTAACTGGAATATACTTACATTAAAGCCATATGGAATTCCTCCCCCTAAGGAGAACTTCCATGGAGGAACTGTATTTTCTCTACCATCTGGGAATTCTTCACCACTGACCCATAGGAAATAGCTTAATATCAGCCTAAATGAACAAAGCTGATTTTGTAGAAAATACACTATCAGTAATTGAATCAGATGCAGCTGATGCAGGAGGACTGAAGCTGAAACAGTCGCAATAGCAATGGGAGTATCTGAGTTCTATTACTAGTCCAATCACTTAGCAAAAGTTAAATGTACATGTTGCGCAAATATACAAATGAAAACAAAGGGAACTTAATGTGTTGGAAGAATGATTGCCCAATTGTTCTTGCTGTGCAAAGGAATTGTTCCTGTTGTTGTTAATATATGCAAGTTATTAATCTATGTAGCTTAAGATGTTGCAAATTTATTCTAATCAGTGTCATTAGAATGAAGTGTAGTGCTTCAGTTTTTCCTGTTTCATAGTAATTAGAGTATCTTTTAATAGGATAAAATCAATTCCAAGTAATCAACTTAAATGCAACTTCAGCGACTACTTTTTGTGAGGATATTTATGCTGATTGCAACCTCCACTCATCCATTTATTCTGATATCAACAGAGAAAAAGAAAACATTTATATCAAATAATATAAATACTGAAACACAATGTTAAAATATCACTTAGAGTTTTACTTAAACATAAATGACAAGAAGCATGATACTGTCCTTTTGGGGCAGTGCTGCTGCTCCTTTAGGTACAAAGATTTTCTAAAGTCATATAAAATGGTAGTGAAGACTGTCCCACCCACCCGTCCTCCTCTCTGAAGTCTAGAGCTAATCTCACCTTTTTAGAGAAACTGTAGCAGTTAGTACCTATAACACCTTGTTTCTTGCATGGCAACATGGATGGTGAAATGGCTGTGGCCAGAACATCGTTATGTACTGATTAATTATAGATGTTGCCATATGGCAAAAGTCAGAACTCATTTTAGATTTGTTCTAACTTTTGCTTTAGGACTAGACCTATATGAAATAGCTCTAGGAATACAGGGATTTAGCACTATATTTCCTTTAATGTAGTTACCTCTTGACTTTTATTAATTATGGTAGTTAACTCGTTCAGAACACAACAGAACTGAGAAAATTATTCCATGTGCATGCAAAGGTTCAAAGGTACAAAGGAAGAAATGGTAAAAATGCTACAGGCTTATATACAAGTTCTATAGCTTTGACTAAACAGAAAACAAAAAAGCCCATAAAATTTCTTTGCAATTTATCTGATCACTAAATGCTTTGCATGAGATTTTGAAACATTTTTGTGCCATGTCTCCAATTGAATTGAAATCCTAAAGTACTATGGTCTCCAAAACCATTTTGGATAAGCAAATCCCTTTCACATATATTTTCACATAGAATCTCACAAAAAAGGTGGGAAGGGACCTCAAGACTTCCATGAATCCAAGCTTAATAAAACACAGAGCATCTTTGTTAAAAGCACCATGGGCAAATGTTTGCCTGACCTGCACTTAAAAACTTTAAAAGATAGATGTTAAATAACCTCTCAAGGTAATCAGTTCCCATGCTTAACCTCATAGGCTGTGTACACACATTCAAATAATCTGGGAGAATTCTCCCAGGTTTGTTCTTCTGGTAGAAAAACTTACCCAGGGCTGTATGTACAGGTATTTGAATGCTGTGACCCTGAAGAGTGGAGAACTTGCAGTGCTGACAGTGTGCAGCTCCAAGCTTGACCTTTGTGGGCCCTTGGCCCTGGCCTCACCCTGGGAGGCTCTGGTTCTCTCAGCCCTGGTCTTTTCTGTTTGACACCACAGTCCTTCTGTTATCAGCAGTGTGTCCCTACTTTGAAGGGCCTAGGACCTGGGATGCCTTTGGCACCCTCCTCTGTGTCCTCTTCCACCTTTACAGTCACAACCTGGTCCTCTAGTATTTAAATACAAACAACAAAATGTGAGCATCTGCTCTCAAACAAAAGGTACCCCAATCCTGGGTCAACAGCATGCCATAGCAATGCACTACAACACAAGGCCCCAAAATACTTACCTTCTATTCTACTGCCTGGTGGTGCAAGGGCTTCCCTACAGTTTCTCTGCAGTCCAGATTCCTTCTTTCTTGGACAGTCAGGCCCCTCTCTTCTACAGAACTCAACTCCTTGCAGCTGGCAAGGCTAGACTGCCTCCTTTGTCTCAGGCCATGGACTTTTAGGTCTCTTTCTGGGTCACTTGACCCACTACTTTTGCCCCAGGCCTGTCAATCACTGGTTGCATTGTGCAGGCTGGGGTGCATGGCCATTATAATCATGGGCCCTTGGCCACTATCAGGTTTTCCAGGAGGCTGGAGCTGTTCAGCTCAACCCTGACTCCCTCTCACCTTCAGTGATGGGGTAGGGGCTCCTGACTCTCCTAGGAGAAACTGAATGCTTGTGTGGGGTTAGAAAGTTCTTCCTGTTGTCTCATCTAAATTTTCCTTATTGTAGGCAGAATAAAAAATAATGGGCTTATATATAACTTTTACAGAATCTTCTTTTTGCATTTTCGTAGATTTATATAGAATAACTTTACCAGTTCTTCTTCCAAGAGAATGAACAATGCCAAAAGAAGAGACTTGATTTGATTCCTTAATCTTAGGTATTTGGCCATAGTGGGACAATAGCGTACACAAAAAAGATTAGGAGTAAATGTGGGTGAAATGGAAAAATATGGTGTCCATCATTAGAAAAGAAAAGAAGGAGGAGCCATGTAATTGTAAACCATTCAGTCTGACATCAATATCAGGAAAGATTATGAAGCAGGTAATCAAGGAATCCAGCTGTAAGCACCCATAGGCAAACCATGTTATCTGGAACAGCCATGGTGGATGTATCAAAACACAAATTGTGCCTAACTAGCTTAATTTTCTTCTGTGATAAAACAGCAGATTGTGGGGATAGAGGTAGAAAAGCGAACAAGATATACCTCTACCTTAGCAAGACTTTCAACATGATCTCTAATGACATTCTCAATAGTAAACTAAGGAATTGAAAACTAGATTTACTGTAAGGTGAACACAAAACTTGTCAGATCACTGTGCTCAGCATGTAGTCCTCCATGGCTCAATATTTACTTGGGAGGAGGTACAGGTTTCCCTCACTTTATGTGGGTTCTGTATATGCGAATTTGCTCTTATGCAATGACTCTTTTTATATGCAAAATTTGTTATATGTGAGGTAAATTCACTCTTATATGATCAGCAGCAGGTAATTATGTGGGGAGAGGGGAAAAGACAGTGGGTGGGGGCAGATCAAGGCCCCAGCAGCACAGGCAGGAGCAGGAGCTGGGGTGAGTGGGGCCTTGATCTGCCCCTCCATCAGTGGTGAGGGAGGGGCCGGGGCTGGGGTTGAGGCAGAGGCAGGCACTGCACAGCCAGGGCGTGCCTTGGAAAGGGGGACGTGGCTCCTGCTGCTACCGGCATGCCCCCAGCCCCAGCCCACAGCAGCATCCCATAGCAGTAGAAGGTGTGCCCCCTGTCTTGTGCCCCACCCCAGCTGTACAGCTTCAGAATCTGCTCCAGCCCCACTCCCTTCCTCACCACTGGTGAGGGGAGGCAGATTGAGGCTCCACTCACCCCAACCCCTGCAGCCAGGCTCTTCCCAGCAGGGAGGGCTGGGCCAGGCTGCACTCGGGGCATGTGGTGATGGCAGTGGGAGGGGGGCTATAGGGGAGCTATGGTGAATTTTGTGGTGGCTGCAGCCCCCCCATAGCCTCCCTCCCAGTGCTGCCATTGCCCCCCGCTTGAGGTGTTGGAACATATCCCTATTTGTAACCTGGTAAAGTGGGTTCCCTTTATATGAATTTGAGTTATGCACAGTGTTTCAGGAACACATCTACTGCATAAAACAAGGGAAACCTGTACTGAGTAGGGTTCCCCAGGAGTCTATCCTGGGTTCAGTATTGTTAAATATATAAATTAAATATTTGGAGGATGGGATTGTGTGTGTACTTAGCACAACTGCAAATGACACAACTTGGCCAGGGTTGCAGACACTTTGGAGAATAGCTCTGAGATGCAAAATGACCTGGTAAACTGGAGAAATGGTCTGAAATTGACCAAAGGAAATTCAACAAAGAAAAGTGCAAAGTTCTGCAGTTTGGACAGAAGAATTGCAAGTAAAAATAAAAGCTAGGGAATGATTTACTAAGTGGGAATACTGCAGAAAGCCACCTGGGGGTTAGAGTGCATAAACTGAATAACAAAATGCTCTTGTAAAAAAGGCCGATAGCACACTGGGATATATTAATAGGAGTGTCACTTTCAAAACAAGGGAAGTGATTTTCCTGCTCTAGTTGGTGGTTATGATGCTTTATCTGGAGAACTGTCCATTTTCAGGTCCTTCAGTTCAAAAAAGATGTGGACAAATTAGAAAGAATCCAATATAGAGCAACACC
>NW_017728993.1:74830301-74831953 GCF_001723915.1 Gavialis gangeticus
TTATGATGCTTTATCTGGAGAACTGTCCATTTTCAGGTCCTTCAGTTCAAAAAAGATGTGGACAAATTAGAAAGAATCCAATATAGAGCAACAAAAATTATTAGAAGCCTGGGAAATATTACTACCGAGAACAGGCTGAAAGAACTACAGTTATTTAGTCAGGACAAGAGATGAGTGAGGGAGGATTTGAAAACAGTCTTCAAATAACTGAAGGGTATGCAGGACTATTCTCTATGGCTGAAGGGGACAGGAAAAGGATCAATGGCCTTAAATTGAAGGAAGGGAAATGTAGGCTTGTGCAAGGGCACTGTTGGTGCCTGCCACTTTAAGAGCCAAGTCAAGCAGCCAGCAGGTGCTTGATTGTGGCAGCCATTTTAGAACCATCACCACCTATATAAACAGAGCAGAACATTGCCTGGCTGACCTGCTAAATGGAACACCTACAGGTAGAAGCAGGAGGCTCTTGGTCCTGGGCATGACCTAAAATGGCACCCTGCAAAGTGTGGGTGTCCTGGTGGGTCTTCCAGTGGTGCAGGAGCCCTCAGGAAATACCAGGCCAGTTACCACCCCGGTGGAAGGTGGGTCAGGGCGCTTCAATAACCCCAAGTCCCCACATCACTGTGGGTAGAAGTCAGGACTAGGCATGGCTATGGCCACCTGAACCTCCACCTGAGGGGGAAGCCCCATGGCCCCAATGAGGGGGTGGAAGTGGAGCCCCAGTGAGGGGGGAGCCAGAGGGTGGGGAGCCCAGTGTGGGTGTGAGGGTTTGCATAGAGTGGCCAGGGCAAGCTTGGCCCAGGTCAGGTAATTGGCTGGCTACTACCCTGGTGAGGGTCCCAGGAGAGGCCCAAAAGAAGGTACATCTGCCACCCAAGGTTTGTGCTAGATAAAGCCTATGGCCTAAGGGGGCTGCTCTGAGAGGAATCAAGGCAGTACAAGTTGTCAATGCATGAAAGAGACCCTGTGAGAGGGGGTGGAACATGAGAGGCCCTAGTGAGAAAAGGGCAGTATGAGTGCATGTATGAATGAGGCCTGACAATGAGGGCTAAGCTTGGTCTGGCTGTAGGCTGGGAGCATTGTGTCACCTGGATGCCATCTGTAAGGCTTGGGCTGAGGTGTAGGGGAGGATCAGAGCTGCAAATAGCGCCCCCTGGTATTGAGGCAAGAATGGGCAGCCTCCCACCTAATTAGAATCAATTATGAAACAACAAGGTGTAGCAGGAGAGTGAGGTAGGCATTTAGCTCAGGAACAGGTGGACGGGCAGGCTAATGGCAGACTGGCCCCAAGAAGGCCCCCTGTTACAAGGTTGTATATTAGGAAAAATATTTCCCTATGAAGGTTGTTCTATGAAGGTGGTTAAGCATTAGAACAGGCTACTGAAAGTGCATCTACATGTGCAATTAATGCACATGAATATTACTGCCTAGTAAATTCAGACACATTAAGCTTTGGCTGGGACCACATCTACACTAGGGCTGTGTGAAATTTTTACAGCCATTTCATTTCAGAGGTTTTTCAGCCTGTTTCTGCACCTGAAACACTGAACCTGAACAAAACAGAAGGCTCTGAAACATCTCTGAAATTAAATGAAACCACCCAAAACATTTTGGAGTTGCACCTAGGAAGCCCTCCTTCTAAAGTGCCGGGAGAA
>NW_017728993.1:74836953-74838588 GCF_001723915.1 Gavialis gangeticus
TAGAATCAATTATGAAACAACAAGGTGTAGCAGGAGAGTGAGGTAGGCATTTAGCTCAGGAACAGGTGGACGGGCAGGCTAATGGCAGACTGGCCCCAAGAAGGCCCCCTGTTACAAGGTTGTATATTAGGAAAAATATTTCCCTATGAAGGTTGTTCTATGAAGGTGGTTAAGCATTAGAACAGGCTACTGAAAGTGCATCTACATGTGCAATTAATGCACATGAATATTACTGCCTAGTAAATTCAGACACATTAAGCTTTGGCTGGGACCACATCTACACTAGGGCTGTGTGAAATTTTTACAGCCATTTCATTTCAGAGGTTTTTCAGCCTGTTTCTGCACCTGAAACACTGAACCTGAACAAAACAGAAGGCTCTGAAACATCTCTGAAATTAAATGAAACCACCCAAAACATTTTGGAGTTGCACCTAGGAAGCCCTCCTTCTAAAGTGCCAGGAGAATGGGGCTGAGCTGGGCGGGGCAGGGAGCCTGGCAGGGCAGCCATGGAGGCTTCTTCCATGCCTTCCCCTGCCAGGGCAGACTCAGGCACATCTGGAGGAGCTGTGGGAGAAGCCCCCATGGCTGCTTTGCCTGGCTCCATCCCCTACCTGGCCCCAGCCTTCCAACACTTTAAAAAAAAAGGTGCAAACTCACTGGCTGCAGCAGTGATCAGGGCCTCTGAGGGCTCATGGCAGAGCCCCTGCGCACAGGGTGGGGCAGCAGGAATTGCACCCTCGCCTGCCAGCTATAGCATCATGCAGGTGCAGCACAGCTTGTCAGGGCACCATGCACTGTCTTGAGCTAGGGTGGCTTCAGCAGTCAACCAGAGACTGGCACCACTCAGCCCCAGTGGCCCCAACTCCCACACAGTGTGCAGCACCCTGCGAGCTGTGCTGCATCAGCACCATGGGGCAGCTGCCATGCATATGCCAGGTGGGGGGTGACCTCTGCTGCCCTCCACTGTGCTGCACAGGAGGACTTTGCCACGAGCTCTCAGAGGCCCCAGTTGCTGCTGCTGAGGCCAGTGAGTGCCGGGTTGTTTTGTTTTGGTTTTTTAAAGTGCCAGGAGTCTGCGGCTGGGCAGGGGATGGGGAAAGACAGAGCAGCCATGGGGACTTCTCTTGTAACTACCCCCACCCAGGGAAAGGCAGGGACAGCTGGAGGAGCTGTGAGAGAACCTGCAACCACCTGGCAGTGCCTACCTCTCCCCAGCTGATCAGAATCTCTGAATCAGTGCCAAAACTGCATCAAAACACTGAAACAGATTTGGCCAAATAGAAATGGAACAGTGATCCAAAACACCGAAACGAATCATTGTCCTCTGAAATGGCTGAATCCAAAACTGAAATGAAACAGCCATTTCACACAACCCTAACTTGCACATGTGCTCTGTTGGGCTCAGATTTGTGCCCAGCAGGAGCAGTCAAGTCCAGGGCTGCTCCTACCCTGCAACTAGGGGGAGCTCCAGGCTCCAGATTTAGCTGGCTGGGTGCTAGTCCTGGGCTGTCAGGAGGCATACGAACAGCCTCAGTCTGTCAGGGGGCTCCAGGGCAGCATCAGGCTGAGAGGAGGCATGTGGGGGGAAGCCTCAGGCTGGCAGGGGATGTTCTCCCAGGAACCATTGGTCAACAT
>NW_017728993.1:74843588-74847450 GCF_001723915.1 Gavialis gangeticus
TAGCTGGCTGGGTGCTAGTCCTGGGCTGTCAGGAGGCATACGAACAGCCTCAGTCTGTCAGGGGGCTCCAGGGCAGCATCAGGCTGAGAGGAGGCATGTGGGGGGAAGCCTCAGGCTGGCAGGGGATGTTCTCCCAGGAACCAGTGGTCAACATGCCATGAATGCTCCTTGCCTTCTCCCAGCAGTAGTGGCCATGGCACTGTGTCTGTAAGGCATTTGCTAATCACCACCTCCTCCAGCTCCCGCAGTAGGGCACCTAGGTGGCTGCTGATTGACCCCAGGTCCACAGTGCTACTCCAAGAACAAGCATACTAAGGACAGTTTGCAAGAAACACCAAATTCTATTTCCCTCCACCACACAGCAACCCACCCCTCCTCCCATAAGGCAGCTGAGCAAGTGGTGGGCAGCAGCCCAGGCAAGGGGACAAGTTTCCAGGGGACCAGGCTCAGGAGCAGAGGCAGGGGACCCTGTCTAGTGCAGATGATTCTGTATCTCCTTCCAAGCCCACTGTTGGGCCTGGCACTGGGTCATGGGAGGGAGCCAGGGGCCAAGTGAGGCTGGGTCCATGGCTGGTACCAGGGCCTGGGTGTCAGGTGACCCAAAGCTGACCACCAGGGCCAGGATGGTCTCAAAGACCCAGTGGTTCTCTTCCATCACCTCCATTGCCTGGGCCACCATAATACCTTGCCAGTCCTGGGTCTCCACTAGGCTCTCCAGGAGGGTGATATGCCTGTCCTTGAGAACAAGGTATGTCTGGGCCCTCTCTTGCTCCTTTGCCAGATTCTGGGCTCACCAGGCCTGAGAATCTGCCAACTGCTCCTTCATCACTATAATCAGATGGTTCAGGAGCAGGGTCTAGTCCTGGGTTCAGCACTGATGGAAGTGGTACATATGGAGGGTGCTGGCTGATGGTGGTGTTATCCTTGCAGTCCCATCTCTGCCAGCAGCTGGTGGGCCTCTTCCTCATGCAGCTGCTGGACTTATAGAGCAAGGACAGAGAGGCTCTTTGTGGGAGTTTGCAACATTTCAAAAGTAACATGCACTATACTAGAAGCTGTGTGCCACCCAGCCTCAATTCAGAGATCACACCTGCACAGGTGCCCAGGGATCATGGTTGTTGGCTGGGTGGGTTCTTCTACCAGTGGCCACTGCCAACTCCTCCATCACTGCTCCCACAGTGGAGATAGGTGGGCCACTTGCCAAAGGCAGCCTTTCTTCTCCACCCCCTGCCCAGGCTAGGCAGTTTGCTCCCATGCCTGAACTGCCAGGGGACCCCACAGCTAGGGAGTGTGCCACTGGGTGGTGCTCTGAGGGGCCCTCCCCTGCTGAGTCCTCCTCTTCACTGGGCCATGGCACAGACTTTGGCAGCCCACCCCCCATGCTGGAGTACAAATGGCAGGCCTCACCAAGGGTCCCTTGGGACCAGGATCCAGTCCATCTGCTGCATGAAGGGCATGGACCTGCAGGCAACCCCAAAGTGATGACTGTGGTCTGTCACTCACACACACTGTGTCTGCAGGGCCTTGACCTTCGCATGGCACTGTTGGCTGGAGTGGTGGTAGCCATTTTTCTGCATATGGTCTGGCATCATGGCATAGATGTGGGCGTTTGCCATTGTGGTCCAGCCATACTAGTGATGGATCTCTGCCTTGCCCAAATGGGAATCAGGTCTGCAGTCTCTGCCTGGGCCCATTTTGGGTTTTGGGCTTCTGTCTCTGGTATCGGAGAGCCCAACTTGACAGCTGCTACCAGGGGCCTTGCAGGGTCAGGCTGGGACTCCAGGTTCTGGTTGGCACATGCCCTCAGCAGGAGAGCATGGTGCATGGGAGGCAAGTTTTGCCTCTCAGCAGTCCTGGGGATCACATATGGGGTCCAGGGGCTATAGGATCCAGAAGATGCTGACACAGGCCCCAGGGAACAGGCCAGGGGTCCAGAGGCCAATTTGGGTCGGCTAACATGCTGCCTCTGCCATGTGGGTAGATAAGCAGCCAGCCATGTGGATGTCCCCCAGACAGAAGGCTGGCTCTTTGTTAGTGTGGCTGATTGTGTGCAGTTTGCACCCAATGCCAGCAGCTACACATAAGCTACTGCACATTACTTATTGTGCCATTCATCTAGTATCTATATGTTTTGGTATTAGCAAACAGCACATTAGATTAATTTAATGTGTAGTAAAAGTTGCACACTTGTAGGTGTTGATGCTTTACTGTGCATTATATTAGTCTAATGCACAGTGAAGCATCTTGTGTAGGTGCACCTCGATTATGGAATCTTTATCTTTAGGGTGTCTATAATCAAGTTACACAAATGTTTGACTGGGATGATCCTTCTTTGGGGGAAGGACTGGATTAGATGATCTCCTGAGTTCCCTTCCAACCCTACTATCTTATGATTCTGTGGGTTAGAAATAGAAATTTTTTATTAAATGTATTGATTTGGAAATCCCTCTCAGACATCACTATTCATAAAAATATATATCTTAAAGTTTGGCTGGCCTTCAAAGTCACTGCTCTAGCATGAAAAATGTGTACTTATTTGAATGTTCCAATCTATAAAAATAAGCTAAAACAATTTTGTAAATATCTATATTTAACATAAGTATGAAACAGAAGTACTCTTGGATAGTCAGTCTGTTTGTGGGACCAACAAAAAGCCAATACTTTTGCTCAGCTGTAGCAATTGCAGTTAATTAACTATCGCTATTCCCTGAGGTGTGCTGGCACCAGTTTTGATTATTCTGGTGCAGAGACAATGAAATAAGCTAAAAATGTGAACTTGGCTATGTACTAGTAAAAAACAGAAGAAAAAGGAAATCAATGCTAGCCAAATGGAGAGCATAAAATCTGTAGAGAAGGAAACATTTGGTTTTCAAGCATCTAAAAGATTAGCCACTTAGTGAAGGGCTGGAAAAAAAAATTAAACAAGACTTGGCTGGGTTATTATTTCCTGCAAAATTGTGTGCAGGGAGAACAATAGGTACTTTGAATGGTTTTGGGTGGGGACAGGTACTGAACTTACAGAGAATATGAAGTGTGTTGTGTTACACTTATGAGATTACACAATACTCGACTTACAAATTTGATCCTTTTGCAGTCACCTTGTCTCACCCATACCACAAAAAGCATAACAAGGTCCCAATTATTCCCTCCATTATATTCCAGTAGGAGTTGTTCTGCCCTTCCACTGCTATTTCTTTCCCTCCTTCCACCAGAGAATCAGCACAAGGTTCATTTTCCTAGGACAGTAGATAGGTATACTATAACAAAAGGGAACTCTTGGAATTTGTATGAATTGTCTGTGATTCTGTACTACATTTTGCCTCCCTTTTGCTCCAAATCTTTACTCAAGAGTATGTTTCTCCTGGCTATTGCCTAAGGCAAGGGTGGGAAAAATATGACCCATGGGCTGGATCCAGCGTGCCACCAAACTGGATCCAGTCTGCAGCTGCTCTTGCCATGGTGCTCCACATTGGGTTGAGCCCCACCTGCTCCCACTGGGGCAGCACACATCACCCTTCCACCAGCGCCTGCCAGCCCAGGCCTTGGTCAGCATGCAGTTGTTCCTAGCGTGGCTGCAGCTGGCTGGGACCTGCTCTGCTCCCCTCACCTCCTAGAAAGCTTGGCCAACTACAGCCACCCTGGGAGCAGCCCCACCAGAAGCTGTGTGCTGGCTGGGGCCTGGGCCAGGGGCCAGTGGGTGTGGGTGTAAGTACAGCACAGGCTTTCCTGGGCAGGGTTTGGCCCCACGCAGAGCACCATAGCAGCCACTCACCAAGTGAGCTATGCTGCACGTGCCCCCTGTCTCTCCCTCTCCTCATTCCTGCCTGGCTCCCAGGCAGCACCCCCCTCCCCCCCCCACACA
>NW_017728993.1:74847747-74860721 GCF_001723915.1 Gavialis gangeticus
ACACACACCCATAACCCCCCACACACACATCCCACCCCCATAGGGCAGGTTATGCAGGGCATGGATCATACCTGTCCCACTCCTGAACATTGCGCCCCACCCACCCAAATCCCCAGAGGGAATTTTGGTGAGTTGTTGCAAGGAGCAGTGGAGGTTGGGTGCTGACCTGGCCCATGACAGCTCATCAGAACTCCCTATGTGACCCTCAGGCCCAAATAATTGCCCACTTCTGGCCCAAGGGTATGCACAAGTATTACGTTTCTACTTGTGGAATTGCAGAACACTTGCATTCACCCTAAGAAATCCTGAGTCCTTTAATTGAGATGTAGGGCTCACAAGCAAGAGACGGGTGATAATGTCTCAAACATTTCACAGCAGGTATTCCTTCAGCAATGGCTAGGAAGAATATGCTATAGAGAACAATTAACTTCCAAGCCTCTTTCCTTTCTTTTACTCCAGTAACCTTCCCCTCAAAATCTACCGCGTCTTTCACTCCACAGAATGCATTTGTTAGAGTTGAGGCTGCCTGGTTCATAAAAAAGGAGGAAAACACCCGTCATTTTTTTTCAAAAAGTAGTCTAAATAAAACAAAACAGAACAAAAAACCCATAATTTTTAGCAGGAAGTAGGATAGTTTAGACTAGCTGAAGATCTGTCCCAAGGATAATAATGTATACAGGAAAAAATACCATGTGTTGGATTTTTTTTCCCCTTATGTGCTTCCTGTATTTTTCCCAGTTTTAGTTATTAAGACATTAAGAAGGAAATAATATGACATCATAACTAATTTAAATATTAAATTTAGTGAAGATCTTCTGAATAATTCTTTGATTAGTTCTGATAAGATGTAGGCAAAATTTAAAAAAAAGGCCTGCCTGATGATGATAGTTTATATCGGGTACTTGACAGTTGTAGTATTGCACTGATCTAATAAAATAGAAAGCTACATTTTACACTCACTGGGAATCTGGTATTACTCTTAAAACCTTTAATAATCAGAAGCATCAGAGTGTATGATAGAGCTGTTAATATTTTAAAGAATCTTTTGCAAACAAGTTGCAGTACAAAGCACTAACACACATCATTGTATTCACTTGTAGGTAAAGTGAGAATCAATGTTCTTGTTGAATAGTCTGTAAAGTACTGGGACATATTAATTAGAACAAAATGTGATTGTTTCTCAATGCTACTGTGTTCTGAACTTTGTAAAATGGATAAACTTTTTTTGAAGACAGTATGCAAATTTATTCTGAAAAAATATATATTACCAAGTATTATTTTATACAAGACATTTTATTTAATTATTCACTGTGGTATTTTAGGTATGTATTTGATTGTATAAAATCCCTTCATAAAAAGCATCAACCATACAGAATTACCTCCATATGATAGCACTTCAGTGAATACTCACCAAAAATCATACAAAATCTCCAACTCTTTCATATTTCCATTAGCTTCCTACCCTGCAGTACAACATAAATTAGAAAAGGCAGTGGTACAACTAATTTTGAATGGCAGTCTGTCCAAAATGATCTAAATCAGCTGTTACCATTCAATACCACATAATAGAATGCCAGAAGTATGTAGCTTCCATCTTCCTCCGTTTCCTTCTTGACCCACTCAAAAGTCAGACTTAGTTTTTCAGCAATGGTGAATTTCAGAGGCAAGTTGGATTAGAAGAAATAGAGAAGCAGCAGCTGCCTTGACTATACAAAGCATATCAATGATTAAATAAACTCTTTAGTCCTTTTATGCTTTTACATCTGTAATTGCCACTGTCTCCTGCAACTTGAAATTTCATTAACTGACTGAGAATAATCGCCATAATGTAATTTATATACATGGGGACAGATCTGATGATAGTACAAATGCCTATACTTACATTGACTTAAATGAAGCTGTGACAATTTAGTCCAGTTAAAAATATGCCTTCTGGATTTTAGTGATACATATAATAGCACTATTGGCATTAGAATAAGTTAGCAGTGTCACTATAAGTGCCATTGATAACTGCATTCTGAAAAGAATAACTGCAGAGTTGAAATTCCATTTGTTACTATACTACATTTACAGGGCCATTAATAAAAGGGATGGCGAAAAGAGAAGGAATTCACTGTGGTTCAAAAAGTTACATCACTAACATTCTGCCCATGTCTCTAATTTGGCCCAGAGGATGCAACTTGCAAATTAATGTTCTAAAAAGAGGACAATTCATTACTATAAGAAGAGGTGGGATGTGCAAGTTGTTAGACCTGAACCTACAGTAGTTTCATTCCCACTTAATCACAGTATCGATCTCAGTTTCAGTTTTCACAGTCTGAGTCCTTTTTGTTGAACTGCTAAATAAAGAATTACTATTACTTAAATATCATATCTAGTCTTTGTTACCCAGCATGACAGATCAAACAAAAGGATGGTAGATTAAATAATTTTTGTTTTATAATAAAATATATTCTGCCTGAGACAGTTTTACCTTTCTCTAACAGTGGAACCTTATGAGCACATATAGTTAAAAATTATATAGGATCTGGATGGTAGTAAGAAATTGGCGAGCCAAAAAACTTGGATAGTGTGATGTATGCAGCTTTAAAGGACAACACATAAATAAACAGTGTCTGTTTATGGTATCATAACATAAACTATGTTTATCGTAACATAAACATATCATATGCTATTTCTGATGCCATTTGTATATGGCCAGATCTGGACATGCTTTCTCACACTGTGTAGTAGCACTTGGCTTGTTTTTGATGCTTAACTTAATTGGTTTAAAAAATTCCCAAGAGTCCCATTATTCATCACAAATGAAGCTGTCAGTATCTAAATCCTAGCCTCACTCAGTTTCTCTGGTATATTTTTTAATACTCCACTTGACATTCAACACTTGATCTGTATAATTTATAAGCTGTGGGCATTGCCCTGGCCATTGGTGCCTCTACACAAGACATGTTACTGTGCATTAGCACAGTTTACTGCACAATAAGAGCATGTGTCTACATGTGTGTACACTTACTGAACAGTAAAAACCCTTATTCCCATGTAAATTTGCTACTTGTCAGTGCAAGTCGCAAATTTAAGCAGAATTAGTAATGCACATGTAGACACAACCCAGGAGCAAGTTTGCTCCTTGGTCTGCCCTGCAACTAGGGGGCCAGCCTGAGGCCAACCCCTGGGCTGTGGGTTAGGAGTCTTTTCTGCTCCAGGGCTGGGCTGTCTCTATGGCATCACTGTCTGCAGGCTATAAAAGCCTTCAGACATTTTATGCCTTGGGGCACACATCATAGGCATCTTGAGTGCACTGAAGGCCATGTGTTCCCCTGGGCAGGCTCCAGGGCCTGCTTGCCAGCACACAAACACTGGCACTGCACTTTTCCACTAGCTGCCGGGACAGTGCTGTCAGCGCCATCTGGGTGTGGAAGGGTGCTGCAGGATGCTGCAGCTCCTGGCCATGCCTGTCATCCCCCAGGGCCACCTGCAGGAAGCTTCTGTGCAGCAGGGCCAGTGCTACCTACCAGCAGCACACCCCCAGGAACCTGCCCTGTGCTTGGAGCTGCTGTGGAGTATAACATCTGCTGCATGGCTGATAGTTCCATGCTGTGCCCATGTGCTGGGCCAGCAACACCGGGACAACCACATGGGGGCCCAGAGGACTGGTGCAGGACCCATCATGGCATCGTCCTCTCTTTCCAGACCCAGGTCCACATGCATATGGACTGTCCATTTGGGGGCACAATTGGATCCAGAAGGAGACTGGTAAACTCATGCCACTGTGGGGCAAGGAGGAAGTGCTGTACCAGTTTGAGCAGGGTGGACACTCCAAAACCCACATTTAAGAGGCCCTATCAGACTGGATCTGGAAGCAAGGGCACAATTGATCAGTGGAGCAGTGCCGCATAAAGGTCAAAGCCTTGCAGAAAGAGTGGGTTAGCATAACTGACCACAATCGTTGGTTTGGCTGTGCCCACAAGATCATGCCTTTTATTCAGCAGCTGACTAAGATTCTGGTGCCCTGGGACTCAGGCCACAGCTATGTGGCTTTCATGAGCACAGGTAACTTGCCTGAGCCCCCGCACCACCCTAGAACCTCTGGTGACACATCATCAGAAGAGCGACCCTTGGGCATAGAGTGACCCATGTCATCCAGCTCCATGGCTTCAGCTTCCACCAGCAGCTTGGGAAGCCCTGGCCATTGGTGCCTCAACATCTGCCCAATCCTAGAACCAGACATGAGGTGCAAAGGCCATGAGACTTCCGGCTGCCAGCAGCACCATCTTCTCCCTAGGAGGGTTTCATGCCCAGGCACCTGCCTGGCATGCCCGGTGGGCAAAGACACCAGGTGCAGCTGGACACTATCACCAACTGGGAGGACCACACTGAGCCGCCCGCCATGCTGGCTCCAGTCATGTGGTAAATCCTGCATTGGGAGAAGAGCCCTCCCTGCCCTGACCCCAGCCCCTACCCCTCCTCTCTCTCTGGCCTTCCCACACTCCCCTGGCCCTGGGTCCCCCCCCCCCCCAACAGCACACAGAGAGGCAGGAGAAAATGCAAAACTTTATTGAACAGCCCATGCTCCCACAGCTAGGTGGCCTAGGACATCTCACATGCTGAAGAACACACCAATGCTGGCAGAGTGTCCTCCTCATCTACAGAGGGCAGTAACATGTAGCATAGCCACAAGTAGCCCTCTAGTGGGTGGCAGATGTTGCAGGGCAGCCTAGGTTTGCTCCCCCATGCCATTATAGCTCAGGGTTTCATACCAGGGAGTGCAGGTACATCCAAGGCACCATGAGGATCAGTAGTTTCATAGTTTCATAGTTTCAAAGTTGGTAGGGTTGGAAGGGACACGAGCAGATCATCAAGTCTGACCCCCTGCCATGGCAGGAAAAAGTACTGGGGTCAAACGAGCCCAGCAAGGTGTTCATCTAGCTTCCTCTTAAAGACCCCCGGGGTAGGAGCCAGCACCACTTCTCTTGGAAGATGGTTTCAGATCCTAGCTGCCCTGACAGTGAAGTAGCGTCTTCTGATGTCTTGTCTGATTCTACTCTCTGCCAGATTGTGACCGTTATTTCTAGTCACTCCTGGTACTGCTCGGGGGAACAGGGACTCCCCCAATGCCTGCTGACCCCTCTGACTAGTTTGTAACAGGCCACTAGATCCCCCCTCAGCCTTCTCTTGTGGAGGCTAAACAGGTTCAGGTCCCTTAGCCTCTCCTTGTGGGGCCTGCCCTGCTGACCCCTGATCATCTGAGTGGCCCTCCTCTGGACCCTTTCCATGTTGTCCACATCCCTCCTCAAGTGCGGTGGCCAGAACTGGACGCAGTACTCCAACTGCAGCCTGGCTATTGTCACATAGAGGGGGAGGATCACCTCCTTGGACCTTCTTGAGATGCATGACAAGGTATGGTTGGTCTTCCTGACTTCATCCCCACACTGCCGGCCCATGTTCATCTTGGCATCTGATGATTCTTAAGGATCGTCTCCTTAAGAAGCGACCACTCTTTTTGAACACCCAACTCCCCTCTCCTCCGGGACCTCAGTGCCTCCTTGACTATTCTCCTTAGCTGATTGAAGTCCACCCTCCTGAAATCTAGGGCTGCTGCATTGATGCAGGCCTTTGCCACCTTGCGCTGGATGGTGAATTCCAGCAGGCGATGATCGCTGTTGCCCAGGTGGTTGAGCACCCACAGCCCCCTCACCAGGTTGTCACCCGTGGCCAGCACCAGGTCCAATAGGGCGTCTCCCCTGGTGGGGCTGTGCACCTCCTGGGTTAGATGGAGGTCCTGCAGTTTGGCTAGGAACCTACGTGAGCAGTCAGACCTGGCTGACTGCTCTTCTCAGCAGATGTCTGGAAAGTTCAGGTCACCCATGATGACCGCGTCCTTTGACCTAACTACCTCTGTGAGCTGACTTAAGAATTCCAGGTTTAGCTCTTCCCCTTGGTTGGGTGGTTTGTAGTAGACCACCACTGTTAAGTCCCTTTCCCCTTGACTTCCTTGTATTCTAACCGAGAACACTTCAGTGTGCCCCTCCTCTGACCTTGTGCTACTTGATGAGGATGTGTATTCCTCCTTGATGTAGAGTGCCACACCCCCACCTTTCCTCCCTGTCCTGTCCCTCCTGTACAACCTATAGCCCTTGATATTCACCGTCCAGTCATGCATTGGGTCCCACCACGTTTCTGTGAGTCCCACTATGTCTGGGTTGATGTCAGCTAGCAGGAAGGTAAGTTCCTCCTGCTTGTTTCCCATACTACGAGCATTTGTGTAGAGGCATTTGAGGCCTCCTGAAGATGTGTGCACTGGCCCCCTAATCTCAGAATTGCCCTGGCCCCTGTTGCTTACTTGGGTATATGTTCTGCTTGTCGGTCTAGGCTGAGCTGTACTTGTGGGTGCCGCTTGGGAAGGGCATAGTGAGTTGGGCATTCCTTGGCCCATGGAAACAGCTCATCATGCATGACCTGGAGCACACACAGGAGGGTCACACTCAGGGTCCAGTGGCAGTGTGGTGGGGGGCTGGCCCCAGGGTGCCTCTCCAGAGAGGCCCCCAGGGAGGAGAGGGTGTGGTGCAGCCAACTCCTCCACTTAGTCATCTGGGAGCCCCATACCCATAGAGCCTGAGCACTGTGCCCTGGGTGGCAGTGCAGCAGAATGATTGGTCTGCAGAAGGAGAGTGGTAGCAACAGGGTCTGGTAACAAGTGCTGCCAGAAGTCTGACCTGTCCCCCCCGGGGAAGGGGCAGGGGAAGTAGCCTGGTTTGTCCCACCCTGGGGATGGGGCAGGATGCCTGCATCCAGCACACAGTTGGCTGCTAGCCTAATGGAAGCTCACAGAGATGTGGAGCTTGGTTGGAACTTGCCTGGGGCTGGGCCTGGGCCTGCCTGTCTGGACTTACCATGCTCCTTGGTCACCCATGCATGGCTGACCCCCAATCTGAGGCTGGCAAAAGCACGGCCCTTGGAACAGAGCATCTTATCTCTGAAATGTTGCAAACTCTCAGAAAAGACTTCTGTCTTTTGGCTTTGCAGGTCCAGTATCTGAAACAGGGGAAAGCCCACAGTTGCAAGCAGAGATGCCAGCTCAGGGTCACTGCCATCTACCACCTGGCCCCTGTAGATTCACTGGCTGCACCAAAAGTGCACCATGGACCAGACCTTCCTCAAGCAGTGGGTAGTGGCAGTTGTGGAGGAGTGGGAGGAGACTGCACAGGCCTGGTTGGCAGAGGACATGGCCCATCAGGACAGGTGGCAGGCAGATGAATTTGTCTGGGAGGAGGCATGGGACTGGCCTAACTTGGAGTTCCAGGCAAAGCTCCTGGTCCTGTGAAACAAAACACCATCCTGGGATGGGAAGTGCAGGCCAATGGATGATGGCCATTGGGTGCTGGACACTGTCCTGGGCCTGGCAGTTTTGTTCATGCCTGCTGCTGCCTAGCCCCAATCCCTAGCACCACTGGCCCCATGACAGCTGCCCACCACTCCAAACCTGGACCTGGGAGAAGGTTCTGAAGCACCTTTAGCTGGAAGGAGCTCTTGGCCAAACTCCCACCCTCAGTCTTCCACCACCCAGCCCCCTGCCTAGGCTCAGACTCACCACTCACCCCAAATCCATGCAGGTGCAGAGATGGAGCACCCAGCATCAAGGACAGGATCACACACTAGCCCTGTTGACCATGGACAGCATCTGGCAGAAGGGGAGCTTCCCATATCAGAGGACCAGCGACCACCATCACCCTGGCCAAGGCCTCCAGCTGTTGCACTTACCATGTCATGCAGACCCACAGAGAAATGTCCAGAGGCCAGGTGCTGCTGGTTGCCTGCCTCCAAGCTCTGCTTCCCACTCTGGCATACCACAAAAATAACTTTGTAAATAGTTTTCATGGGGAAAAGTTCTTTTATTGTTGGTGAGTGAGGTAGGTGGTGGAGAGACTCTGTTGGGGAGGCAGGGGGGAAGGGGCTCTGTATGTTGAGGCAGGAGGGGGAAGGGTGTGTGTGATGTAAGGGGAATAAAGGTTTCTTCTTCTGACATGTTGAGGGTGGTTAAGGGGTAGGGGGTATAGAGTAGGGAATGCTAGAGGGGGTGGTCAACTGGAGCCTCCCACACCTGGTGCCCTGGCCTCCACTGGTGGGTGCATAGCTCTCCTGGTGCTTTGGTGGGGTGTCCTGTCACTGCCACCGCAGATGGTGCTCCTGCTGCCAGGCATCTTCTGTGTGCAGTGCCTTCTCCAGCTGGGCCTTGCGGAACAGCTCCCCCTGGGCCTTGAAGATATTATGCAGCATGCAGACTGTGATGATGACCCAGGGGAGGCTTTCTTCAGCAACCTCAAGGCAGGTGGTAAGGAAGCACCAGCAGCCACTGGGTTGGCCAAATGTGCAGTCCATCACAGTGCAGATCCAGCCCAGGCAGTGGCTAAAGTGGGCCTGGTGTGGGGCTCAGGTGGCCAGCGTAGGGCCATATCAGCCAGGGCAAGTGCAGGTAGGCAGGGTTCTGGATGAGATGATGCCATGATAGCACCTAGTTGCGGGTCCAGAACTGCCATTTTGAAGCACCCACTCTCCACCAATCCCACCAGACTGGAGTTGCAAAAACATGTGGGTGTTGTGTATGGTGCCCACCCAGCTGGCACTCATGTTTATGAGTGTGCCATGGTGGTCCACAATGTCCTGCAGGACCATGTAGCGAAATCCCCTGCAGCTGCAATAGGGCTGGTCTCCATAGGGTGGGCAGGTGACTTGGATGTGGGTCCTGTCTAGGGCCCTGATACACTGGGAGAGTCCCAGTGCATAGAAGCCTGTCACCACCTCCAGGGGATTATAGATGCAGAGCACAGTGTGCCCCAGCACATCTATGGAGGGCCCTGCTCACCTCCAGGATGGCATGGTGGTGGTCTTCCCCATGCTGAACAGGTGTCTGACATACCAGAGGCTGATGGGCATGGCCTGCTTCAGCAGTAGTAGAGATAGCTGGGTTTTGCCAGGGAGGGATGGGTTCATGCTGTTGTCCTGTTACTCCAGGTGAAGCCAGAGCTGCTGGAGCAGGTCCCAGAAGGTGGCCTGGGTCATGTGGAAGCTGTTCAGCCACTGCTTGTCATCCAAGGTCTGCTGGATGATGTGTAGCCACCAGTGCTGGCTGATGCAGCAGATCCAGAGATGGTGGGTCTGGAGGCCCAGGAGGGCAACAACAACCCCAGAGGTGGAGCCCATCGTCAGCATCCTTGGTGGCACCAGCTGTGCAGAACCAGCCCTGGGACAGTTCACTGCAGGTGGGCAGGTGGTCGCTGGGCATGGGGAAGCTGGGCAGGGCAAGACAGCCATGGACCAGGCAGCATCAGCACAGTGGGCCAGCAAGGTGATTGCAGCAGCCAGCGGGATTGTGGGGCAAGGAGAAGGCTGTTGCATGCTGTCCCTGCACTTGGCATGCTGCTCCTGGGCAAGGAACAAGCTGGCCAGAAAGCTGAGAGGAGGGCTGGCTTTTAAAGAAGGATGTTCAGTGCTGGCAGCTGCAGCTGCAGCCGGAGGCTAGAGCTCCCCCTGGTGGCCACAGGGGCCCAATGCAGGGCTGCAGGGATCAGTACAAATTTCTCCCTAATCGCTGCATGTGTAGACACCTGCCCCAAAACCCTCACTCTAGCTTATTTTACACCGGAGTAAATCTGGGCCAGAGTAAATGAATGTGTAGATGCATCCTGTAGACTGCAAATGGTGTGTGATAAGGTAAAGACATATATAGCAAGGCAAAAAGTGATTAATGACTACACCAGTTAGAGATGGGTTTGGGTTCAGCTTTTGGGTATTTTGGAGAAACGTCTTGTAAGATGGCCCATGTATTAATACAGGTATATGTATAGGAATAATAATTTACCATCAATATTGCACAGTTCAAAATTCAGAAATCTCTGAACATTATGAAAACCAGATCTGAATGTTTATTCAACCCTTTCCCAATTTCCTTTCTGTTAATCTCTTAAATAATAAAATCACAAGTCATTTGAGATGTGAGAGAAGAAAAATATGTTAACATATATTTTTTGTAACTAATTTATTTATTTTTAAAGAACATTTTCCTAACATGCTCCATGGAACATTTCAACTTGACGTGCATAGCTACTTCTCCATAAATTAATTAGGAAAGACTTGAACTGTGTATGAAGTCAAACTTCTCTGAATTCAGTGCATTCATGAGTCATTGCACCACTTTTGCCAAGATGAACAGCAGAGTTTTGTAGCAAGGTGAAGATGAAACAAGATATTTTTCATCATTGATGCTGCTAGATATTTTAGACATAATACTGAGTGAAGCTGGACTCTGAGGTGTCACATTTCTTTCAATGGGCTATGCTAGGGCTTTCCAAGTGGCAGCCTACCAACTGCATACAACTCCCAAATGGTTAGCATGTGGTTTGTGAGCTGCCATTGTCTTCCTGCTATTGCTTCTGATGCAGCCGCTGGGTTCTTTAGGCTCCCCCACCCTCCTTCAACTGCTACTTCCTGCCCTTGTCCCTATGGGTAGGATGGTGCAGTGGGAGAGGGCCACAGTACTTGGTCTGTAGGCGTGGCAGAGGAAGGGGGTACACTGCTCATGTTGTGCATGAGAAAGGTAGGTACTGGGCTGCTCACACTCCAGGTTGGCATATGTCCAGCAAATAAGGGATGTGTTGTATATGGAGTGGGGGGGAGACAGGGAGCTGGGTTGCTTGCATGGCACGTGCAGCCAGGGCCGGGGGGTTCAGGCTGCCCACTGTATGTACATGGTGATGAGCAGGGAAGGGTGTTAGGGTGCTACACGGCAGGAGAGATACTGGGGGAAGGTTGCCCTCACTACAAGCAGCCCTCTGTCTGCAGCTTGCACTTCATATGGCCCAGGACTGCAACCCACACAGTGTGCAAGATGGACATCCATGGAGTACACTATACAATGCTTTTGATAGAAGATGATAGAGCCTCAAGTAATGTTCTGAAACACCTCTCACTTCCAGCCAGCATTACTTCAGCTTTTCCAGACTAAGTGTAAACCCTATTTCTCAATTCAGATCTAAATCTGCTTCAATCTGTTGTGCTACCATACTGCTGCCACAATTTTATCTACAGAAAATGGTACAGGAGAATATCACATGCTGCAAAAAACATTGTTATAGGTAGTCAATATTGTCCAAATTTCTCATTATATTCTTGAAAATACTGTTTTGTGGTGGGCACTTTGAGATGCAAATGGCTTGAAAGATGACAGATTCTGTCAAAACACCCAATTTATTGATGCATTATATGGTATTCACTATGGGAATAAGCTTGTTCATCTCATCTCTGTTTCCTATACTCAAATTTTCGTCCATACATTTATAATACTCAGTACCGTGGCTTCCAAATGGAGTGCACAGTGTTTTTGTTTTATTTCAGCAACAATAAGTTTGCTAATTATTTTCTGATAGTCATTCTGTCCTGGACAAGAAGCAGTCTGTTTTACATTGCTGAATTTTAGAGCAGTTTTGTTACCTTTTGTCTTTTCAGTGCTAAGGAAATCTTGAACTTTCATGTCTATGTACTCTTACTTGATGGATAACACCCAGCATTTAGCTACAAAAACAGTCTTTTTTTAACCAAACTTGTATTCAGAGATGGCCAGGTAGTGCAAGGAAGCCTATTTCATTTGTTTTAGAAAGGGCCAAATTGTGGTGATGTCAGTTTAAATTGTCAAACCTCTTAATGTAGTGATGTTTTCTCAGACTTCTGCAAAAGGTCTTTGCCCTGTCTGAAAACTGCTGTCTGACCCAGTGAAACGAAATCTACCTTACCACTATTGGCACCTGTTTCTAAGGGAAAACACCAAAGGAGCCCTTACCTGAGATGAGCCTGTCATGCCACTTCTGAGGCTGATGATATCAGACACCAATGGGGTCACTGGAAACATGAGAGTCCACTGCGAGAGCCACTGCTGTTTGGCCCTGTAGGCCAGAAGTACCTGTGAAAAGACCCCTGGTGAGTGCTGGTGCCACGGTGTACCAAAGATCATGATGAGTATTTTACGGCTGGTGACTATGGTGAGTCCTTCAGGGGAAGTAAGAAAAGACCCTGAACTCCCAGGGTGGATCTACAGGGGAGAACTGAGTAAAGTAGAGGTGGTCCACTGGGTGTTGCATGAAATTGCCTAGGTGAGCAAAGGGACTGCTTCTAATAAAGCCCAAGTGGCAGAAGTAAGATAGTGAGGCTCATGAGAGCAATATAAAGAAGGGTGGAGGGAGGAGTGGATACCAGAAGGACAAAGATAAAGCCTGATGAAGGAATAAGCTGGGATAAGGTGCCGGTGGCTGACGAGGCAGCCAATTAGCTAACTGAACTCAGGTTGCACATGGACAGGAGCCCCGTAGCAGAGACTGGAGCACCAAACATATGTTGGCACAATTAACCCCTCTTTGTACCTTTTTTTTTTCTCCCATGAAGGCATGGCAAGAAAATAAAAAGGGAGACAACAGTGAGTTGGGTGGCATGTGTCAAGGAGGCACCCTCCCACCCTTATTTAGACTACTATCAGATTATAAAATGATAAAAAACCTGATGCTGTATTACAATTTGTTACTCACCTTAACTAGAAAATTTCACAACAAAGAAGCAGTCCAATTGATATCAGGGGATTTGCTCACAGAGAATTGTACTAGATATTAATAAAAAGTAGCATTATCTGCTAGGGTTGTGTGAAATTTCACTGGCTGTTTTATTTTGACACTGTTTTGACTTGTTTTGAGCTCAAAACAGTGAAATTGAAATGAAACAAAGGGCTTTGAAAGAGCCTCAGAACAAAACAAGGGCAGTCAAAATGTTTCAAAAGATTTGAATTGTTTCGCATTTCAAAGCCAAAGCTAGGCTTGCTTGCAGGGAAACAGAAAGTAAGGAGAGGGAGTGGTAAGATGGGGGAAGGACTACTCTGATATTGACTGCGTACCTGATTGGTGACTGTGATCCTTCCCTGAGGTCCCTTCCAATCCCAG
>NW_017728993.1:74860924-74866583 GCF_001723915.1 Gavialis gangeticus
TTATTTTATTATTATATTAATTGATTCCTTTCAATTTATTCATTCCCCAAAACCCTCTTTTTGTTTAGTCTATTTCAATTCTTTTCAAATTTGTGCTTTCTCTCACAGTTCACATTCCATTCACTGTGCAGGGAAGCACAGCACAATTATATTGCATATTATAATATAGAATGTGTATAGCATAACAAATACATATATTTATATATTTTTATTTTATTTATTACATCAACACATACATACAAACATACATGCATTACATAAAGACACATACATACATTTATCTTAGCTACATAATATATTACATAAATATAAATAATTACTAACTAATAGCAAGGAGAGGAGAGCAGTGCCAGTGCCACTGCCTGTACTTGAGTCTGCATCCCCTCCAAGAGCACCAGCCATAACGCCCCACACTACCACCATGACAACAAGCAGCACCAGCATGACTGTCTCATCCACCCCCAATTCACTTCCCAGACTGAGCCTTCCAGTGCTGGAGGAAGAGCTGGAGCTGGATCTGAGCACCCTAGCAAGGGAAGTACTGCTGAAGGAGGGGGAATCACCTGAGTTTGCGCTTCACACCGCTCAAGTTTCCCCTAGATCCAGGTCTCCTTCCCTGTAAGGCACTTCATAGGAGGCTGAGGTAGGAGGTGGGGAGGTAAGTGGCTCAGCTGAGTCTGCTCCTCATGTTGCTGTGCCTCTGCCTGCTGAGGAGGGGGAAATTGCAGAATCTTCACCCCAGAAGTGAGGGGGTAGTGTGGTATGGGATCATTTTTAGCTGGCAGATGATCCCACATATGCTATCTGCCTGCACTGCTGAGCCAAAACCAGCCTGGGCAAGGAAACAAAACACATGAGCACCACAGGGATGCTGATGCATCTCCACAGGCACCACCCCCTTGCCCTTGATCCTCCTCAGCCTGGCACCAGTGGGAGTATGCGGAAAGGGAAGTCCCCCTCTTGCTTCAAAGCCCCTGTCCCCCAAAGCAGAAGCAGGCCACCCTGGAACAATGCGGGACAGAAATGGGGACGCATTGCAAGGGTGAGTGAGATCACCCAGAGCATTGAGGAGATGCCTGCTGTGGATGGCCAGCCCTTCTCCTTAGTTGAGTGGCCAGGGTTTAGGGAGCTCATGGAGCTTATGGCCCCATCATACCAAGTGCCCACATGCACCACCTTCAGCAGGACGGTGGTGCCCTCCCTGTATAAGGCATGCAGGGAGTACTGAGGGAGGAGCTGTGCAAGGCAGGTCTGCAGGTGGCCTCACACTTCATCTCAGACATCTGGAGTAGCCGGGGAGGAAATCATGCATACCTCTCCCTCACAGGGCACTGGTGTGACCAGTCAGGCCGTTGGTGGGCTCTCCTTCAAGTGGAGGTGATGGATGAGTCCCACATGGCAACTGAGATCATGAGGGCCATAAACTGCTTGGTACAGGAGTGGCTAATTGGGCAGGGCGAGCTCACCCACAGGTTCATGATCAGTGATAATGGACTCAATATAGTCAAGGTAGTCCATGATGCCAACTTTGCTGGCATCCGCTATGTGGCACACAAGTTTCATCTCATTGTCGCGGATGCCTTGGAGGGGGATGGGGCTGCCGGTGATGGCTCTAGCACCACCAGCAAGCTCATTTTCAATTGCAGGAAGGTGGCAGGTTACTTCCACCAATGCATCAAGTGGGGCAAGATGCTGCCAGACAAGCAGGCAGAGCTGAACATCCTGCAGCACAAAATCATGCAGGGTGTGGAGACTTGATGGAACTCCACATACCTGATTGTCAAGAGGCTGGTGGAGCAACAGAAGACTATCCATATGATGGCCTTGCTCAGGGTGATTGGGATCAGCGTATGGTGTGAAGGAGCCCCCTTGACAGAGCTCAGTGGGATACCATCTTCCAGATCTTGGTGGCCCTCAAGCCCTTCCTCAGCACCACCGAGACCCTCAGCACTGGCAATGCCCTCCTTAGCCAGGTGATCCCTATAGTGAGCGAATTTCAGAATCTAATGGGGGAAGTTCCAAGGGATCAATGTTCCTAGCTGAGGCAAGCTGCTTGCACCAGATGTGCAGGCACTGATGAGGCGGCTGAAGGAGGGCATCAGGAAATGGTTTGATCCATTGCAGTACAGTAAATTCCCTTTGAGGATCAGACCATAGAGACTGGAGACAGATGGTATTCTGTTGTTGTCTTTGCCAGATTTTTGGTGTGTGCTCCTTCTGGTGTGCAGCTGTTGCTTGGTGTCTCCACGTATTTTCCATCAGGGCATTTGGTGCCCTGATGGAGATATGTATTGTATTGTGAAAATATATCCATACTGGAGATATTGTTGACAGGTTTTGCGTGTCTTGTCATGGCATGGTCCGGATCCATTCGGTGTGTTTTGGGCTGTAGAAAGTTGACTTCTGGTGATGAGGTTAGTGAGGTTCAAAGCTTGTTTGAATTTAAAAAACACTTTTCACAGCTGGACCTATGGATTTCACTTCTTCAGCCTCCTAGGTACAGAAACTCATGGACTCAATATAGACATTGGATTTATGACACACTACAACTTGCTGGACACCTGACTCCCCAGGTACCTCTCCACTTTTACCTGCACTGCTACATCCTCCTTCCCCTGTCCCTCACCCCCTGATGCCTCCATTTCCATTTTCACTGGCTGGCTTTCTTGCCTGCATTGCATTCCAGCCTCCGGCTTCTTTACTATTCCTTCCATCCAGGAACACCACATACACCAACTGCAGGTGCTTCCTCAGGTTGATAAAGGCTTTTTCAACCTGAAGCCTTGCTAAGATATATTTCTCTAACTATTCAGTTGGTCTACTAAAAGATACCAGATTAGATTGACCCAAAGAAACTTGTCTCCCAGTGACATGTCCTTAGACCAACACCCCTAGCACCTGTACCTGGTCAGCTGACTGGAAGAACGCAGAGTCCTGGGCACATCTAAGCCCCGGGGCTGGCAAAGAGAGTTCTCTGGCAGCTTCTAGAGAAGAAGTTCCTGCAGGAAAGGAAAGAAAGGCTCTAGTCTGTGACAGTTTGGCTGCCTGAGATGCTAGTGCTACTGTGCTGCTTGCTAAGTTATTACGTGTTGTTATTTAAAGTGGTGGACAAGGCTGAGGCTGTAGAGGAGGAGGGGACCTGTTTGGGGAACACTACTGTGTCATGTAGAGGTCCCAGCACCAGTGAGGGTGTGCCTTAATACGCACACAGTCACACACGTCATGAGTTATGCTTGTCAGCAGCTTGAGGTGCAGTTTTCCAGAAACCACTGCACCTATCTAGTTGAAACTTGGCAGACTTTATGGGGTCAGCAGCGGCTACCATGCCTACTGTTTTCACCCTGCTGTGGCTTCACACTTATAAGTGACATGAGTTTTTCTTTCAATACTTTGAGATGCAATTTCCCAGAAACCCCTGCACCTATCTCCTTGAAGCTTGAAAGGCTTCATGCCCTCAGAAGTGGCTAGCATCTCTGCAGTTTTCATGGAAATCTGCCCCAAAATTACAGTTATAGGCAGTTTTGTGCTTCCCCATTATAGCCTATGGGCAAAATGTCAAAAGAGTGAACCAGTTTTGACAAAACAAAATGGAACAGTACTTTGAAATTAAACAAAACTCTAAATGAAACACTGGCCAATCAAAACGGTGAAACCAAAGTTGAAATGAAATGATGCTATTTCACACAGCTCTACTATCTGCTCTAAAATAAGAGTACTTAGATTTCAAATGTTGGCCTTTAAATCACCAAATACATACAGGATTTAACCATGAGCTAATCATCCATGCTGCCCTTCTCTGTGCCTTCTCTAGTTTTGCTATATCTTTTTGAGGTGTGGATACCAGAACGGGGCACAGTATTTAAGGTGTTTTATTTAAGGCACCATGGATTTATAAAGGGGTATACTGGTACAGATGCCAACTGAAAGTCATCATATGTGACAGTACGCAAGTGGAGGTTCTCACTAATGGATATATCACAATCCCTTTGAGGTTAAGACTGGAGTTAAGCAAGGCTGCATCATCTCTCCAATGCACTTCTTGATATTTCTTATTGTGATGCTACATCTGACTACCAGCAAGCTTTCAGTCAGAGTGGAGCTAAACTACTGAATGAAAATCTGAGCCAACTCCAAGCCAAACCCAAGACTACCCCAACCTCAATCATCTAGGTCCAGTATGCTGATGCGGCTGTAGTGTACGCTCACTCAGAAGCATATCTTCAGTCCTCTTCGGACAGAAACTAGAATATACTCCCCAAATTAGTTTCCAATCCCATAGGTCTAAATAAACATTTTATGCTTAAGTGGCTTTTAAAATAGACAATAGCCATCTAAATCACATATCTTTGAGTATTTTGCCTTAGGGAAATAACTTTTAAAAGTGTGCATTAATTTTGGATGTTTCAAAATTTGGGTATCCATCTTCAGTATGATTTCCAAAGGTGATTGTGAAAACTCACAGACTCCCTCTTTTAAGCACAAAAGTCTGTTGCAAGAAAATTCAATCATAGGACTAAAGGACTAAAGGGTTGCCTGAGTGATCCCCATATTGAAAAAAGGCTCTAGAGGGGATGCAGGGAACTACAGGCTAGTAAGCCTAACTTCTATTCCTGGAAACCGGTAGAAACAATGGAAGCATGTAGATGAAGTGGGGGCCCTAAATTGAAGTGGTGAGTTTTAAAAAAACCCACACATCCCGCTGAAGGGAGGGTGAGGTGCCAGTGGGTAGAGTGGTCCCCGGGCAGCGGGGGTGGGGGGAGAGGCTTATGCTTCCCTCCACAGCAGCAGCGGCCCCCCCCCCAGGCAGCATTTGCCCACAGGCACCTGGCTCAGGTGGTTCTGAGGGGGGCACTGCAGATGCAGAGGGAAGCATCGGGACTCTGCACAGCTCAGGCAGGCAGGCAGGCTAGGGGAGGGAAGGGGGGGAGATGTGAAGGTCAGGCTCGCCACTTTTCTTGAGTGGAGCTGCATTTCCAGGCTGTTGCAAGGCTTCCTGCAGGTCTTCCTGCAGAGCCGTGGAGCTGCACGGAGCCCAATGCTTTGCTCTATAGCTGTAGGGGCAGCAAACTAAAATTCCTAGAAGGAGTTTTACTTTGCTGCACCCCAAGCCATTTAAGGTGCATTAGGCCACTGAATTTGCTATAGTTGGCTGGAATTAATGCACAATATGCTGCCGAGGAGTGCAAACACCGACACCATTAAAGCAGTGCAAAAGCATTTAGCCCACTTGAAAGGTTGTGCGCACACACCTCTCATTTTGTCTATGCACAGACAATAATAATAATAAAAATAGAATCATAGAATCATAGAAGTAGGGTTGGAAGGGACCTTGTAGATCTTCAAGTCTGACCTCCTGCCTGGGCAGGAGAAAAAACTCAAATGATCCCAGCTAGGTAGGCATCAAGCCTCCTCTTAAAGACCCCCAGGGTAGGAGCCAGCACCACTTTCCTTGGAAGTTGGTTCCAGATCCTAGCCACCCTGACTGTGAAGTAGTTCTTACGGATGTCTAATCTAAACCTAATCTCCAACAACTTGTGGCCGTTATTCCTTGTTATGCCAGGGAGCGCTAAGGGAAACAAGGTCTCTCCCAAACCCTTCTGGTCCCCCCTAGTGAGTTTATAGACTGTCACCAGGTCTCCCCTCAGCCTTCACTTGTGAA
>NW_017728993.1:74871583-74888635 GCF_001723915.1 Gavialis gangeticus
TATGTTCAGCACATGGATGAACATGATTTTTTAAATCTAACTTCCACTAAAATGAATGGCAAAATTTCCACTGAAAGTAACATGAATTGTCTTGTATCCTTATTCAAGGGTCCCATAAGAAACTCTTGGAAGTATGTGGATCCACCTATGAAGAGATTAGTTTAGGAATAAGACCATAGTGAGTGGCCAAGTCTATATGAGATGGTAACTTCACAGTAGCTCACAACTACTGTGCAGTAGCATTACATGGCAGGAAGCATGATGTGACACTACTGCACAGTAGTCACAAGCTACTGCACAGTCAGCATCATGAAACGCTGTTCCTCAGCATGATTGTGCAGTACCTCCAATTACTGTGCAGTCATTTAGTTCTTGTATAAATTTAGTACTTGCTTATACAAGTACTAAATGACTGCACAGTAATGTCTTCTCAGTCAGTGTCTCATGTAGACATGACCGGTAAGTTGCAAACGTATGCCCATCTGTGTTTCCAATGGAAACTTTCTGCCACTGAAAATTGCAAGTTATGAACCAGCTCATGATTTAGTTTGCTTTTGCTGCTGAGTTTAATTATTTTTAAAGTGCTGAGGTTGTTTTGCAATTCAAATGAGTGAGTTTCAACTGTTTCATTGAATCATTTGAGAAGTATTTTACTGCCTGAAAAAATAAAGCAAAACCTAAATCTGATTCATTTTCATTTTTACATAGTATAAATCTAATGATGGAATTCTTGTCTTTGTGTTTTCTTTTTATAAATATGGCAACATGATTTGTGCTTTGCTTAATATATTTGTCATTTTAGACAGTTGCTTTGGAAGTTCTTTGTATTTTATATTTTTTAGTCTTTGCTTGGTTGATTTGTTGTCTGTGGCATTTTAAACAGCTGGGGGACATGGGTATTTTGTGAAAAGCTCTATGTCTAAAAAAAGTATGCTTTGGTCATAAGGGGGTGCATCTACTCATGCACTTTACATCACAGTAAGCTAATCTAATGTGCAGTAATGCATCACCATCTACACATTCACAGCAATTACTGCACATTAGCTTAAAACACATTTGCAACTACCAACAGATAAAGCCAATGGTATTTTAAAATAAAGGAACCTCAGTGCATATGTAGACGGTGATGAGGTATGCAGTTTCCACCTGGTCAGCTGAACCAGCAGGGGGCCAGCCTTCTGCTCAGTACCAAGCCACATGGCCAGTAGCTTCTCCAGCTTCATGGCATAGGCAGATATTCAACTTCCCAATGCTGGCTCCAGGACCCCTGGCCTGACCCCTGGGACCCTTGCCAGATGCTGCATGCTCCCTGGGCATTGTGCCCCACCACTGTGAGTATGTACCAGGTGATACAGCCCTCAGACCCCCCAGCACCTCTGGTAGCTTGTTTGTGCCCCCCTTGTACCATGCCTCAATTCTGGAGGCATGTGCTGGGTGCTTCAGTCTCTCAGACCCCAGATCTGACCCTTGGGGCCCCTGCCAGTGCTGTCTACATCCTTGGCACCATGTCCTATTACTGTGGGCACATGCCAAGTGCTGCAGCTTCCTTACTCTGGCTCTGACCCCCAGGGTTCCTGCTGGGTAAAGCCTGCCTCCTAGGCATTGTGTCCCATGCCAGTGGTCACTTGCCACCTGATGCTGCCACCCAGAGCCCCAGCCTGACAAACCAAAGCCCCTGGCAGCTTTCAGCATGTCAGGCTCTCCAACAGCAAAGACTCAGGTCCAGGGGATGAACTGGACCCAAAAAGAGATGGCAGACCTCATCACCATCAAGGGGATGTAGAAGTCCAGTACCTGTTAAACTAGGCAATGAGGACTAAAGGCCATATCTATGCAGCCATGGCCAGGTGAATGGAGGACCACTGACACCAGCACTCTGAAAAGCAATGTTGTGTGAAGGTGAAGGCTCTGTGGATGCAGTGGATGCATGTGCAGGACCACAAGAGGCAGTCTGGGGCTGTGCACAGCTCATTACAGTACACATGGGTGCTTCTGACCAGGACCATGCTTTAAGCACAGACCACAACTGGCTGGGGCCTTGGCCCAGGTTGCCTCTCCAAAGAGGACTGCCAGAGGGAGGTGTAATGTGTCCAGCTCCATGGCCCAGCTAGACAGGAACTCCTCATCCCTAGAATCTTGGTCCTGTTGGCCCAGTGGCAAGGAAGCAAACTGCCTGAACTGTAGGGAGAAGAAGCTGGGGGTGGCTCTGGAGGTGCCATGGCAGCTGCTGGCAGGGGCCAGCCTTGACCCACCCTTGGTAGGCTATGGGGAAAGTAGGCTGTCTGCAGTGAGTGGCAAGCAGCCTGCCTGTCCCTGTTGTGGAAAGCAGGATGGAGGGCTCAGCTGGTGGCTGCCTGTGGATGGGTCAACTCACCACGGTCCCTGGGTACTTATGTGTGCATGACTTTCAAACTGAGGGTTACCTATAGCCTCTTGGTACAGTGTATGTTATCTCTGAAATGTTCCAACCTCTTGCAAAGAGCTTCTTTGTCATTGCTCTGCAGGAGCAATAGCTGCACATGGGTGAGACCGACCAGTCACTGGTGGAGATCAGGCTTCAAGGACACGGTGACTGTTAGTAGGCACCTTCTGCATGCGCTGCCTTTCTCAGCACCACAGCCAGGATGACACAGTTCTCCTGGAGTAACTGGTCACCATGGCCATGGAGCAGCTCATGGCACTCAGGCCTGGAGTCATCAAGACCTGGAGATGGAGTGAGATAGGTACTGGGAACACCTCACTCTCGAGAGGAGGGGACTTGCCCACCAGGAAAGACACCCCACTCTCATAAAAGGGCTGGTGCAGATGGAAGAAGAACAGCACACTGTGGTGTGCCAGGCAGTAGAGAGCACAAAAGATGACCTCTATACTCTGAACACTGGGCTGGTCCTGGTGCTCATATTTATGTCCCCCAGTGCTCAGCTGCCAGCCCCAGATCTGCCTGGGCCCTGGCAGCCACTCACAGGGCAGCATCAAGTCTCCTAACGGATAAGAAAGGAGACTCAGCACCACTTGCAGCAGCCAGGGCCCCCTACCTTTGTGCCTAATCTTTCACCCCGGTGACCTGGCCCCAAATAGGCAAGAGCTCACCATTCTCCCTGCCACCATATGGCCCCAAAAATGGAGGTGGTCACAGCTGAGCCACCTCCCTATACAGTCCTTGCTGGTTCTAGGCCCATGAAGGAGTAAGGGGAGTGGGCTGAGTGGACTGGGCAGTACCCACCCTCACCCTCATGCCAGCCCCCAGCCTGCCAGGCTTACTTCAGTGTCGACACCTAATGTGGTATCGGTGGAGTTTGGGGTGCTGGGCACCCCTCTCCAGGATCCATGCCATAGGTGCCTCCACCCTACTGTTCCCCTCCTCCCTTCACCAGCAGTAGACAGAACACACTGCACATAATTCATTGGTGGTGTACATTGGGGTTAGAGAGGGGTGTGTTTCTAGGAGGAAGGGAGGGAGGGAAGGAGTCTACTGTTGGGTTAAGGAGGGGGTCTTGTTTTGAGGGAGGTGGGGTCTGTTGTTGTGTTGTGGAGGTAAATAAAGTTTCAGGTTTGTTGCGAGTTGTCCATAGTGTGTGAGTTCTTGGGGTTGCACTGTGGGCCTTCAGTTCATGGGCAGCTGCCCTAGCGCCTTACTGCAGGGGGTGGAGGAGGAGATGGCTCATAAATGCCTTGTAGACATGGTTCCCAGGAACCACTACCAGCAGGAGGATGAGGAGTGTCCATGGCACACTGGCCACAGGCTCCTGGTACAGTGTTCCCTGCCAGCCTGAGTCTGCACCGCATCCCCCCCCTCCCATGAATCTGCCAGCCGGAGGCAGCCCCTCCATGCTCCCTGACACTCCAAGGATGCCCCTGGAGCTCCTGCCAGAGCCTGGAGCTTCACCTGGATGCTGCAGTGGGGATAGAGAAGGGCAGCAGCAGCTAAGTCCAGGGCTGCTCCTGCCCTGCTCTGGACTAAGCTGCTTCTGTCAAGGTCAATTTGCTCCTGACTTGGGTGCACATCTAGACCCACACCCAGGCTCACATTAATTGCATGTGTAGATGTGCCCAGGGTATCTCAGACTTTTTCACTAATAAAATCTATGATCATATGATGGGATACCACATTGTCTGTAGAGGTGATTCCATTTCTTTAATGTTCACAGAATCTCAAGATTTTTACAAACTGATGTCTTGTAATGAATAGCAGTTTCTCTAGATTCCGAGAGGCAGGCAAAGGGCATTCCTTTTTCATTAGGATTCTGGGAAGAAATATTCTTATTGTTAGGAAGTAGAAAACCTATATAGAAAACCAGGACAGAAAAGCAGGACACTACTTGACTTGCTGGGCATCTAAGTGGACTTAGGCACCTATGTGTGATTTTATTCCACCTGTTCAAGTTGGAATTAAAAATCTTTTAATACATCTACTTTTGCAATACACCATTACATTACCTTGAAGACTAAAACATAAAAAGCAGTGAGGGGGAGTATCTCATAGCTACCTTTTGTATTAATTGTTTTGCAGAGTTTTGAGTAGGGTAGAAGAGAATCACCCGTAGGCATTTAAGTTCCTAAATCTGCATGTGGGGCCAGCAAGCTAAGGCCAGCCCTGACCAGCCCCATATCACACAGCTCCCCATGCTCCCACCCAGGCCCCAGCTGCTGAGTTGCTGCAGCATGCAAGGTCAGCCCCACCCAGCTCAACAATGCTCCTGCCTGAGTCCCCTGCCACATGTGGTGGCAGGGTGCAGGGCAAGCCCCACCTAGCCCCATAGTTACAGCTCTCACACTCCCACCCCAGTCCCCAGCTGCACATGGTAAAACCGTGTGGGGCCAGCCTAATCCAGCCCCACAGCACTCGGCTTTCTGTGTTCCCACCCCTTTCCCACAGGGTTGCCAGCAAAAGACTCTGCCTGGAAAAGACTTCTTGTCTCCAGTGTCCCTTAGCTCAGGGCGGGGGCAGGTCACGCCAGGCTGGGGTTGGGAGTGGTTGCTTTGCAACCAGAACCACACCTCCTGCAGGAAAGTGCTGGCTTGCAGATGGGCACTGAGGGCCAGGGCTTACAGAGGGGCCCCATGGGTTGGATTGAAGTTCCTGGTTGGCCAGGTATGACCCACAGGCCATATTTTGCCCATCCCTGACTTAGGTGCCCAATAGATGGAATATAATCTGACTCCAAGGTTCTTTTTTCAGAGAAGAGATGTTTTGGCTGATTGTTGAGATAAATGTTTTGGTTGGCCAGTATGCATGCATTTACTTCCCTTTTTTTGGCAGGGTCCTAAATGTACACTAGCCTTTAGATTCTGATTCAAGGAAAGGGAGTATTTTGGGGAGGAAAGAATCTGTTTGTTTCATAGAAAAGTAAACCAATACCTAAAAGCCTCTGCTTCATGCTTGTTCCATCAAAAGTTTTTCATATATAATATAATTCTCTTCCAGCTCCTTCCTCTGCTCACGTACTCTTGTATTCAAGTTTCCATTCTTTTACCATCAGAGCAATTGTCCAGAAATGAGCAACTGCTGTTGTTGACAAGAGAATCAAAGACAATTACAGATGTCTTCTACATTTATCATCCACCATCCACTTTTCCTTCTAAAAGGTCCAGACTGGGAAGAAGACATATGCATAGGTAGATGGGTGAATTTGCAGACCAATCATGGTGCCTGCCACCATTTTCATGGTTTTTCACAGTAAGGCCTCCCTGTGCCACTGATTGGCTGAGGACTCCCAGGGGTGGTCCTGGTCCTTGCTATTGATTGGCTGACAGGACTTCCTTTCAGGGTAGGGCCACATGGCAGCCAGCCATCTCAGCCAATCAGCGGCAGAAGGAGGAGGGGTGGCTGCCATCTTGGCTCCCTTTCTTTGTTTCAGCAGCTATGAGAATGGCTGGCTTCCAGTGTGGAGCCAGAATTTTATATTCAGTAGGGTATTATTTTTTCTGGTGATTCTGCCAAAAATTGTGGGAATGCCACTTTTCATGCAAACTGCCTCAAATCACAATTTAAATAGGTCCCAAATTAAGCATGTGCTTAAGTCTCTGTGACTTCAGTACAACTTAAGCATATGCTTAAAGTTAAGTAAATGCTTAAGTATTTTTGAGAACTGGGTCCAGATAATGTTCCTTATCTAGCTGAAGTATGTCCTCATGTCACTAAAAATCCTTTAATACATCCACATCACTTACCTTGGTAGCAATATATATTTTGCAATGTAAGTCATCTTATTCACCATTCCCTGATCATCTTCCAAACACAGCCAGATCTCTGGACTGGAAGTGTTTCCAAACTAGAACCACTCTGCTCCCTGTTGCCAGACTAGGACCACAGCTTACTCTTCCAGTTGATCTACTGGATATGGCACACACTTATAACATACAAGCAGAATGCAATGTGTTTCTGCAGGTGTTATATTTTTTTCTTCTGCTTCTCTCACTACTCTCACTCCTGCATTCCATATCAGATTTTTATAGATTATAAAACCATATGGGACTACTGTGACCTTTGCTTTTAATTTGTGTATAATATAAGTCAGGGCTGTCTAACTTTGGTGTGGCAGGGGTCCACATACCATTCAGATTATACATTGCATTGATGGACTCCTAGGAGCATGCAGGCTCCTAGTCCTCACTGCAGGCTCTTAGCCCTCACTGCATGAGTGGTCCACTGCTCTCTGCCCCCTGCTGCAAAGTCTGTATGTAGAGCCCCTGGCTACCAGTCCCCACTGTGAGGGCAGTGCCATTCAGGGAGTGAAATCCTCAGGGCTCTCCCCTACCAAACAGCAGAGGAGAGGTGACTTTGGGGCCCCGTGAAGTCCATGATAGCCACTGGCAGGCTGCTAGCATATAGCCCTGGCATAGGTCATAGGAGTTTCCAGGATTGATTACTGCTTGAACTGCAAAATATCTTAAAAAATAAAATATGATCTTGATTTAAAAACTATCAGTGATGCAGAGTCTACAGTGTTTAGCAAACTATTCTGATGGATAATTATCCTCAATTTAAAATGCATACCTTATTTCTAGCCTCAATTTGTTTAGCTTTGTCTCTCAGCCATTGATCTTGTTATGCCTTTATTTGTTAGATTAAAGAGCCCAATTTCAAAGTTCTGTTCCACGTGTCGGAATTTCTAAACTTTAATCAAGTCACCCTTTAACCTTCTCCTTGAAAAACTAAATAGATTGACCTCCTGGAGTCTATTGTTACAAGGCATATGTTCCAATCCTTTAATCTTTTTTGTAGCTTTTTCTGAAGCTTTACCAATTTATTAATGTCCTTCCTGAAATATGGATGCCAGAAATGAACATTGTATTGTAGTAGTGGTCACACCAGTGACAAATATAGAGATCATTCAGTCTCCCTACTCCTGCTTTGGAGTACTTTTATTCTGTACTCCCATTCTGTACAAAAAGCTCTGCTTATACATATAAATTCTGCCTTAGCTCCTTTGGTTAGGATGTTCTACAGCAGCTCATGGTCATCTACCAGGACCCCGCAATTCTTACACCTTGCACGTGTGACATTGCTGTGAGAGCATTTGTAAAGTGAATATTCCTGGGACTATTTATTTATTTCTCTCTCTCTGTACATGCAGATGTATGCAAACAAATATTTTTTGCCATAAAATTTCACAAATTGTCTGACTTGCCCATGAATGGTTGGATGGGGGGGAAGGGGAGGATCTGTGAATACTAACCCAGCAGATTTTTGTTTTGTTTATTTTTTTTTTAAATGTGGATGTGTATGTATACCCACTTGAATTGGTAATACAGAACAAATAATGAAAATATTTAATGCTGCCAAAGATAAGAAAAAATACACAACCTCCTCCCATGAACACAGTATACTTCAGGCAATGCTCATTCTGATATCCTGAAATAAATTACAAAATGCAGTGAGAGAGATTTCTAGGTCATGACTTCAGATTTCTCTTGTTTCTAGATACCTATCTTTGGGATAACTTGAAATGTCCTTGAATTATTTCTAAAAATGCACTGAAGACAAGAGAAAATATATGTGCAAGCAACATATTGAACACCAATCCAAAAAATGACCTGCTTCCTTCATTAATATTAGTCCTGCACAGTCTAGCTTAGTAAAACAAAAACAATTTGAATATTCAACTTAATCAATAAAGGAAGCGGGCAAGGGGCAGAGTGGGAGCCCAGACAACATAAAGTCAACATCTGGATACCACTAGCTTTACTGTGTACCTTGTAGGCTAAAATATGTAGAAAAGAGTAAATGAAGCTTCAGATTTGGACTCAAAAACAAATAGTTTTAATAAAGACATACAAACATTTCAAAAGACAGAAAAATAACTGAGAATCTTCAATATTCAGCTGCAAACAGATTGCAGCACAGTAGCATATCATTTCCAAATACTTCAGCAGTGCAAAGCCAGCAGTAATTTTTTTTTCCCTTTTAAAAATCAGTTATGACATCAAGAACACCTATGCCAGAGAGAGAAAAAATGCACAAAGAAAACTCGATGCCTACAGACTGAAGCTAAGGAAATTGCTGAATAAAATAATGAACTGCAGAAAGGCAGGCCTGTGCAAGTTCACTGAAATAATTACAAATGTCTGGTGTTCAGAGTCAAAACTAAAATGCTCAAATATCATGAAACAGGCAAAAAAGTGTCCACAATTCGGAGACAAAAAGCTCTCACATTAGATAGGAAAAGAACAAAAATTTATTTGGTACTAACAGGAAGTGTCAAAGGGTAAATATTCTTCCTTTGGCCACATCCAGATGAGCGCAGATGTTTGGTTCCCCGGGGACAAGTAGCTGTTGCGCACCTTGCATTTGTCTCTGGGGAAATGCCTGTGCCATTTGTGCTCTTGTGCATGGCAAGTTACCCCAGAGGTGGTAGGGGCCTTACCTGAATTCAGCAGCTTTACTTGAATTCCTGGGGGCCTCCCAGGGCTGCAGCGGTTGTGATCCTGCCAAGTGGAGCCGGGCTGGCAATCACAGTGTGGATCCAGGTGGCCTGGCTCTGCTTTACAGCAGCACATGTTGCCCGTGCTTGCACTGCTCTGCTTTTTTTTTCCCCTGTGGGTGTTTTTGACCCCTGGAAAGGAGTCAACAAAACCCACAGGGGAAAAAAAAAAGCAGAGCTGTCCATGCAGAGACAGGATGCCCTTGCTGTGCAGACAACACCTGACTGTGCACTACGTGGTGCTGCAGACTTATTTGCAGAGCCACATACCACACAACTGTGCTCATCTGGAGGCAACTGTCTTGTAATCTGTTCACACACCACACAGACATCCAGTAGTGTCCAACCTGGGCACTGAAAAAGTTCACAACACCTATGCAAACAACTATATGATAAGGGCAGTGAGACATTGGATATTTACACCTAAAGGGTTGCCTGTGCAACCACTTAGGAAGGCAATTCTCCTTTGCAGTTTGTGCTGTAACTGTATTTTTGGAGATACGTGCATTTTTCCATATTTAGCCATTAAAGTTGAGAGGGTAATGAACACTTCTAAGTATACAGTATTTTATTTTTTGGTCAACCTGTAGTAGATTTTGTAAAAAAATAAAAAGGAAGTTGTGCTGGGGGGAAAATATTAAAATATTTGATGAATATTCATTAGTTCTACCATTTTCAGAGTGTTATATTTTGGGGCTGCCATTTTTTGTTAATGATGCTTTCAACTGTTGGTTTGAAACAGCAATACTCAGTTATAAATCACCCCAAATTAAAAGAAAAGGTGAAAGTTTCAATAGCCCCAAAATAAAATGAAGCATTTTGTTTCGGATTAAACAAAAATGATTTTTTGCATTTATTTTTGTTTCTGAAAATTGTGCTTAATGCAAACAAAATGTTTCAGCTGGGCAACAGAAACTACTATCTGTTTACCTTCCTTTGTTAATTTTGGATAATCAATGTAGCTGACTCAATTTCTATCACCTATCTTCTTTTGTTCTGACCTGCTGTCAGGACCACAAAAGGGCCTGAACTTCAGATCTGGGATGAAATGTGGATTTGAGCAGACTTCTCTTGACTTTGAATTAAATTACAAAACTACTTTGAGTTGTCTTGCTCCTATATCTATTTTCTTTCTTTCTTTCTTTCTTTCTTTTTAATGCATCACCATTTAACATATTTTTAAACCTTTTTCAATTACAGTTGTGTGGTGAAAAGCAGAAAACAAAGGACAAATTAGAAGTAATCTGCAGAAACAAAGGAGAACCTAACAGAAGGATTTTACCTGGAAGTTGTAGTGAAGGGAGGAAAGCAGCAGCTTAGTGATGGAATTACCATGTGGAGGATTTGCTGGGAGCTAGTGGTCTGAAAGTCAGAAATTTTGGATGTCTCATTTGTGGTGTCTCTGGCTGTGTCTATAGGAAATGTTTTACTGCACATTAGACAAATCTAATGTGCACTAAAGCTTCAGTGTCTACAATGTGTGCAGCAATTACTGTGCAGTAAGTTAGTATAATGCACCGTTTTCTAGTACCTGTAAATACAGGTACTAGAAACCAGTGCATTAAACTAATGCACCAAACACATATGTAGATACTGACTGGAAGTAAATTGCTCCCAGTCAGCATAGGCAGCAGGGGGCTACAGGGGCAGGGAGGGCTGTCCCAGCTCTGTGGGATGCTGCCTCCCAGCCATGTAGAGACTGGGACTGGTCCTGATCCAGCTACCTCCCAGCCACCCAGAAGCCAAGACAGAACTCTCCTGCTCAGTGGAGATTAAGACTAGTCCGTATGCCCCCTGCCAGCCTGGAGCTGGCACCTGGAGGACCCTGGAACTTCCTCTGGCTGCTGCAGGAGGGCAGAGAAAACAGGAACAACCTTAAACTGAACCGCTCCTGTCAAAAGCAAATTCGGTTTTGGTGGGTGCATGTTCAGATGTGTCCAGGGGTCCAATTTAATGCTTCTGAATTTTCTGCACAGAAAATTCAGGCACATTAATTGTATGTGTAGACATGCCCTTTGTGTGTGTTTAGGAGTAGATATCAGAGGGAAAAAAATCTTTGCTGTTAGAACAGTGAAGCAGTAAAATGTATAGCCTAGGGAAACTGTGGTATCTCCATCATTGGAGGTTTTCAATAAAAGTTTGGATAAGCATTGGTCAGGGATTAGCCAGAAGTAGCTATGCCTGAATGCTCTGTAAAAAGCAATACTTGGATGCTCAGGAGCATTTGCTTCCCCTTTTTCTTCCTCCCCACCCCACCATATACACATTACTGGGTGCTAACAAGTCAAGTTCTGTTAGCCAAGAGCAGGTGAATATTTGAAAGGACCATGCTCAGGAGCAGGAAAATGAAGCAGAGCTCCACAATTGGCTTCATTACGAGGAAAGTTAAAGCATCTGGAATAGTTTATGGAGGGGATGTGCAAAGAGGTATTCTGGCTGTCCAGTTAGAGGATGCAATATGTGAAGTTATACTTGCTGTCCCCATGTTACAGAGAAGAATGGAGGTTGTTTGTTTTTTCCCCCATGCTCCTGGGCCTTGTTGTTTGCCACGTTAGGGATGGAATTAATAGTTTTCCCCTCCTGTTGCTGCAGGTGATGGTAAATTTGCCTTTCCCAGAAGCATTGGGAATTGGCTGCAGGCAAGCTAAGGTTTAATCTGGGAGCAGGAAAGAATTTTATCCCGTAGTCAGGCTGGGATGGAGTGTGGTTTATTTTTCTTTCCCCTGTAGCAAAGAAACATGGTCCTTTCCCTGGATCTCTCAAGCACTTTTTAAAAACCCATGCAACAGCAGAACACTTCTCCCTCATTTACCTGAGGCATGTTAGGCTATTTTGGTGTCTTTGGGAAACATGCCTTATAGTGTGAGACTTATAGTGTGAGTTTAGGAGTAGGTTAGACAAGGACTTGTTTGTAGCGGGATGATCCTGCCTTGAGCAGGGGCTTAGACAAGATGACCTCTAGAGGTCCCTTCCAGCCCTACTTTTCTCTGATTTTGTGGCTCTAAAATAGAAAAAAAGTTTTTCAGTCCCTTTCGGAAGTGTTGGGAGCAGAAGAGAAAATGGTATATAGTATCTTTGCTAGGCCTCCAAACATCTTGGTCAGAGTGAGCATATGAGTTGTCATTTGCTTCCTTCCATACTGGAGCCTTCTGTCACAGATATGTCAGGCCACATTGCATCTTGCAGCTCCAGTGAAGCAACAATTCAATAAACTATTTTGAGGAATTCAAATGAGATGTTACTCTTTTTGCGCACAGAATCTGAATTACTAGAGTATTAAACAGGGTCTTATTTTTCCAGTGCTCTGCACTGACCACTTTTTAAAGATCTACCACTGTTCAAAAGCACCAGGGATTATACTATGATGTAACATGTTGAGTGGTGTTATAAAGAACACTTCCCTGTTTTAAGGTAATTTCAGCTGTTTGTCTGTTTGTTTTTACTCAAAGTACACAGTTACATTTATGAAATCAGAGACAAAATATCACCCATCTTAGACAAAAATATGGCTGTGGTCCTGCAGACACTTATTCCTGAATGTATCTTTACTAATATGAGTAAGTTTATGTAGCATTGTGAGTTCAAAGTATCTTGCTTGGCAAAGCATAAGTGAAAAGATATGTTTTAATATGTGAAATGTGCATTGTAAATGACCTTGGATAAAAACGTGGGAGACCTGCTCATTACAGAGGGAGTTTGGAATATCATACAGGGGGAACTGGTTGAACTTAAGGCCTGAAGTAATAAATATGGGATGGAAATTAATAATACAAAGTGCAGGATCATGTAACTAGGCACTAATAACAAAATGTTTTATCTGTATCTGGCAAACTCATATCCTGGAAACGGGAGGAGAAAAACTGGGGTATGTGAGTAAAATGCAGGAAAGTTATGAGTCATATAGCTGTAAATGGAGGTAAATACTAAGGTATTTTCAGTACAGAAAATATTACTGCACAAGGTATAGTGAAACCTCACCTATTTACTATGTACAGTTATAACCACCCATGTTCAAGAAGGATGAATTTAAATGGGGAGTGCAGGGAAGGGTTACTTATATAATCCTTAGGCAGTGGAATAGGGTGGGCCACCCGGGCTATGGCCTAACCAAATTTTAGCATATTAATTTAGCTAGCTATGCAGTTAAAAAAATAGCTATACAGTTTTAACGAATGGCAATTGTGCATTTGTGAGTTATATAAATTAACGTGCTAAATTGGTTGGGCCATGGCCCTGGTGGCCTGCCCCATTCCATGGCCTGTGATATAATCAGCAAAATAAAAGAGCCTACCTTAGTAGAGGAAACTGAAAAAGCTATTCTGGATAAGATTTTATCTCTCTCTCCCTTTTTGACAAGAAACCAAATAATTGTATTTTAAAGAAACCTTACTGAGGGTGCAGGAACAATCCATCCTGATGTGCAGGAAGAATAGCAAATGTGGCAAGTGTTCAGCTTATCTGAGCAAAGAACTCTTCGGTGAGCTCAAACACAAAAAGGAAGCTTACAAGAAGTGGAAGCTTGGGCAGATGATTAGGGAGGAGTATAAGAATATTGCTTCTGCATGCAGGGATGAAATCAGGGGCCATGTCTGGATGTGCACAGCCATGTGTTATGTGGTGCTACAGATATTAAAGCTGCGCAAAGCTTTGGTGCCTTATTTGTTTGGCAGAGTTTCGGCCCAATTCAGTGGCCGAACCTCTGAATCCAAACCAAATCAGAGGACACTTTAATCTCTCCAAATTGAATTGAAACTGTCCAAATCAATTTGGAGAGATTCAGAAAGATTCAGAGATCCAAACATAGAGATGGCTTTAAATGTTTTTTCTACATACCTCTAGGTAGCAGGTGGCTTGTGAATGCTGCAATGTTGGGGTTCATGGAGGGTCCTGCAGCAGTGCAGGGGGCTCCCCAGTGTGTTTTGCAGCAGATCCGGAAGTGGACCAGAAGCCCCCTTGCCCTGCACCCCTCTGGTTTGGTGACTAGTGTCTCCCGGGGCTGCGGGCAGCACCTATGGTCCCCCTGTGGCTGATGGCCAAGCCAGTGGGGACATGCCCCCCTCATGTGCTCCCTGGCAGACCCAGAAGTGGGCTGGAAGTACTTCTGGTCCACCTCTGGGTTCACCGCTGAGCATGTGGAGGGCCACCCCCCACTCCTGTGGGATGCTCCATGCACCCCAGCATCACAGCAATCAGGAGCCATGCCTGCTACCTCAAGGTATGTAGAAAAACTTTTAAAGCTGTGTCTATGTTCTATTTGCTGATTCTCTGAATCAGCATCAAATGTTCAGATTTGGATTTGGATGAATCAAACTAGGGACAGTGATCCAAATCAATTAACTGAATCACTGTCCCTGATTTGGACTGAATACGAATCAAATAGGGCCCACATCCCACACCCCTAACAGACATGTCTACAGTGCAACATACTGCACATCCAGGTGTTCTCTGCACTGCAAGGTAGCTGGGGAAGGGGGGGGTTGACAACATTTTTTAATACTTAATACTTCCAAGGTGGTGAGGGAGTTGGCTGACATGATTGCAGAGCCACTGGTTATTGTTTTTGAAAATTTGTGGCAACTGGGAAGGTCCCAGATGATTTGAAAAGGACAAATATAGTGCCCATCTTTAAGAAACAGAAGATGGAGGATCCAGGGAACTCCAGACCAGGCAGCCTCACCTCAGTCCCCCGCAGCTGATTATGCTGACCTGGAAGTGACAGCGACGCATCGCTGACACTTCCACGTGGGCATGATTGGTCATGGGGGGACCATGGGGATCACTTGTTCAGTGATCACTTGGATCAATAGTGCCCCTACTCGCCAGCAAGCGCTCTTGGAGGGGGGAACCAGTGCTCTCACCTGCCCCCTCGCTTGGGAATGCTGGCTATCAGGGGGTGCACCAACACTCTCAGGGGGTGTACGTACACCCCCGTGCAGCCCTACGTGTTGCCACTGAATAGATTGTAAGGCAGATAGTAATCTGGCAGGATTCTCAGGCTCAACCAGTAGTAATTAATAGCTCAGTGTCTAATTGGCAGCTAGTATCAAGTGGAGTGCCCCAGGGGTCTGTCCTGGGGCCTGTTTTGTTCCATATTTTAATTAATGATCTGGAGGACGGGATGGTTTACACATGAAACAAGTTCACAGATGACATCAAGTTGGGGCAGGGGCAGGATGGAGGGAGGAGAGGGGGATTTGTACATGATATGTCAGAGAGTAGGGATAGGATTCAGAGTGACCTAGACAAAGTGGAGGATTGGACTAAAAGAAATCTCATGAGGTTCATCAAGGACATGTGCTAAGTCCTGCACTTAGGATTGAAGAATCCTGTGTACCACTACAGGATTGGCCACCAACTGGCTAAGGAGCATCTCTGTGGAAAAGGACATGGGGGTTATACAGGATAATAAGAAGAATATGAGTCAGCAGGGCGTCATTGTTGCCAAGAAGGCTAACAGCATACCAGGCTGCAATAGTAGAAGCTTTACCAGCAGATTGAGGAAACTAATTATTCCCCTCTATTCTGCATTGTGAGGCCACATCTGGAGTACTGTGTCCAGTTCTGTGCCTCCCACTACAGAAAGGATATGTACGAGTTGGAGAGAGTCCAGCAGAGAGCAATGAAAATGATTTGGGGGCTGGGGTACATGACTTATTATGAAAGGCTGAGGGAACCGGGCTTATTTAGTTAGCAGAAGAGAATACTGAGTGGGGATTAGATTTCAGTTTTAACTACCTGAAGGATGGTTCCAAAGAAGATGGAGCTAAACTGTTCTCTGTGATGAAAGATGAGAGAACAAGGAACAATGGTCTCAAGTTGCAGCAAGGGAGGTTTAGGTTGTATATTAGGAAAAACTTTCTCATTAGGAAGGTGGTGAAGCACTGGAATGGGTTACCTAGAGAGGTGGCGGAATCTCCATTCTTGGATGTTTTTGAGGCCCAGTTTGATAAAGCCCTGGCTGGAATGATCTAGTTGGTGATGGCCCTGCTTTGAGCAGGTGGTTGAACTAGATGACTCCCTGAGGTCCCTTCCTAGTTTTCTATGATTTTATAAGAACTGACATGAATTTACTTTTTCTAGAAAAAATGGCTAATTGAGTATTTCCTAATAACCTATAGATAATGATGTAGCTGGCTCTAAACTATGACAAAGAGTAATTGGGTTATCTGCCTGGCAGGTTAAATATGCCCATCAACATTGGAAATGCCATGTTGGAGACAGGGTAATAGGTCACTAAACAAAATCTACATCTTTTCTCCTAATGGGTATAAGAGGTCCTGACCTTTCTCCTATTCAGTGAAATAAAGATTCTTGTATTTAATTCTTCCCATGTATAAATCCTTCTTAAAATGTTTTCAATGATGACAATAGGTTTTGTATGTTAATGTTTTTGCTGTTAATAAATCCAAGAAAGGTTGATGACCTTTCCAAGAAGGAAGCTGAAGTATGGCTTGGCTGGTCACATTCCAGTTTTGAACCATGTACACTGCTGTCACATACGCCACCCTGCTTTTTTCAGTCATTGTTTTTTTTGACACCAGGATCCCCCAGCATCAAAAAAACCCACTATGCTGCAAATTAACAGTGTGGTGAGCACCTTCATGTGTGTCACATGTTGTTTGTGAGGAAGAGACACCCAACCAAGGGGAAAAGCTAGACCTGGAATTCTTAAGTCACCTCATGGAGGTAGTTAGGTTAAAGGACATGGTCATCATGGGTGACCTGAACTTTCCAGACATCTGCTGGGAAGAGCAGTCAGCCAGGTCTGACTGCTCATATAGGTTCCTAGCCAAAATGCAGGACCTCCATCTAACCCAGGAGGTGCACAGCCCCACCAGGGGAGACGCCTTATTGGACTTGGTGCTGGGCATGGGTGATGACCTAGTGAGGGGACTGCGGGTGCTCGACCACCTGGGCGACAACGATCATCGCCTGCTGGAATTCACCATCCTTCACAAAGTGGCAAAGGCCTGCAGCAATGCAGCAGCCCTAGACTTCAGGAGGGCGGACTTCAACGAGCTAAGGAGAATAGCCAGGGAGGCACTGAGGTCCCGGAGGGGAGGGGAGTTGGGTGTCCAAGAAGAGTGGTTGCTCCTTAAGGAGACGATCCTCCAAGCCCAAAGGGAGG
>NW_017728993.1:74894024-74894614 GCF_001723915.1 Gavialis gangeticus
AAAAACAAGGTACTGGGTAATGTGGGGCCACCACAAGACACGATAGGAAATCTGGTTGTCACACCAGATGACAAACCTAACCTATTTAACAATTTCTTTGCCTCCATTTTCCTGAGCAGGGACCGGATCAGCCCCCCACCCCCAAAGGGACCCCCTCATGCCCCAGGGGAGGCACACCTAGGCCCAGGGTCAGTGAGAACCTAATCAAGGAACTTCTGGAGAGACTAGATGTGTTCAAATCAGCGGGTTCTGACGATCTCCACCACAGAGTGCTTAGGGAACCAGCAGAGGTCATTGCAGGACCCCTGGCACAGCTTTGTAAGCACTTGTGGTGCTTTGGCGAGGTGCCTGACAACTGGAAAAGGGCCAATGTGGTCCCCATTTTTAAAAAAGGGAGGAAAGAAGACCCAGGAAACAATAGGCCCATTAGTCTTACCTCAGTCCTGGGGAAGCTTTTTGAGAAAATTATCCAGGAGCACATCTGCAAGGGGCCAGCAGGGGAGTTTATGCTTAGGGGCAATCAACACGGGTTCATCAGAGGCAAGTCCTGTCAGACCAACCCGGTGGCCTTTTATGACCAGGTCACAAAA
>NW_017728993.1:74899614-74901882 GCF_001723915.1 Gavialis gangeticus
ATAAAAGCCTTGGATGCAGGTGTCATGGTGGATGTAGTCTTCCTGGACTTTAGGAAGGCCTTCAACACTCTGTCACCCCATCCTCATTAAAGAATTAGGCATCTGAGGTGTTGACGCCTACACAGTCAGATGGGTTGCAAATTGGCTGAAGGGTGGTGGTGGATGGGTCATTTTTGACCTAGAGAGATGTGGGCATTGGGGTTTCCCAGGGCTTGGTCCTTGGGCCCGCACTGTTCAATATCTTCATCAGCGATTTTTGATGAGGGGGTGAAAAGCACCTTGTTCAAATTTTCAGATGATACTAAAATGTGAGAAGAAGTGAGCATGCTAGTAGAGAGGGACAGGCTACAACTAGATCTCGACAGGTTACAGAGGTGGGCAGATGAGAATAGGATGGGTTTCAATATGGACAAGTGCAAGGTGTTGTAGCTGAGGAGGAAGAACCAGCAGCATACCTACAGGCTGGGGAACTCCTTTCTTGTCAGCACAGAGGCAGAGAAGGATCTTGGAATCATTATTGATTCCAAAATGAACATGGGCCACCAATGAGGGGATGCAGTCAGGAAGGCTAACTGCACTTTTTCATGCATTCATAGATGCATCATAAGCAGGTCCAAGGAGGTGATCCTCCCCCTCTATGCGACATTGGTCAGGCTGCAGTTGCAGTCCTGCATCCAGTTCTGGGTGCTGCACTTCAGGAGGGATGTGGACAGCATTGAGAGGGTCCAGAGGAAGGCCACTCGCATGATTAGGAGGCAGTAGGGTAGGCCCTATGAGGAGAGGCTACGGGACTTGAACCTGTTCAGCCTCCATAAAAGAAGGCTGAGAGGGAATCTGCAGGCCAAAGGGGACCAGCAGGCAATGGGAGAGTCCCTGTTCCCCTGAGCACTACTAGGGGTAACAAGGAACAATGGCCATAAGTTGACTGAGAGTAGATTCAGGCTAGATACTAGGAGGCACTACTTCACTGTCAGGGTGGCTAGGATCTGGAACCAGCTTCCAAGGGAAGTGGTGCTTGCCCCTACCCTGAGGGTCTTCAAAAGGAGGCTAGACAGTCATGTAGCTGGGGTCATTTGACCCTAGCATCCTTCCCTGCCCATGGCAGGAGGTCAAACTAGATGATCTGCTTAGGTCCCTTCCGACCCTGCCAACTATGAAACTATATATACTGCATGTGCATGCTTCTCTAGACACACCTTTCTAGGTTTATTTACTCCCAGAATGGAAGCAAACCCAAAATATTTTTCAGTGATATTTCAGTTTTGGTTATTCTGATATTTTGTTTATGTTTTCAATAAAAACAGTTCAAAAAAATTCTACCTATAAAAGGGCCTATAGGTGCAGTACTAGCATAGTCCAAAGATATGTTTCACAGCATAGTCCCAAGGAACCCTAATATGTTGAGGTTCAGGCTATACTACAAAGCTCAGTTCTTTGAGTGGGCCTCAAGAAGTGCCTCAGATGGCTGTAGTTAGGTTTCTTTGGGTATTTTAAGAAACTACATATTCTGATTGTTCCAAATACTGTCATCTTTGACATAGCAATACATTTGTAAAAGCACTAAAAACAGTCTAGTAGAGAGATGTTAGTTTGGGTGGTGTTTTTTTAAGCAGAAGGTAAGAGTTGACTCAATACTGAAATAATTTTTTTTTTCCTGCTGATGAATTGGCTTAGGAGTAAAGTACAGCCTTTTACAATTTCCTTGCTAAACAACAGATCAATCCCACATAGATAGCAAGTTTCATGCCTTTTATGGTGATATGTCATCTAGTAAAAACCTAGACAAGCACACAAAATCTGTGCGCCTCTGCCTCTTAGCAGCAGTATAAGAAGTAGAAACAATATTTGGGGATTTGGGGATACGTCTACATGAGATGCTAGCTGAGCAGTAGCTCGTTACTATTTTGCAGTGGAATCAGGTAGCAGGAAGCATGACTTGATGCTATTATGCAGTAGTAATGAGCTACTGTGCAGTCAGCATAGTTTCATAGTTTCTAGGGTCGGAAGGGACCTGAGTAAATAATCTAGTCCGACCCCCTGCCATGGCAGGAAAGAGTACTGGGGTCAAACGACCCCAGCAAGGTGTTCATCTAACCTCCTCTTAAAAACCCCCAGGGTAGGAGCCTGCACCACTTCTCTTAGAAGTTGGTTCCAGATCCTAGCCACCCTGACCGTGAAGTAGCGCCTCCTGATATCTAACCTAAACCTACCCTCTGCCAGCTTGTGACCGTTATTCCTGGTCACTCCTGGTGGTGCTCGGGGGAACAG
>NW_017728993.1:74902792-74911124 GCF_001723915.1 Gavialis gangeticus
GCTGGGAGGTTGCTGTTCTGGTCCCTACTTAGGAAGACGGAGGCAAAGAAATCGTTAAACATGTTAGCTTTGTCATCTGGTGTGACGACCAAGTTTCCCAACGCGTCCTGCAAGGGCCCCACGTTACCCGGGACCTTCTTTTTACCCCCTATGTATTTAAAAAAGGACTTCTTATTGTCCTTAATCTGGGAAGCTAGTCCTATCACCTAGCATCACCTACCACCCGTTGGATGGCACTACTGTGCAGTAACTCTAGTTACTGTGCAGTAATTTAGTATTTGTTTATACAAGTACTATACGGGCACATGAACACAAGACACTACAGTCCTGTAGGAACATGCTACAGTGCCACTGCATCCATTGGCAAAAATATGATGCTGCTGCTACATCACCATAGCAATGTGTTCCCTCATTATAGCAAATTGCTATGGCAACATAGTGGCTAAATATAACTGTGCATGGCAGGCATAGCACAGTACAGGCTGTTACTACGCCATTTTTTAATACTTCCAAAAGGAAGTACTAAATGATGGTACAGTAACAAAAGCATCATACAGCCACATGTATATACACCCTACAAGTAATACATGACTGCATTAATGACTGCACAATCAGCATCTCATGTAGACGTATCCACTGTGGTAGCTTGTAATTTTGACTACATAAACAAATAAATGAAGGTAACAATGGGCACATCTACACACGTAATTAATGTACCTGAATAAATTCTGGAGCTTATCGATCCTTATTTTATTTGTGTGCAGCACATGGAACCCAATAGCAGCAGCCTGGTCTTCTCCCACTGGGCTCTATGAGCTGCAGAGAGGGTGGCTGGGGCACTAGGGTAGTTCAATGCAGCATTAGCTGTTAGGCAGCCCCTGCACTCAAGCACCTTTGTGCCCCAGCCAGCCACTCCACAGCACGTGGAGTCCTGTCAGAGCACCCCTAGTGCTCCACGTGCTGTGGAGGGGCTGGCTGAGGCATTGGGGTGCTTTACTGCAAGGGCTGTCTGCTGGCTAGCCCCACACTGAAGCACCCTCATGCCCCAGCCAGCTTTGTCACCATCTACACGTGCAGTTAAGCACAATAATTTAATGCACTGATAGATGGTACTTGTTTTTGGCAGGACAATCCAACAGCTCAGTAAATTAGTCTACTGTGCCCTAATTACCATGCATGTGTAGACAGTGATGTTTTATTGTGGAGAAGGTTAGTCTATTGTACAGTAAAGTGCATATATAGATGCACGCAGAAATACAAACATTGATAAGAGTTGATCATGTGGCCAATGATTTGCATGAACAAGTGTTCAGAGCTAGTATTAGAGCTCAAACGCTGTGGTCAAAAATCCTCTTTTTGTTAAAGCCAATTGGAATTTGGCCAATGTCTTAAACAGCAACAAGATTCCCTCTCCTGTGACCTTTTTAAAATCCTTTATATTTCAGTATATCCACTACCTTTCTGAAGAGCTTGGAAAATTAATCTGATAGCAAATGGAAATAATAAAGGAAATTCATATAATAATTCATTTCAGATTTCTTGGGAACAAATGCACACCAAATAAAGTGTATGATAAATAATAATCTCAAATTATATCTCTCTCCTTGCCCATTCAAAATAATCTTCTAAAGTACAGATACTCTAACCCAATTGGAAGACCAAACAAATTTATGAGGTGACCTTGTATCTGTCTCAAAGGTTTCATATTTCTTTTGAGCCTGTAAATGTTCCTGAGGGAGAGGCCTTATCATTTTGTATTAAAACAAGGTCTAGTCTTTCTAAACAAGATTCTGGCACCATTGTGACAGGCAATGTACAAATGCTTGGCAATAGAAAGTCTGTGCTATTGACAATATGAAAGGTGGGAGGAGAAAGAGAGGCACAAAGAGACAAGGAAACCTGTGCAAGGTCATACAGAAAGTCGGTTGGAATGAAATCCAGGTCTCCTCATTTCCATATTATGAAGAATATATGTCCTAGAGGTCCTTTGGAGTCAGTGAGAATTTTAAAAACCTCTCAGTGTTAAATACCCTAAATAGCTATTAGTTACACTTTATTTCTTAAATACTACAGGATGTTGACCATTCAGTTATTTTTTAGTTGGGCTTCCAAGTAAAAATTGCAGCAGAGAAATATATGCTGTTTTGGCTCAGCAGGGAGTTAATACTTTCAGAATTCTATGCATTTTAACTGTGACTAGGTCTGCAAACTCCTCTTCTGTTTGATGGAAAAATCAGTTAGCAAACAGCTGTGATGCCACCAGTCTTTAAATACAGCCTAGAACCAGTTTTGTTAACAGCATTTTCTTAAACCTTTTAATATATATATATCTTTTTCATGGTCAAATTAAACACCATGAGGCTTAAATTCACACACATATATACATACATACATACATACTTATATATATATATGTATATGTATATGTGTATGTGTATACATACATATATATACACACACACCTATATGTGTGTGTGTGTGTATAAATATGTGTGTGTGTGTGTGTGTGTGTGTGTGTGTGTGTGTATTTAAGCCTCGTGCTCTTTAATTTGACCATGAAATACTGATGTGTTTATTTTTTGCAGGAATTTCCTCAGGCTGAACTAATAAACCGAGGTCTGTGCTGCACTAGCCATTGGGCATGTGTCTGGATTGAAGATTTGTCTGTCAGAAGATCAGCTAGGGGCTAAAATAAAAAACAAAAATACTGCCTCTGAAAATAAGTAGTCTTCTTTTATGAAAGTATTATTGAAATTAGAGATGGATGTTAGATGCTTTAAGGCAGAATACCAAAATATTAGGAGAATATATATATATATAACATCCTGAAGAGTGGACCAGATCTTCTGTTGTTGTAAATCAACTTCAATTGAGCTTCTCCAGATTTTAGCGTACAAGCTTAAAATCTTTCCCCTTGTTTTCTAGTGAATAAGAAACAAAAGCTATTTTCAGAGACACCTTTTCTTTTTTTTGGAAAAAGGAAAGAAATGTTTGCCCAATCAAAGAAAGGACAGAAGTGTATTAAATGTGATTATTCAAGCATATCGAGTTATCATTCAAATTGTTTTGTAAAAATATTGAACCATGGGTATTCTTCTTGTCTGGTGCTTCTTTATATGTTTTACATTTGAAATAACCTCTCATTCTAGCCCTAGTTCAGAAAGTTAAATGAATAGTCTAGCATTGTAAAGGCACACTGATTAGAATGGAAAAGCATATGTATGTAGACTATTATTATTGGTGGAATAACATTTTATTTATGTCAGCCTGGAGTAGATATACTATATAACTGATAAACTGATGTTAATCAACTTGAATGAGGGAATAAATTGTTGAAAACACAAGAATTATCACCAAGAAAATTATGGTGCTAAGGCAAAAATCAGGAAATGAGGATGGGCTGTCCCCCCAGGAGTGGGAACATGCAGTTTGTGGCACCTCAGAGCCATGAAATGTATGTGACACTCATTAATCTCTTCACCGCCCTGTGTATTTGCAGTGTGGGAGCAAAATTAGATACCAGGAAATCCCAGTATCTAAAAAATCTACAGCAGAAAAAAGCAGGGCAGAGCGTGTGGCTGCAGCATACACTGCCCCAAACCGATTTTTATGAGAAGTAAATTCTCTATACCAATCCAGATAACATATATTTAGGCCCAGCATGTGTAGTTCTCAATCTTTTATGGGAGAAGGAAAGCATGTGGGAGCTATCACTGTAACAATGATAAGAACTTTGGAATGGGAAACGAAATTGTATTGGGGGGACAGGGAAGGCAATAAAATAGAACAAAGATATATTTTGACTAAGACAACATATTGACAATGGTAGCCACCCATTTATGTGTATAGTTTAAGTTACAAGTTAAATGAAGAGTCTAATGTGAATTCAAAGTTTAAAAATTAAAAGTTAAATAAAAATGTTATTCCATGCATCTGTTTCAAATACTGCAATCAGCATTCCACCAACATGGAGAAGCTTGAACCACCTTTGAACAGAAGTCAGTAAGACTAAAGTCAACATGCAGCTGTGGGGATACTCTAATGATGCAAACACCATGTGTAAATATGGAGGAAAATTTCAGACTATAGAACACCTATTTGCATTTGGGGGTACCATGCACCAACCAGCACCTCAGTAAAGCTACAAATTGAGCAGTTGTACATGCCTATTTTTGGCTTCAGATTTGAACATGGTGTCAGGAAATGAGAAGAAGACCAGGCAGCCATAGTGGGGGAACAGATGGCAGTCGTGTGTTATATATGAGGTATTTGTGGGATGTGAAAGAGCATGGAAGCAGGGCTTTTGAGAATGGTTAGCTAGAGATCCACGAGTGTTCACCATCTGATCCAGTGGTTTCTTGTGTTCAGTATATTTTTCAGAGCAAGCTTCTTGTTAGGTGAGCATCCACATAGTCCCTGCCTAACCAGTATTCACACAATCGGTAAACTTAATTATGGGACAACCTAAGAAATCAGTGTGCTGGCCATAAAGTACATTATCTAACACAGTTTCAAATGAATAGCATTGTGCTTTCTGTATATTTGAGTTCAAGGGCAGAGCAAAATACATATTACAAGGTAAAATGAGAATGGTCCGTTGTTAATTCAAAATGATGTAACAAGGAGAGAGTGACAGTGTTTTAAGTGAAAAATACACATTTTAAGGAACTTTTATTGATGCTAAGCAACATATAATGTATAAAGCAGTTGATTTAACCTTGAATTGATCTAGCACTGCTCATCAAAGTTAATAGTGTTGGATCAGGCCTTTAAGTAACCTTGGTCCCTATCATGACCTCATTTGTATTCACATACGATGGTCAACTTCCAGGAATTTCTCCCAGATAATATTGGAATGTTCCTGACTTTGAGGCGCTCAATCTTAATAATTATTTTGGGGTAGGGGCAGAGCGGGAGGGAAGAGGGAAGGGATTAGAGTGGAGGGAAAAGGAGACAAGGAGAGATAGATGTCACTTGCCAAAAGAAGTATCCATTTATTCAAGGATTTTCTAGTTAGGATCCAGTCCTCCTGTGATGAGGAATAAACTTCCTTACCTAATGTTTCAGTTCTGAAACTGTTAGGATGTCTTATGGCCTCAATCTCTATCTTTAAGAAATTATTCAACTTAGCCATAGGAAACTCCTTTCTCTGGGAAAAAGAAGAAAGGCATAAATCCAAAAATCCCAGTTAACTATTCAAAATGGGGCTTATTTCTTTATTTTTTTTTAATTCTCTTCACTTCTGGCCTGATTAATTACCAAACTCAATTACTTGGATTGATTTATTTTTATTGGTAAATTTCCTATCATGCTTTTTATGGTATTTGGTTCTTGCCATTGCTGCACATAGTATTGTATAGTGCCATTAGCCATATTATTGCTACTTTGGACCCTATTTTGTTTATTTTTGTATTCTTGTTACAGAGCATGTCCTTACCGTCTCCATATTTATTCTTACTTGTTTTTGGACACTTCACTATTTATATTGTTCTTAGAAGTGATCTCCTGGATAGGGCAAACCATTGCAGAGTGCATATCATTAGTTTGAGGAAAAGCACTTCAGTTTTGAGGTGCTTTTAAACATTTTACTGTCAGGAAGGATCATCTAAGAATGAAAACCAGAGGAGATCAGGAACCATAACTTCAGAAATCAAGACAAGTAAATTAAATATTACTTATGTGCTATAGAATATTTCCCTCTTTTCCATCTGGGTTTTTTAGTTAATCTTTTCAAAGTAGGGTGCCAGAATCCTTGGAAGCTGTAGGCTCTTATCTCTTAGCAGGCACCATTGGCTTGAGAATGGTATTTAAAGGTTTGTTTTTTGGGGAATTGGCTTAGAATGGTTCGGGTTGGACACCAGGGGTTAACTAATTTCTAAGAGTCTGGATCACAAAGTCACACAGCCTTGAATGCAGGCAGGCTGTCTAACACAACAAGCCAACAAGGACACATAGTCTGTGCTGGGTTTCCCTCCCCAGAGAAAGGGTCCCAAGTGTCACGGTGGAACCCGAACGAACAGGCTGGGTCTAGCGGCGGTGGAGTTCTGAGTGACACGGAAGCTGGATGTTCTTTAATTGAATGGGTTTATTAACTTACGCTTGGTAGAGCGCAGGTACGGAGTCTTCAGTTACAGTTAGTAACGCACAACAGGGGGAGCCTGTTGTCCCACGGGGTTCGCCGACAGGCCCTTGCTTTCTACTCCCGGTGCCGGAGCCCGGGAATAGGTGCGGCTGCCTGTCAGGTAAGTCCCAGGGATGGTCAACAGTTTATAAAGGAAGACAAATAACAAACAGAACTGTAACGCGTCGGTGTCGCCAGTCCACAGAACAGTTGGGTAGCCGAGATGATTGCCGAAGTCAGGAGCCAGGTAAGTCACGCCGAGGTTGAAGTCAAAGTCCGTAAGGGTGATCCGGAATCGTGGTCGAAGATAGTTGGAAGCCGAAGATCAGTACAGTTAACGATACAGAATGCCAGGCGGGGAGAGAGGCCAATAGGCCCAAGGGCCTAACTGAAGGACAGTCCCTGAAGGAGTCAGCCTCTGTCTCCAGTTACGCGGGTCTCTCTCTCTGTCTCTCTTCCCTCTCTCTCTCTGTCTCTCCTCCCTGTGGGAGGGGGCTCACTAGGCTTTTATCAGAATTTAGGTAGCCAATCAGAATGTAAACTCCACAGAACTTTCTAGTCTGATTATATAACATAACTGGGCATGCGCACTGTTATCCTCCCTCACACTGGGCATGCGTCTGACAGGGAAACTAGGTCACCCTTGAGTGACAGGCCCAGAGGTCATGCAAAGGCCACGTGCAGGGCCTGTTACTATGACGCTTACAAGAGAGCCTCTGCACTGGCAGCACTAACAGAGCAAATTTCCAAGACAGTCTGGAAAACAGTCTGGGAACTGGAAGCATGTACCATACTGTTCCATAACATAAGATAAAGTGGTACCAGCTAACAAGGCCCCAGAGCAGGTGTGGGGGGTGAGTCCCAGTTTTGGGGGAACAAACCAAAATTAGTATGTATGTATGTGATAAACTACATGGATGCATGACAATGAAACAGTGATAGCCACGGATGAAGAGTCATCAGGAGGAAAGGAGAATACAAAAGGAGAGACTCGAGAGTAACAAAGGGTCCTTCCTCATCCCTTCTCGTCCCTAAAGTGGCTTGTAAATTCAAACAAGCACTGAACCTTGCTAACCTCATCACCAGAAGCCAACTTCCTACAGCCCAAAACACACCGAATGGATCTAGACCATGCCATGAAAAGACATGCAAAACCTGTCAACGATATCTCCAGTATGAATATATCTTCACAATACAATACATATCAGTGCACCAAATTCCCTGATGGAAAATATTTAGGAGACACCAAGCAACAACTGTGCATGAGAATGAGCACAAACCAGAAACCTATAGAAGACAAGAACAGAACACCACCTGTCTCCAATCTCTCAGGCCTGATCCTCAAAGGGAATTTGCAGACCACTTTTCACAGAGGAGTCTATGAACTGTATTTCATTAACTTCCTAGGTACAGAAACTCATAGACTCAATATAGAAATTGGAATTCTGACACACTACAACCTGCCAGTCATCTGATTCCCAGGTAAATCTCCACTTTTACCTGCACTGATACATCCGCTTCCTCACCCCCCACCCCCAGTCTGTCCCTCACCCCCTGATGCCTCCATTTCTGTTTTCACTGACTGGCTTTCTTGCCTGCATTGCATGCCAGTCTCTGGCTTCTTTACTACTTGTTCCATGCAGAAACCGCATACACACCAACTCCAGGTGCGTACACCCTCAGCCTGACAAGGAGTTTTTCAACCTGAAAGCTGGCATCCAAGGCAGCTAAGTTGAGCTCACCAGGAGCCTCACAACTCCACTGAAACCAGCAAGCCTCAGGCCTGTCAAAGACTTGAAAGATCTGGGCTTTCCACAGCCAGGACTGTGTCCGTGCATGTGGTGGCTGGAGGTTATGCTGGCTCCTACCCACCTTTCACCAGGGAAATCATTGGTCCTGGCATTTTCTGGGGCTGCTGTGCCACCAACTGTCCCACCAGGCCTCCTGACACACACAGAGTGCAGTTTTAGTGGTCATGCCCAGGACATAGCCCCAGCCCATACCTCTTCTTCCATATAGCCCCAGCCCATACCTCCAGGTTCATCCTGGCTTGGGAGCTCAGCAGGGACATGTTCTTCCCCTGCTGGCTGGTGATGCAGTGAGTGCCCCCTCCAGCTCTGACAGCGGGGCATTAAATGGTTTTAAAAAATGAAAAATGGAAATAGGTGGGAGGGTAGATGGTGGGGTGGGGGGAGGAGGAGTTTTCAACCC
>NW_017728993.1:74916124-74918950 GCF_001723915.1 Gavialis gangeticus
GGAAGGTTCACATTGAGGACCACTAACGTCTCCACCAAACCAGGATCCAAGCAGGTGTGGTAGGGTATCACTACATCACCAGAAGGCCTGTGAGAGTCAGCAGTGATCTGATATGGCTTCAGATCTGGCCACATCAGATGGCCATGATCTGATCTGGAGATCCGGATTGGGTTTCTGCCTTGATCGGGCTGAAGCTTCAGAGCCGCCTCAGAGATCTGGCCATAGGGTATAATGGGGGAATCAATGAAATATCTATAACTTTGTTGTTTTTTGTCCAATTTGGAGGCAACTTGCAGGAATTGTAGCCTCTGCTGAGGGCATATAATCTACCAAGTTTCAAGAAGATTGGTGCAGGGACTTGGGCGTAACTGTACCCCAAATTCTTGTAAGCCAAACTCATGTCATGGCTGTGTGTTACACCACAGGGGGGTCAAAACTGCAGGGGTGGTAGCTCTTACTGAGGCCACAATGCCTACCAAGTTTCAAGGAGATCGGTGCCAGGGTTTGAGAGGAACTGCACCTCAAGCTGTGGACAAGCAAAACTTGTGCCATGGGTGACATTGCATGTGTTAAGGCGCAACGGGGTGACAGATGCAGGGGTGGCGGCCCCTGCTGAGGGCACAATACCTCCCAGCTGTTGAGGAGATTGGTGCAGGGGGGTTCTGGGGCCCTGAACCCCTAGCTGCTGACAGGCAAAATTCGTGCCAAAACTGTGTCTGTCTTGGGGCAGTTGATTGTCTGTATTGATTCTTTCTTCTCCTTAGCCTGGTTTTGTAGGTGCTAATGATGCTCATTAAGTCATGTAGTAGCTATGTCCTGTGTACTGAGCTGGTCCCTGAGTCCCTGGTCTTTGAGTGAATCATGATTGATTGATTAGTAACTGGTAACACAGCAGTTTAGCAGCCAGACCTGCAGCAGTGTCTCCCCTCCTTGCCCCAAGACAGACAGAGTCAGTGCAAAAAAGCACCCATGGCACGAGGTTTGCTTGTCCTCAGCTTGAGGGCAGTTCCCCCCAAGGCCCTGCACTGAACTTCTTGAAACTTGACAGGCTTTGTGGAATCAGTAAGAGCTACTAGCCATGCAGTTTTGACTCCCCTGTGTAGTAACAGATAGACGTGACAGGAGTTTTGCTTTCAAGAATTTGGGGTACAGTTGCCCCCAAACCCCTGCACCAATCTTCTTGAAACTTGGAAAGCTTTGTGGTCTCAGCATAGGCTACCATTCCTGTAGTTTTCACCTCACTATGTTGCAATGCCTAAAAGTGACATGAGTTTTGCTTTCAAAAATTTGAGGTGCTTTTCCCCCAAACCCCTGTACTGATCTTCTTGAAACTTGGCAGGATTCATCCTCTCTGCAGAATATACCACTCCTTAAAAGGTCATCCAAATCAGGCAAAAAACCCCAAAGTTATAGGTATTTTATTTTTTCCCCGTTATACCCTATGGTCAGATCTCGGAGGTGGCTCTGAGGCAGCTCTGAATCCCTTCAGGAAGCCTAACAAGGCCAGCGCTTCGACCCAGATGTGCTGCTTCAGACCCTGAAGCATACAAAGCTTCTTCAGATCTGAAGCTCTGTCTGAAGCCTCACACAGCCCTAATCACCAGCAATGCTGAACACCCTCTCACTTGGAACACTGGTTGGTGGACAGGACAGGTGTTCCCAGGCAACCATGGCCAGATCCAGCCACATCTGGCTGTGGCTTGCCCAGTAAGTCAAATGATTGCGCAGCAGCAGCTCCACATCCTTGGTGAGATAGGCAGCCACTAGGGCCTGGGCACTACCTGTCTGATGGTGGGGTCTGGTGCCTCTGGACCCCAGCATTGAAGCTATGGCCTTGGCCCACATTGGCAGTGCTTGTGGTGGAGGAGGAGACTGGCTGGTGGATGGTGTGCTGCCATGGAACAGTGGATCCCCCTCTTCCATGTCCACCCACCTCCATCATTCTGCCTCCCTGACTCTCTTCACCAGCACCTCCATCCACTGATCCAGGCTTTGGCTGCTGCATACACTCTCCTTCACCCTTGGGTCACACATGCTGACCAGCACATACGCCCTACTGGACCACAAGGTATCAAACAATTTTCTGATGCCTTCCTTCATCTGCCTCGCTGGTGCCTGCACATCTGGTGAAAGCAGTTTGCCCCAAGCAGGAACATTGATCCCCTGGAAGCTCTCCATTTAGGTCTGAAGTTCCCTTACCTGGCTAAGAAGGAAATAGCCAGCACTGAGGGACTTGGTGGCCTCAAGGAAGGACTTGAGGACTACCAAGATCTGGGAGATGGTATGCCACTCAGTTCTGTTAAAGGGATGCTGATCCCAATCTCCCCAACCAAAGCCATCTCAAGGATGGCCTTCTGTTGCTCCACCAGACTCTTAAGCATCAGGTATGTGCTGTTCCAGATGTTTGAGGTAAAGTGTAAGGCCACCTGTGGATCTGCCTTGTGCAGCTCCTCCCTCAAGTATTCCTTACATGCCTCATACAGGGAGGGCACCACCGTCCTGCTGAAGGTGGTGCATATGGGCACTTGGTATGGTGGGGCCAAGAGTGCCATAAGCTGCCTGAAAACTGGCCACTCAACTAAGTGTCCCGGGGGGATGAACCAAGCCCCAGTGTCACGGTGGGCCGGGGTGGCGATTGACCACGAAAACAGGCGGGATTCCTGGCGATGGAGTACTAAGCGGCTCGGAAGCGTAATGGTTTCTTAAACAAGGTGGTTTATTTGACTTACGCTTTTTAGGCGCAGGCACAGTAATTCTTCAGTTACAGTGGTGCGATGGCACGAACAAACAACAACACAGGGGTCCATTGGTCCACAGGGTTCTTGA
>NW_017728993.1:74919243-74927860 GCF_001723915.1 Gavialis gangeticus
GAGAGAGATACTGAGACCAGACACCGTCCTCAGTTCAAGCGGATCTCCCTCCGAGGGAGGGGCTCCTTAACCTTATATAACAATTTGGTGGCCAATTAGAAGGTGTCCCTCAAAGAACTTTCTAGCCGAATGACATCATGCTCTTAGCTGACTGAGCATGTGTGAGCTTGATCTCTCCGCTGTTACCACACAGGCGCAGGGCTGAAAAGTAGGTCAGCCTGACTGACAGCTCTTGGGGTCGCCCAGGGGACACAGGCTGGGTGAGTCCAATGGAAAATTCCATGAGCCTGTCTTGCGCATGTCAGTTTTAATTCTCTCTCTCTCACTCTCTTTCTGCATTGGCAGCATACCATCAAAACTTTACTTCAGCACTAAGGAGAAGGGCTGCCCATCCACAGCAAGCATCTCTCCAATGGTCTGGGTGATCTCACCTTTGCAATGTGCCCCACTTTGTATCCACCTTTCCCCCACTCTTCCAGGGTGGCCTGCCTCTGCTCTGGGGAGACAGGGGCTTTGAAGCAAGAGTGGGATTTCTTTTTGGGCATGATCCCACTGGTGCTAGTCTGAGGAGGAGCAAGGGGAAGAGGGTGGTGCCTGTGGAGATGCATCACTCTGTGGTGCTCATGTGTTTTGTTCCCTTGCCCCGGCTGGTTTTGGCTCAGCAGTGCAGGCAGACAGCATATGTGGGATCATCTGCCAACTCAAAATGATCCCAGACCACACTACCCACTCACTTCTGGGGTGCAGGTGCATGTGCGAATGACGCTTTTCCCCCCTCCTCAGAAGACAGAGACAAGCAATAGAGGAGCACACTCAGTTGAGCCACTTACCTCCACATCCTCTACATCAACTTCCTCCAAAGTGCCATCTGGGGAAGGAGAACTTGCTCTAGAGGCAACTTGAGGGGTGTGCAGCACAAACTCAGATGATTCCCCCTCCTTCCCCAGAATTTTCCTTGCTAGGGCATTCAGATACAGCTCCAGTTCCAGCTCTTCCTCTGGCACTGGAAGACTCAGCGTAGGGAGTGAAATGGGGGTTGAGGAGACAGTCATGCTGGTGCTGCTTGTTGTCATGGTGGTAGTGGGGGGCCATTTTGACTGGTGCTGTTGGAGAGAACGCAGACTCAAGCACAAGCAGTGGCACTGGCACTGCTTACCTCTCCTTGCTGCCTGTAGAATGGGAAGCCTCATGGCTGCTTGTTGTAGGGAAGAGGCTGTCTCAGTTTGGGGGTGGGGGGACTTACAGCTCTCCCTCTACCCCCTCCCTGAAGGCTTGCCAGCTGCCTTTCCAGCATGCTTCATGGTGTGTTTCATAATGTCTTTGCCTTGGTGTGCTGGAAAATCTGTGTGTTCTTCTGTAATGTAATCTAATTTATGTAATATATGTAGATAAGATAATTGTATTTATGTGTATTTATGTAATGTATGTATGTATTTATGTATTTACATAATAAATAAAATATATAAATGTATGAAGTAAGTGTTCCTAAATAAATTCTATATTATTATATGCAATATATGCCGTGCTTCCCTGAACAGTGAATGGAATGCACACTGTGCAAGAGAGTACAGATTTCTTTTCTGGGGGAAAAGAATCAAAATAGACTAACAAAAACAAAAAGAGGATTTGGGGGTAGGAATAAATTGAAAGGAATGAATGAATATAATAATAAAATTAAGGGGTATAGAAAGAAAAAGGCATTGATGAATGCCACTTGCTAGCACCAGATTTGCAAGTAGGAAATGATAGCCTTTGTTGTCTGACGCTGCTGAGCTGCTGGAAGACACAGCTCGGTAACTTACCCCAAGGCAGAAAGCAGGCCAGTTCAAACAATGCTGCTTTTTATGCTGTTTTTCCATCCCTCCCCCAGAGCACTGAGATTGGAAGGGACCTCAGGGAAGGATCATAGTCACTGGCCAGCTACACAATCAGTATCAGAGCAGTCCTTCCCCCTTCTTCCCTCTCCCTCTCCTTACTTTCTGTTTTCCTGCAAGCAAGCCCAGCTTGAAACAAGTCAAAACAGCATCAAAACGAAACAGCCGGTGAAATTTTGCACAGCCTTAGTAGTTAGCCATGTTAATCTGAAGTCAGTCAGAAGGCAGGGTAGATATATACCTTCATAGATTAACTAAGATATATAAAGAGAGTACAAGCTTTCATGAACCAGAGTTCACTACATCAGATGCTGTGAAAGGACAAGCAGAAAGCAGAGTATAAGGAGAATGAAATGAGAATCCAAAAGAGAAGGGAGTGGGGAGAGAGAGAGATAAAGGGGAGGGGATAGTGCTAGGAGACAAAAGCAAATGAGCATTAAACCCTGGATGTAATATTTCATCTGCTGCAATCAGAGATGTCTCGTAGCAAACTTGACCATTAGGGAGAAGAATTTGCACCCAAGCATTTTCTTATTTTCTGTAAATCATGTAGAAAAAATTCTGAGACTTATCCTATGGTATTTTCAAAATGAGTACACACACTACTAGAGAGCAATACATGCTACTCTCATTAATAACACTTTAATGATCAGGCCCCGCAATGCTTACATTCACAGATGAAAAGTACTAGCTGTTTGCAGTGGTTCAATAAATTGTCAGGCTTATTTTGCCTATAAGCAAGAAATCTATCAAGATTGTATAAGGATGATCCTTTTCTCTTCCTATAATTCAGGAATTTGTATATGAACATATCAGGATTCTCTTCTGTACACACTAGGGCAGATATTCATCAATGCAGCTCAAACCAGCCTCCAGGGAACTGCATGCATTTTGATCTGGTGAGGATATAATTCACAGAACTGTCATTTAAAAAGCGAATATTGCAAAATACAAATAACTCAATAAATTACTACCTGCAATAATCAATTTGTAAGTGAGCATTTATTTAGCACATCAGAGACCTAATCATTGCCAGCTATAGTTATAACTATAGAACAGTTTCAGTTATATAACCTCTGTTTTTCATATGCTTTCTGAAAATCACCTTTGGAATAATATTTCCTATAATGCAATATTTTTTTCAGAATTTGAACAAAATCCCGTATGTTATTTTTTAATCTTGGAAAGGGAACTGGGGGTAATCCTTTTCCTAGCTTAAAAAAATCAAGATGAACTTGAGTTCCCTTTATACAGGATTCCAGGAGAAAAAAGAAACAAAACAAAAACCAGATAAAGTTTGAAAATTGAAACATTATTAAACACTCTTACTTATATTTGGCTTGGTAAAAAGCAAAAATTGGAATGGAATATGCAAGCACAGAATAGAAGTAGAATTTCTGTTGGACAACATTTGGATGAGTCAGTTTGTATGTTGGGATCTTAGATTAGTTTGTGCTTGTTTGCCCACATAGCTTGTCAGGAGTCTTCAGTAATGGTGTGAAATAATTATGCCTCAAACTTAAAGCACCAGTAACAATCTTATATGAAAACAGAGATGTGTTTCTAGTAGAGGTATAGCAAAGCAGCTGGGAGCTTGGGGCAGCAGAAATCCATTGGGGCAGTGGTGAATTTGGACAATTAAATGGCTATGGCAGCAGCTGTTATTTTTCTCCCCCGTTTGCCCTGGTCACCCTACTCTTTTTAACCTACTTGTTTCTGGAATTGAATATTGTAAAAGGAAACTGAAAGAGATACCACTAATGTGAAATAAACCCAAGCACTTGTAAGTTTTCTGAAATCACTTGTTTTACTTGCATCAGACATTTCTAGTCTGGGATGTTCACCAACCAAAATATCAATGTTCCTAGTCCTGAAAATAACCTCCTTAATGAAGAAGGCTTTGCTGCTTCTGATGTTCCCAATCTAGCAGAAACAAAGAGAAAACAAGTAGAAAATGTTATTACCAGTGAGGCTGCTTCATCCATGGATTCAGATGTGTCTTAAAGCAATAATAATTTGATAGAATATCATAGTTGCTCAAATAATAGATCAGGAAACCTGTAACATTTATGATCTGAAAAATCCTGCTAACTGGCCAGTAAGCAATGACACAAGTGTATATTTTAATTGTTAATGCTGGGCAAGTGCAAATGAATTGTGAGATTTTTCCTTTGAACTGTAGTGGGAGAAAATATTCAGCTGAATATTCAGCAAATATGAATAGTCAAATATTTCAAATATTCAAGTATTTTGAATTTCAAATACTCAAAAATATTCAGCTGAATAGAGTACCGAATTCATTTTTCACAGACACTGTCAGATGAATACGGTACAAGTACAGGCTGGTAGCTGTATTTTATGAACATTTTTACTTTAAGAGGCACTTTGTTAGCCAGGATCAGTGTTTGAGACTGGAAAATACGTATAAAATAGCCAAGAAAACATGAAACCAGCAGAGCATATGAATGGCAATTATATCTGAGGAGACTTTAAAATTGTGTGTAAAAATAAAGACTGTTAAATTTATTCTGAAAGAAGAGTTGTAAGCTGTTTTGGATAGACTCTTTGATTTGATCAGGCTTTACAGAATTGAAAACATTCTACCAGAGTTCAACAGATAATTTCTATTCCTTCTACACTTGCATGTCTTGGGAGTTTTTTAATATGTGTACTTTCTTGGGAAACATCACTTAGCAATGAAGGAACATTTATGATGAATTACCTTAAATAAATTTGTGGTGATCATCTAAGCAAAAATATTCATTATATAGTAAATCAAATTGTTGGGAACATGAAAACTGCATTGCATATGCAGGTATGCATGTACCTAGGTAGGGAATTATGTTGCTAATAGGCAATAATCAAATGTTGGTTGTTATGCTAAAAAAGGAGGCCAAGTCTGGTTCCCTTTTCAAGACATGCTTGTGGTCCCACTATATCTGGTGGAGTAGGATGCTTGCTACCTACCTGCACTTCCTACTTCTTATGGATTTCAGCTAAAGTTAGCTTCCTCTATGCCACTCAAGGTGAAAAAGTAATAGATCTGCACTTTGCCAGACTAATCCATTAAAGTGGGGAATCTTTTAAAAGAGGACTGGAAAGGCCTCAGGCCACTTAGTCCAGTTCCTTCCATTGGCAGATGACCATTTGTCCTGAAAAGTCCTCAGAAACTTATACCTCTGTCTCTTTCGCCTAAGAATGAGAATGTGAGAGAGACAGAGAGAGAGGACATCAGCAATGTATTGTGAATCCTTCGGTCCTCAACCCAAACCATTTACCTTTCAAGTTCTTTCCATTCTTGTATTGTAAGATCAGTAGAAGCACTAGGCCTGGGTTATCTTTGTAAAAGAGAAGGTAGCTGGTATCCAGGGTCCTTAAATGCTAGAAAACATTACCTGCCTTTCCTCTTTGGGCCTGTACCAGCTCAGATCTATAACCTTATAGAAGCATGAGGACAAAATTAAAGTAGAGCAGGGCTGTGTGCTGATGTTGTGTAATAAAGAATTTTTGGGTGGATATGAATTATGATTTCATGGCTAATTGGCAGTAGATTGAGGAAGTCCATTGACATTATTTCTTGTGAATGGGGGCTTTTTAATTTTGGAAGAGGGTTCCTAAGTATGGGACACAACAATCATATTTAATCCAGTTTTACACCAGCTAAGAAACAAGCCCAATACTTTTTAAAAATATATAATTTTTCTACTGTAAGACTATATTAGCCAACTACATATGTCTCTCATACTCTACAGAATTTGGGGGAGAAGTACTGAATTAAATTAATGTGGCTACCTAGTTCTCATCATTAATAATTTTTCATTTGATTTGATAAGGAAGCAGAGAAGTGCTGCCTTTTGATACAGAGGTATCTGACAAAAAATTTCATAAATTCTGTTAATTTGATCATAGAAGTGTGACAGGCTGGTTGGCAGTGACCTGGCCAGGGGTTTTGAAGGGGTAAAAGATGATTGGAGGACTTGGGATTCCCTTTCCACACCAATCAGGCCCCAGAGACTCACCCCCCCCCCGTGTCCCGTGATTGGTCCCTTGGGTCACCTGCTTTGATCGCTTCAATTGGAGAGGGGGTACCTCTTGGAGTACTGCCCGGATTACAGAAGCAACTTCAATATTGCATAGATAAATTTAACTATTCTTCCTTTGGGGTTTATCAAGTTACTAACACATCAGCATTTTTTATTTGAGTTGTGTGTGTGTGTGTGTGTGTGTGTGTGTGTGTGTTGGTGGGGAAAGGGGGTCTTTTTTTCTTTTTTATTTCTTTTGTTTTCTCTGCAATGTTATTTTAAATTGGCTAAGGAAACAACATCAATAGGTTGGACAGCTGAGGATTTTTTCTGCCTGCATCTTTTCAGAAGCCAAAATATGACCTAATTTTATCTGGACTCTGCATTATAAGCAGTGGCATTTGGTATTTTACTGTACCATTTTATATAGGCTTCAGCGATATAGTTTCATTGAGAAAATTCTGAGGAAGTCAGAAAAAAAACTTTATATTTGGAAATATTAACATCATAAATAGTTTATAAAACCTGACCATAATTTTCATTTAAATAGCAACTTGTGTTTGTTTTCATGTCTTGAATACAATCAAACATGCCTGTAGACAGTTTTACATAATTAAAATGTATAAAAAAAAGAGATAAAATCCACTAAGAGCAAAGTGAAATATGCAGTGGGAACCTGAATAATATCACATACCTTCCTGTATTTTTTTAGTTATTTAAAGGAAGGAAAGAAATGCCCACAGTGCTAGTGGACAATTTTGTAATGTGGCACAACATGTAATAACCTATTCTAGTATACAGCATGCACCTTCTCCTCAAAAATTCTCCCCTCAAAACTGGGTGCTTGTATTAAAGAGGGAAAGTGATTCCTGCCCCAGATAGGAGCACCTTACTTTGATTCCTGCTTCATAATGAAAACAGCTGTCGAATGATTATTCGGGCAGCTGAGAGAGTCAGTTATCTTAATGGCTTATTGTTCCTTACTCCACTGGTGTTATCAATTGCCTTTCCTTTTTAATGATCTAGATGGTCCACTAATTGAGCTAACTTTTCTTAAGATGGTTTTTCTGTATGTAACAGTTCTTGTCTCTCTCTTCCAGTTTCATGCTCCTGGAGATTTTAACTCTTTTCAAAGTCATAGATTCAACTGGACACCAGTATTCAGGAGCAGCTAATAGATTCATAGAGTGTAGGCTGGAAGGGACCTTGGAAGATCATTGGGTCCAGCCCCCCTGCACCAAGCAGGAAAGACAGCTCAAGTGGCCCCAGCAAGGTGATGAGATAAAGGAGATGAGGGAAGACAAGACCTGCCCGAGATGAAGCCATGCTGGCTTTTATTCAGAATCCTACCTTCTGCAAGCCTATCACGTATAAACCCCTTGTAGAATTTTTCCAGGATCTTCCCTGGGATAGAAGTTAGGCTAATTGGCCTATAGTTACCTGGGTCCTCCTGTTCTTGAAGATGGGCACAACATTGGCCCTATTCCAGTCCTCAGGGACCTCTCTGGAGTGCCACGAGTTTCGGAAGAGCTTTACCAGGCTTCCTCAATGACTATGGCCAGCTCCTTCAGCACCCTCGGATGAAATTCATCCGGGCCTGCAGATTTATATATGTCTATTTTTTTTTAATTGGTCACATACCAGTTCTATGGCAATAGTAGGAAGGCAGTCATTCCTACCTTGCTCCTTCTTCAGCCTATCTGGCATGCTTTTCCCCTTGGCCTGGTAAAATTATGACTGAAGCAAAGTAGTCATTTAGGACTTTAGTTTTCTCCTAACCACAGGTAACCAGCTGTCCTGGGTGGGGTGGCTCCACACACCCATTTGTTTTCTTTCTGTTTCCTACATACCTAAAGAAGGATTTTTTGTTGTCCTTGATCCCCCTTGCTAATTTTAGTTCAGTTGCCACCTTAGCCCTTCTAATCTGTGCCCTACAAATGTGGGCCATTGTTGTATAGTCCTCCTTGGGGTATGCCCCAAGCTTCTATTGTTTGTACACCTCTTTCTTCTTTCTTAAGAGGACCATGATTTGCCTGCTTAGCCAAGAGGGTGTCCCAGCCCTTCTGCTACCTTTCTGCTGCATGGGAAGGGATTCCTTTGCGCTGCAAGGATTGGGTCCTTAAGGAATGACCGCTCTTTACGTACTCCTTTTGCCTTTGGTCCCTAGTCCCACAGCACTTCCCTTACTAGTGACCTGAGTGTCACAGGCCATCTGGGCACTGTGAGTATATCAGTTTAGTTGCAGACTGACTGAGCACTGCAACTTTATTAGCCACTGGGATTTTTGGTTTGGGATCGAGGAGGTGATGTTGGAAAGGAAAGCAATGACAAGTTTCACTTACAAAAAAGAATGAATTTTACTTATGACAACAAAAAATATAGTTTGCACATATAATAGTTAATAAAAAAGTTAAGCTAATAAACAGACAACATAACAATACAGATTAAAATTGACAGTGATTATAAAACAGATAAAGAAATTAACCAAGAGTTCCCACTTGGTTAGTAACTTATCGATAGTCCCTCGGTTAGAAGATGCACGTCAAGTTGAATCAGCGAAGTCAGACATCTCTGAAATGGGCTGCCCAAAGGAGAACTGGTGGAAGCCCCTCAGTCAGGATCTGCTCCTCTCTCTTACAGGGAGTAAGAGAGATCCGTGGGGTATGGGACAGCAATGACCCTTCTGTTCCATCCTTCCCAAGGGTTACTTTGATGTGTGTG
>NW_017728993.1:74932860-74933078 GCF_001723915.1 Gavialis gangeticus
AAAGGTGTTAGAAATCATTATAATAAGTTACTGCTCAAGCTAGGGTTTATCCAAAAAGCAAATTGCAACACAGCATCTTCAGGTTTGAACTTAACATTACCCCGCCTAAATCCAGCACCTTCAGAACTCTCTGACTATGCTTTTTGAGATGTCTTTTCCAGGAATGTTTTCATAGTTTCATAGTTTCTAGGGTCAGAAGGGACCTGAGCCCCTGCCAT
>NW_017728993.1:74933936-74944434 GCF_001723915.1 Gavialis gangeticus
CAGGTTACAAAAATACAAGTTTCATATTAGACAAAAGTTCCAAATGCCTCCAAGAAGCACATATTTATTGCTTATTAATTTCTTTGGTTCTGGCCATCACACCTGAGCTTGTAGAAATTCACATTTTTGAAGTCCAAAACTTCAATCCTGCTATCTAGTTTGGCTGCCTTGTGACAGACAGTGAACATTATGTTTTCATGTTCGCTGTCACCTAGACTGCCCTCCATGTTTAAGTTAGTCACCTGGTCATCTCCTTTGGCCAGGACCAAGTCTAGAAGAGCATTACCTCTGATTGACCCTTGCACTTCCTGAGTCAAAAAAAGCTCTTTGATGCAGGTCAGAAAGGAAAGCAACCAATCCAACTTGGCTGAGTGTTTTTTCCAAAAGATGCCCAGGTAATTGAAGTCACCCATACTGACCATGCCCCATGCATGTGTGGCCTCTGTCAGGTGAACTCAAGATCAAGTCCCTCCCCTTGGTTTGGTGGTCTGTAATACACACATACAGTTAGGTCTCTTTCACTGCACCCTCCACCCCTTCTTGTAGTTTCACCCAGAGGGTTTCAAGTCATTCTTTGGAGCCAATGTCAGCCTCCAAGGAGGTGTACCGCTTCACATAGAAAGCCACACCTCCACCTTTCTTCCCTACTTAGTCAATTCTATGCAGGGCATAGCCATCTATGGCTGTGCTCCAGTCATGTGAGGAGTCCCACCAGGTCTCCATAATCCCTACTAGATCATAATGCCCACTGGAGAGTAGGAGGGATAGTTCCTCCTGCTTGTTCCCCATGCTCCTGGCATTAGTGTACAGATACCTGAGTCCTTCTACTGAGGCCCTCAACTTCCTGCAATGTTAATGGAAAACTATTCCCTCAGCTCCCATGAGAGTGGCTCTTCTAGTGCCCCTATCTACAGAGCTTTCTTGTATGCCAGTGCCTGGGCATGCTCCAGTCTGTGTTTCCCCATTCCTTAGGAATCTTAGTTTAAAGCCCCATCTAGAATATCGGCCATCCTGGCCAAGAACAGGGACTTACCTCTCCACCTGAGGTGGATGCTGTCACTTCCAAGGAGTCCCCTCTCTCTCTTCAGCTTTAGTTAAGCATGTGGTAAATGTTACTGCATGTGCAGATGCAGTAAGTTTAGCATTATTCTTTTCTTCAATATACATAGTGCTGTTTTATTTTTCATTTCATAAATATAATAATAGCAACACAGGAACGACTCCAGAAAAGAATCTAAAAGGCTTTGGAGCTGCTGGAAGAAGAATTGACTTAAATTTTTAATTTAATAAAAAGTCATGTGACTTTCACTGCAGCTATTTTGTTATACTTAGTCAATAGTATGAAAAGTCTGAAAGCAGTTTAGCACTCTGCTTATTCCCACATTTGCTCTATAGCCTGTCTTCTTTAAAGTACCAAAGCCTTCATAAGATATAGGCCTGAGGTGAAAAGCCTAAGATTGTAGTAGGATCTCTAATAATGGTCTATGGAATTGAAATTGCCTGTAGTAAGGTAAACATTAGGTAAATGAAAAGGATAATGATGACATCCATTGGGATTAGGAGTTTTCAGAGGAATATTGAAAAGCTTTGATGTGATTAAGAATGAATTTTTTATTTCCCTTCCTGACAAAAAAAAATATCTGTGCACTGCAAAATAATAAAGCTTAGTATCAACATGTGTATAACACAAAAATAAAAAGTTCTTAAAATTAAAAATAAATTCATTTTCACAGAACTTCAGTTTTTTAGTGTTGTGCAATATAATATCAATGTATTGTTTTTGTGCAAAGATAATAGCCAATTTCTTGTTTGTTCTAACTTCAAAAATATGGAAAATTGAAATAACAAATCTTCATTTTTTAAATAATCCTACATGCTTGTAGTCACTCACAAATCTTTTCTTTATCTTAGCTCAACTGCATCTCCTGAATCTTTGCAAGTCATAATATGATATTCACTTGCTTTGGAATTGTGATTTCTTCAGAGGCCATTCCTGAATTACCTTTATTAATGGTGTTAATCATTGCTCATATGAATTAATGGGAGCATTTGAATATTGATTATGAAAGAAAGAGTTTCAGGATTTGCCCCTGACTCCCTACTGATGAATTCAGATATGTTAACATAGACACTCCTACTTTTATAGAGCATGTTAGGCTATAAATAAATATAAAATTCAACTAGCAAAGCATAATATAGTGTCAAATCTTCTAGGCAGAAAAGCACACACACACATACATATACCATATTTTATCTATAGACAGTCATTACAAATAACAATGCCATGCAGGTGAATTGTGCAAGATCCAGGACAAAGCTCTATTTTCATTTAGACCTGTATAGACTCAGAACAACTCCTCTCTCTTCAGTGGAGTTCAATATAAGCATGAAGTACAATATCAACAAATACAAAATGCTACATCCTGAGAAGAACAATAAAAAACACACATACAAAATGGGTGACAACAGGTTGGATAGGAACACTAAGGAGAAATAGCTAGGAGTTTTGATGGGTGACATACTCAACATGATTCTGAAGCATGTCATAGATGAACAAAAAATGAATGCAGTTTTGGGTTGCATCAGTAGGTCTATTAGGTATAATAAGTGAAGTAATAAAGCCTCTTTAATTAGCACCAGTTAGGCCTAACCTAGAATACTGTGTATAGTTTTGGCTTCATATTTTTAAACAAGTATGTAAAGAAGTTAGATAGGGTCCAGAGGTAGGTGACAAAATCAGAAAGGGCTTGAGAGGTAAGCCATATGAGAAGAGGTTAAAATGGGCAGTAGGGCCGTGCGAAACAGCACTGTTTCGTTTTGACTTCCGTTTCACCATTTTGATGGGACAGTATTTCATTTCAAGTTTTGTTTCATTTCAAAAGCACTGTTCCATTTTATTTCGTCGAAATCGTTTCTCTGTTTCAACACTGTTTTGACATTTCGCCTATAGGCTATAATGGGGAAGCACAAAACTGCCTATAACTTTGTCATTTTTTGGCAAATTCAGATGAAAACAGCAGGGATGGTAGCTCCCTCTGAGGGAATGAATCTTGCCAGCTTTGAAGGATATAGGAGCAGGGGTTTCTGGGAAATTGCACCTCAAGCTGATGACAAGCAAAACTTGTGATGTGTGAGTATGTGTGTATGTGTTAAGGTGCACCCTCACTGGTGCTAGGGCCTCTCTATGACAAGGTAGTGTGCCCCAGTTAGGGCTCCTCCTCCCCTACAGCCTCAGTCTGGTCCACCACTTTAAATAATAACAGGAAAATAATAACTTAATGAGGAGCAGCACAGTAGCACCAGCAGCATCTCAGGCAGACAAACTGTGACAGAGCCTTTCTTTCCTCTCCTGCAGGAGCTTCTTCTCCAACATGTGTTAAGGCACACACTCACTGTGTCCTTCCCCTGCCCTCTCCTTACTGTCTGTTTCCCTGCAGGCAAGCCCAGCTTCAGCTTCAGCTTCAAAACTCAAAATGTTTTGAAACTTTTCAAATGTTTTGACTGCCTTCGTTTTGTTTCAAGCCTGTTTTGAAGCCCTTTGTTTCATTTGAATTTTGCTGTTTCAAGCTCAAGATGAGTTGAAACAGCATCAAAATGAAACAACCAGTGAAATTTCACACAGCCATAATAGGTATGCTCCACTTGTGGAAAAGACCATTAAGAGAGGACAAGATAGCAGACTTCAATAGCAGAAAGTCTACCATAAAGAAAAGCATTGCACTGCAGCTACTTGTTCCTGGGGAACCCTCATGCCATGCGCATTGACACGTGGCAAGTTGCCCTGGGGGCAATAGGGGAGACTGGAGCCAGCACTGTGCTGACCTCAGCTGCCTTACCTGAGGTCCTGGGGGCCTCCCAGGCTGTATCCACAGTGATCCTGCCAAGCAGAATCTGGCCAACAGCTGTAGTGTGGCTCTGAGGCACCCAGCTCTGCTTTTTATCAGTCCACGCTGCCCAAGCATGCACCTGCAGTATGGAGAACACCAGACTGTGCAGTATGTGGCACTGCAAATATGTTTGCAGTGCCACATACCACATGGCTGCGTTCATCTGGTATGTCTCCGGGGGTAAAAAAAAAAATAAAGTGGGGGAAAAAAACGGAACATTGCATGCTCAGGCTGAGTGCCCTTGCAGCGTGGAGAACAACGGACTGTGTGGTATGCGGTGCTGCAAATGTGTTTGCAGCACCACATACTGCTCAACCATACTTGTCTGGATGCACCCTAGGAGCTGGTAAAGCATGAGAACAGGTTGCATAGAGAGGTGGTAGAATCTCCAATCTTGGAGGTTTTTAAGGCCCATTCAACAAAGTCCTAGATGGAACGATCTAGTTGGGGATGGCCCTGCTTTGAGCAAGAGGTTGGACTAAATCACCTCCTGAAGTCCCTTCAAACCCTAATTTTCTATGATTCTATGAAAAGGGAAAACATTTTTTTCTATTGCTGCAGGAAGCAGGACATGTACCAAAGGAGGACATTAGAAAACCCTCAACCTAAAGATAAAAGAAATATACTACACCATGATGTCTTCTTAAGGCAGTGCAAGACATATAACATCATCCCAAGGGGACTCATCACCTGCAACACTCTAGCTAAAACACACAACTCCATGGTTTAACTTGCTCTATAGTGGTAGGAGTGTGTATGTAAGCAGATATGAACACAACTAGAAAGAACTTTTGAAAACCTGAGAAATCACATTCTTCACCTAACTTACTCCAAAAGAGATCAGCTTTAACAAGAGATACTCATTACTCATGTATGCTACTAAGTTAAGAGACATTAATTTGGAGAAATACCTGGCTACTACGCAGCATATCCAAACACACTACCAAAAAGACCTGATGACAGCCATCCTACATAAGAAAAAAAAGTGGAATCAGTTATCACAGAAAGAGCCACATCACAGACAGTACATCAGCAACACAGGAGGGAATCAAGACAACAGCACTCAGGACACCAACATCATCAGCTTAACACAATACTTGTTATTGCATTCTGAAACATCCATAATCTCTAGAGACCTGAATTTCTGTCCAGAGGAAAAAAACCTGGCAAGATACTAATATGTGAAGAGTTAGAAGAATTATTCCACAGACTTTTCCTAAATAATACTTCCACAGCCAGGACACCACCACCTCTAACAAATCTCCTGCCACAACTGAGAAAACAAACAATTATAAAACATCAGACTGGACACCTCCCAGCAGATGTAACCACACATTGGACTGCTACATTGACTCTTTCAGGAAGAAACTTCACAGAAAAACTCTTAACAAAATTCTTCAAAACAATCTGTATCACTCAAAGAGAGAAAAGCCAGAAAGTCACTAAGATCCAACAATAAAATAGTAATCAAACCAGCAGACAAAGGTGGAACTATATTCATCCTCAACCATTAAGACTACATCAGTGAAGCTGACAGACAGCTATCTGACCCAAAATACTATACAGGACTGTACAGGAGACCCTCTCCATTCATGGGGGATCCATTCTGAAAATCCCTGTAAACAATGAAATCTATGAATACTGATGGGGATCCCCATCAGACCCCACAGTCACCCTCTGCTCCCCGCCATGAGAGGCTGGAAGTATGGGGCTCCCCCACAGCACCTGGGGACTGACTGCAGCTGCTTCCAGGGGAGAAGATGCCACCACTGCTGCCTCTCTCCCCATCCCTGGCTCTGCCCTCCCTGTCTGCCAGCCTGGCTCTGCTCTTTGCTCTGCTCTCCCCAGCTCTGCCCTCCCCTGCCCCATGTAGTGCTCCATGCCTGGCTTAACTGCAGAGGCAGGAGCTTGGTGCAACACCAGAGGGAGCTGCAGCAGTGCTCACTTTGACCCACCCAGCTGGCATGGTACACTGCTAATTTTCAAATCTGCAAATAGTGGATTCACAAATAGGGAAGGTTTCCTGTACTTCTCCTGCACAGAAGTCTACATAAGGCTGAGGTAGTGATATGAAACACAATGCCCAAAAGCTCCAGGAAACATCTCCTGACCTGATATGATACCAGGCTATAGGGCTGTGTGAAGCTTCAGCTGCTGATTCAATTCGGAGGCGATTCGGCCCAATTTGGCTGAATCCAAATCAAGTCAGGAGACCAACGAAAAGGTTTGAATTGTTTCAAAGCTCTCTGAATCAATTTGGAAAAGATTCAGAGAGCACTGGTGATTTGGGCAGTCCCCGCTCGCTGCAGCAGGGAGCTGGACCTGGACTCCATGCTGGTAAGTAGGGGGTGGGGAAGGGCGGGCCTGAAGGAAGGGGGAGGACGGACCATGGGGGGACCACTATCAAGCCCGACCCCCTGCCCGCTCCCCCAGCCCCACTAAGTACCTCAAGCCCCTCCCACTGTCCCAGACCCCTCCGCCATGGCTGCCCTGCCAGCCCTAGCTCCTGGCTCTTTAAAAAAGAAATCCCCCACTCACTGGCTGCTGCCAGGTGTGTGTGGGGGGGTGATTTTCACTGCCCCATGCTACCTGGGGGCTCTATTATGAGCCCCCTGACTCCCACCCACTCTCCCAGCCCCCCCATGGCTGCCCTGCCAGTCCCAGCTCCTGGCACTTAAAAAAAAAAAAGCCCTGACTTACTGGTTGCTGCAGTGGCCACGGGGCTTCTGGGGGCTCGTGGCAGAGCCCCCCCCCCCAGTGTGGGGAAGTGCAGGGCAGTGGGGGGCAGGAGCCAGTGAGGCAGGACCTTTTTTTTTTTCTTCTAAAGGGCCAGGAGCTGGGACAGTGGGCGGGGCAGCCATTGAGAGCTGGCAGGGATGGGGCCAATTCAGAGATTCATCCAATTCAGCTGAGGCCAAATCGCTGAGTCAGATTTGGCTGAATTGATTTGGGACATTGATTCAAATCACCTAATTGATACCAGGCTACCATATTTATATGGCACAACTGGATCCCTGGAGAGTGTTTAAATGATACACCATAGACTTTTAACTTTATATTTTTTACCATCCCTTGATAGTAAAATACGTTTTATACTAATATTTTACATTTCCTGAACATAAGGTTTCAGGAAAGAACATAAGATAAGGGGTTTTAGAATATAAGATAAGAACATAGGATAAGGGTTTTTAAACATCCTGAAGTTTTGAAGTGAGATCTCTGTGGTGAAAACACACTGATTAAATTAAGCAGTAGTGCTGGAGTGTTGTATCTAGCTAATTTAAGTGCATTATATGTTAATATTAGAAGGTTATGTTTACTGTGTAATAACTTTCAAGTATAATACTTTTGCCCTGTAAAACCCTTGTTTCTTAGCACAGCTAAATGCTGGATAACCTTTATAGCATACATCAACATCTCCACAGATTGTTAATCAGTGTTTAGGGGTTGCAAATGCATAGCAAAGTGCTTTAAGCTAAATTCAGAATTTGACTATTTATTATTATTTAATGATAACTTCATTGCTTATGTCTAGAAACTTGAACAGAAAAGATAACTTATGTCAATACTCTCAATAGGAATGAAAAAGAGAATGCTGGAGGGTGAAGTGCTTTATTCTATTGATTGAAAGCTGTAATAGCTAAAATGTAATACTCTTGTCTTTATTCTTTTATTCTGCTATATTTCACCTGCAATTTAGAAACCTGGAGAGCTTTCATACCTCTTGGGTCAAGTTCATATCAGTACTACCCTGCCCACACAACTGTATCCTGGAGAGACCACCTCCTATGGGGATAAAACAGTGTTCTAGTCTCTACAAATATTTTTCCTTTGATCTTTGGAAGAAAGACTAACAATAGTCTTTAATGTGTTAATGCTTTGATCTAAGTGAAAGTCTACCAGAAAGCAAGCTAAGAGCCTCTTGTTATTTAATCAGGTTAATTTGGTGGCTGTATTTTTAACATAGCCTTCTGTAAAGTTAGTTAGACTATGACTCATAGAATGATGATTTAATTCAGCAGAACTCTTTTGAACCCATACTGCAATGAGCTCCACATGGGCAAGCTCTTGAAACCCAGTGGGGTTCTGAATAAATGCAGAGCTCCATCTGCACAAAGCTTATTTCAGGAATAACACCTTAATTAAAACAAAACCATAGTGCTATTTTAATTTTTCTCATACATAAAAGAATATACATATCAGGCGCCTATTAAAAATTAAGAAGAATTTTCTTGCTTATAAACAATTTGCTAAATTTGAATTTTATGAAATTCATATAAAGGCCTTTTCTGTTATATTTTTGAAGGTTGGCTTGTTTGAAGGCACATCCATTTGATTTGGTCCATTAAGCAGGGCAATCTAAACTGCTGATTGTCATGGAATTACATTTCAGTTGTTTCTTTTTGTCTTGCTATATCCAGAAACAAAGGACAATTTATAAGCAGAAAAATATTGATGTTGTCAAAAATTATGATGCATTTGTCTTCTCTACACTAAATCAATGTTTAGTATTAACTGTATACATATACGCATTGTTTAGTTTAGTGCAAGGCTGCTGGCATGGTTAGTGGTTTAATTATCACAGTGAAAAATTGTGACTTCTGCAAGTACCTGGATACATCAATCCACACTGCTTGCAAGGCACATAAATTGAATAGAAGGCAAGGTCAAAAGCAGGACCTGATCCAAACCCACTGAAGTTGGTAAAAAAAACAACAACAGCCATTGCTATAAATGAACTTTGAACAATGCCTTTTCTTTTGTATTCATCTTTTGGATGAGACTTTTAATTTTGCAAACACTTGTCAGTACCTGATTTGTTTAAGTTTTTTTTATCTTTTGCAAATGGCCAAATAAAAGAGGAGCTTCTTATTTAACTGTTTAGCTTGTGGGGTGCATTGAGAGTCATCTGCACAAATATTACTGGTAAAATTAGGTATTTTTATTTCCAAATAGCTGAACTCAAGCTGAATTTTATTCCCTGTTAACTGTAAATGGAACGCATCATTTAGCATTCAGCCTAAGAGTAAAAGTTTAGTACCTCTATCACCGAAGCAGGGAAACCTGCAAAATGAAAAGAAGGAATGGAGGGAGCACAAATTCTATCACTGTATAAATGTTTTCAGTCCCTTGTGAGATATTCAGAAAAGAAAGAGGAAGAAGAGGGCAGAAGAATGCAAATCATTTTCTCTATCATCTCCTCCAGACTCTAAAGAAAATTGTTTCAGATTAGGGAGTTTTCATTTCCCAGATAAATTGGGAGGGGATGATCATTGATGTGTGAATTATTTGGTTAAATACTTTCGGTGAAGTATAATATTCAAAGGATTGTCTTGAAGGTTTTTTAATATCATACAATGGAACTTTTGCAGTCAATATAATCCTGGATGTTTGCTTAAATAATGTTTATAAATGCGGCCAACTTTTGAGCAGTCCCCTAGCACATGCTATAAATTTTCCTTATCCATAGAACATCTTAGAGCACAATAGAACACCTTAATAGTCCTACAAATATAACATTTTCATGGTGTCACAAACTCCCCATAAGATAAAGTACTAGTTTTATTTGTCATTACTACATACAGAAAATGAGTGAAACACTTACTTTATTACATTGTCCCTTTAAATCTTCCCTTGGATATTGCATATCACCTTGTGAGTGGGCAGAATGCCACCAGAGCAGATGGCCTTGAATTCAGAGATGCCAAGAAACCAGAATATGTATCAAGATAGAGATCAGATCCTTGTCCAAGTATATCAAGCTAGCTATTTAGGCAGAGGCCCTACACCTATGTTTTAAGGGATGTGTTGGCTGTTTAAACTGAATTAACAAAGAAATTAAAAGCAATGAAAGCAAGGAAAGTAGGTTCCCACTCCACTCCCCTTCTTTTATGTTCTGTTGCTATAATGTGGGGAGAAGTATAATACTGCCAAACGCTTGTGGATGGAAACAGCTATCCACAGCAAGAATAAATCATGCTCAGATCTAAGCAAAATGCTTTTGTGGATCAGCTGAATACCTCAGTTGGACTTGAAAAGCAGAGTAGCAGTTTTCCCAAAGTATTCAGAGCACTCAAGCCACTGTATAAATCATGCTGGATATAACTAAAACTTCTAACACTTAGTCAATGAGATCTTCACTTGCTATTTTCACTTCAGTGTAGAGGTAGCTAGGAATTTTCAGCTAAAACAGGTTTTCATTAGAAATGCAGATGTACTGAAAGAATGTTTTCTAGAAAGCTATGGGTTTTGAAAAACCTCCAGTGAAACTAAGGCAGGTTGCTACCTGGTTTCCTTCAGTTTATATGGGGTGGCCAGGTCTACACTGTCCAAAAACTCAGGATATCCACAACATACAGGGCACGTCTACATGTGCAATTAATTTGAAGCAATAAACTCTGTTATATATTGCACCAGAATTTATTGCTTCTAGGAGTCATGTTTCAATTTGTACCTGGGACCAGAGCACACTGAGCCAGACTGGAGCAGTTCTGGCTGGTAGGAGGTCTGGGGGATCAGCTTGCCAGCCTGAGGCTGCTCTGACCCAGCTCAGTGTGCTCCAGAGGGGCTGGCTGGGGCACGAAGGTGCTCCAGTGTGGGACTTGTTGCTA
>NW_017728993.1:74944564-74952439 GCF_001723915.1 Gavialis gangeticus
GAAGGTGCTCCAGTGTGGGACTTGTTGCTAGGCACCCCCTCACTGAAGCACCCTTGTGCCCCCGCCAGCCCCATCAGTGTCTATACTTGCACTGCTGCATACTAAAAAACTCTGCCACAGGATAGTACTTGTATTTGCAAGTACTAACCTGTGGCAGAGATTTTTAGTTTACTGCAGCCTAATAGGGATGCTTATGCAGAAATGTTTACTGTGGAGCTAATTTGGCAGCTCTGCAGTAAACATCTCATGTAGATGTGCCCATAGAAAGCTTCAGTCTTGAGTCCCAGGGTTAACAATATCTGTATCTGTTAGGCACTACCCCACAAGGCAGATTGTCCAAGGATCAGGATCCTAGCGATTTCAGGTTCCCTACTTGTAATCTAGCAGCCCTAGCTTTAGCCAGGGCTCAGCTTCTGATTTCTAGATTAACTACAGCAATGCAAACAGCAGAATATCATAGTATATTATGTGAGGTAATGGGAGGAAAATGGAGAGGGGATGGTGAGTGGGATTGTACAAAGAGCCACGGGGGTTGCACATGAATTGGAGTGGGTGGCAAATGGATATTGTACTGCAGAGAACTTAGAAAGCAAGCACTTTAGTCAGATTCATCTCATTAAATCTCTGCTTCAAAAACAGGATCTGAACCCAGTGTCCCACAGGGAGTGTTGAGCCTTAAAGGCACAATTGAGCTCAGACAACATTGTTAGTAACACAAGGCTGGCTATGATAAAAAAAAATCTTCATAAGGTCAGTTTATCATATCTGTACTGGTATTGTAAAAGCATTGATATTAAGCTACAAAACCAAATGGATTCATTCTAAGAGCAGCATATTTATAAAAACTTGAAATTGTTTGTCCTTGGTGACATTATTCAAGGAAGTAGTGGTGACTTGGTTTTAATTTTATTAAGCATTTGGGGGGGGGGGGAATAATAAAAAAAAAATGCCAGCAGCAGAGACAAGCTACAAAACTGGAAATTTCACAATCTGTCAACAACTAATTTAACTGCCACTGATTCAGACAAAAAGCAAATAATTCATGAGCTGCAGACTTGAGGTGCTTACACTATCACCTTGCAAGCTACGTGAAAACATGATAATGTGTGCAAATGAAGACTTTTGTTGTATTACTTATCTGATATATCCTGATAATAAACATCTTCATGAGGAAGGTAAAGGCCATTATGGTAAGTATGTGCTAACTTACTATTTATTTTCACTCTAGTTTGTTTTCCTTTGAATTATGGAATGCCAAGTGCCTTGACAGCATGGGTGCACCTTAGGCACTGTGCTTTAGAAATATAGGAATTGCCATACAGATCTCACTTGAGATCCATCAAGTCTGGCATCCTCACTGTAATAGGGTCCAGAACTAGCTGCTGGAGAGGAAAATGTGATAACTAGGTGCCTGTGGAATAATCTGTCCTCCACAAAGCCCTTATCCTAATCTCTACTGGAACATACATACAGATATTCAATGCACAACTCTCCTCTTGGTAAAATCAATAGGCTCCTTTGGCTCTTTTAGAGTAGCTTTAGCAACTGGTTGATGGCATGGACAAAAGAGCAGCCTCCCATTGCAACTGATGGTGCTTTGCTCCCTGGATCATTGAGTCCTGGGGTTTGAGGAATGTAGCTGCTGTTTAGAATGTCTGCCAGCATGCAGCCACTCTCCCCTAGCAATGCCTCTTCTTCCTTCCCAGTCCTGGCACTTTAGCAGGCTCCAATCCACCTATCCCACCCTACAGCACCAGCTGGGGAACCTTGAGAATTAGGTCCCTCTGCCCTTTCTCCCTTTTCTCCCCTTCCATTCTGAAAACAGCACCAGAGCTGGAAGGCAGCACAGACACAAGTTACTGAGGTGCTCCATTCTGGAGCATATTCATTTGAACCCTCATGCAATGTAATCCACATTTTACAGCAACTCATGATGTTACAGATACCATTGTGTCTGACAATGCTGCTCAATTTACTTCTGAAGAATTTAAGAAGTTTATGGGAAGGGACCACATCTGCACCATTGTACCCATCATCAAATGGCCAAGCCAGCAGGATGATCCAAACTATTCAAAATGTATTGAAGTTAATCATGGATGGTGATTGGACAAACAACTAGCTAATTTCTTTCCAAAACAGTATATAACTCCATGTAGCGCTACAAGTTGCAGACCTTCAGAATTACTCATGAACTGCCAGCTGAAAAATTGTGTGTATTGGCTCCACCCAGATACAGTAGGCAAAGAGCACACAAGGGAAGAAATCCAGTTTTCCAAGAAACAGGATGTTTCACTGTAGGAACCTTCAAACCAGATGAATCTGTGTACATCTGAAATTACACAACTGTATAGAATGGGTGCCTGAATCTGTTCTTGGAGACACTGGGCCACTATCATGTAATATCCATACACAAGATAGAGACACTTTGCAGAAAAATTGAGCGGATGCAGGATTAAGTCTCAGGCAGTGTGGCCTCTGCAACACCAGGTGTTGAAGCACTGGTGGAACCAGTTCTGATGAGTCTATCAAGGCACAGAGAGAAGCGCCAACTTTCACCCAATCTGGCCCCTTAAAGCACTTTACAAACATAACCAAACACAAGTGCATGGCTGCAGGGTGCTTTAAAAGGGCCCAATTTGGCCCTTTTCAAGTGCATGAAGTCACTATGCACTTGAAACAACTTGCAGCCACTTTGACAGAGAATCAATGACAATAAAGAATATCTTAAATATAGTAACTCTGGGTGCTTCTTCATGAGATGTTACTGTGCAGTGTCTACTACACATTTATTTAGTACTTGTATAATTATGTACTAAATAAATGTGCAGTAACCGGAGTTACTGCACAGTAGCACCAGCAAACATCTTTTAAGTGACACTACTGTGCAGTAGCCTAATAATACTGTGCAGTAGCCTATTAGCACTATTAGTGCTATGATGCAGTACTGCACAGTATTATTTGGCTACTGTACAGTCGGTATCTCATGTAGAAACACTCTCTATGTATCAACTGATCTTGTCAATATGCTAAGATCCCAGCACATACAATTCACAGCTGTGTCACTTAAATTAACTGATTAATAACTTATTTTACGTACAATATATACTTATATATAGATGGCTATATAGGGCAGATAATTGGATTTCGAGTATTAGATTCTGTGAAATATGAAGAACAGAATTTCATTTGTGGACTGGATGGTTTGCATTTGATTTACATGAGTTTGTAAATATTTAACTCAACTTGGGAACTATGATAAATTACAATGAAACTACCTGTTTGATTATTATAATTTTGAATAATGTTTATGTATACAGACTAACAGACTCATAATACTGACACCAATCCTGTATTTGTCTATAAGCCAAATTTAATTCAGACAGCCACAATCAGTACTTTCCATGCTGCTTGACATATTTCCTTTTCATATCCCTTCTGACAATTTTTTGGCCTGTTTTTACTCTTGCATTCATGCACTGTGTACACAGTGCTTGATATCAGGGTACCTTGCAACCTGCAGAAATAAGCCTGAGCCTGATAGACAAAATAATAACCCCACACAGCTAACTGTGAAAGTGACATTTAAGAAACAGTCTCTAACATTTACCAAGTTCTCTTTTACTAGTAAGGTTGAAACTTACTGAATAGTCTGATTCCATAATTTGGATGTTACCTTTCTGTTCTGTGGTGCTGATAATGCTATCATCTATGTGGGAGTCGGGGGTAATTCTGGGTGCTAGTCTGTACTCTTATCCAATAACTTTTTAATACAAAACACATAAGAAACATCAGTAATATTAGGGACAAGAACTCAGGTCTCCCTCCTTCTCAGAATGATTGACTCAAGACTGGACCAGAGAACCAGGCTTTCTCCTGCTGTCTGTCTGTGTAGTATACGGGTGCTCTCATTCTGCCTACCTAGCTGGCCAGCTTATACAGGAGGAATATAAGATGCTTTCATCCCTACCTACTCTGTAGCCTGATGGTTAGGAAATTGTACTGGGATACTCACTCGGGCTCATTAGCCTTAGAACATAGTCTCCTACTTCCTAGGCAAGTTCTTTAACTATTAAGCTATTGGGTTAAATGGCTCTCCTCCTCCATTGGGTCAGTTTGAAGAACTGGATTACGCTCTGGAGACACTGAATCTAATGTTCTGCTTCAGGATACAATACAATTGAATTTTAGGCCTGCATTAAGCTTCCCATTGACTTGATAGGAGACTTAGATGCCTGAGAGAGATATTTGAATTAATATTCCTGAAGAATGAACCTAACTTCAAAAGTAAATAATGAGCTGAATGGAAGATGGTTTAAAGGTTTTTTAATTGTGGTTACATACAGAGGACCCAAACCTTAGGATAAGAATAATAAGGATAAGACCATAAACAAACTATTCGACTAAATGATGTTTCTAAAGTATGATGCTTCAGTTAAGATTCAAAGTGATAATAAAATATCATTCATAGCTTGGAACTTTGCATGAATGCCTACTTACAATTGTTTGTTGTATTTGTAAATCAGTACCTTTCAATAGTTTAGGAATTGCTATTGTTAGCACTGAAGTGCATATTTACCTTGAGTTTTAAAACATGGATGTTATACCAAATTGAAGAGCAGTACCTTAAATATCATATTAAGTCATAGGAAGTTATCTAGTAGTGTTGAAATATGTGAGAGGCAAGGATATTTTGGGGTGATATCTTTTATTGGACCAAATACATGGCTGGGATGAAGATAGACAAGCTTTTAAATGCAAAGTGTTCTTCATCAGGAGGTTATTGAGGACACCTACAGCAGTCAAATTGTTTGAAGCCAGGACATTACATTTATAATGAGCATAGACATTTGTTGAAATGAAAAAGAAAAAAAGCATATCCTTAAGTTAAAGATAATGTGTAAACATAATAAAATTTACATTTCAAAAATAACTTTAAGAAAATACTCTACCCACAATTTAAAATAAAATGATTTTTTTTTTATGGTTGTTTACATGTTTCAAGGAGAACTAAAGACTCCTGAAACAATTTGGTAGTACTATAGATTTTAATTGACAGCACCATAACTACTAGGAAACGAATAAAGTATGTGAAATTTTTGAAAAATGAACTTCCATGAAGCTCCTAAAACAAGCTGAAAACTTGAAATGAGACTCACTACATCACACTGATAAATTTATCACCTTCTGAAGCTAAAGGTTTGTCAAAGGGGGGTTGGAAAAAACCTGTCTGAGGCTGGGCCAACTCATTACTACAGCTGAAAGGAGTGAAAAAGGAAGTGTTATTCAGAACCAGATGAGTGAGAGCCACCCCATCAGGAGATCAAAGGCTATGAAATAGACTTTTTAATTTCAACCACATATGCCTACTCTCTTTAAGCAAGATCCGGTTATTTATTTTGATGAGTCTTCAAAGGAGAGGATGACTTCCTATAATGATGAGTCCCGTGAGGTCAAAACCATATAGTTTTGGCCCCTGAATTCAAATCCGAGATATATGCAACTTTGGAAAGAAGTAACTGTGCTAAAAAACAGAGCTACCAAAAAGCAAACACCATTAAGTAAGGAGTATGACTGGATAGGTGGATAGAGATGAGACTATTACAGCCTACTTAAAAATGTAGAGGAATCAATATTTGTTGCTTAAGAATCTACTGGGAATTTCTGTACTTCAAAAGAAGACCAAATTTGATCTGGAGAGTAAAAGTATTACTCTCCCTGAATATTAAGCAAACCATAATTCAGATCTTTGTTCTATAACTCCTGAATCTATAGAAAGTCAAGGTTATATTTTAGGGATATACAAAACTGATAAACTTAACTTCCAAAAGAAACCACTGAGAAAACCTAATTTTAAACAGGAGCACTAGAAACCAGAGAGAGAAAAGTACTGCAGTAAAGTAGATTTACCATGTGAAAATCTTTCATCCAAGAACTATAATTAGAAACAGCTACAGGATTTAAATCTGACATATTCAGACCAGAATTCCTCTGGTGCTTTAATTGCCTGTTTCCGTATGACAAGCACTACAACTGAAAATAAGTACTCTGTTAAGGATGATTTAACCATTACCTGGTTTTTAAAAAAAACTTTTTTTATTTACTACTTGAGAGGATTAACAATGAGATGTCTTAGGGCCTTGTTATGCATTAAGATAAGGCAGCTCCTGGAGCTCTTAACACCTGGATTGTCCATACATTAAAACATGAAACTAGTTTTAAACACACTTCAGGCAATTTAAAGTTATGCCACTTCACAACAGGTTTATCTCTGATCCATGTAACCCAGCTCATGTTCTATTTATATGTGGCTACTCTTCACAGATAAGGCCCCCCAAGCTGCAGTCCTCCGGCATCCCAGGATGCAGTGTACACTTCCCCATTCTCCTGTTCTATGTCGACAAACTTTCTACTCCCTGAACTCTAGTGCCTAGGAGCTAGTTCTAGCACCAACCCAATTCCCCACTCCCGCCTCTGTGGGCATGATTTCCCACCCATAGGGATGCAAGCCCATGAAAACAGCCTTCAGTTTTCTGATGGTAGACAGCTTCTGGGTCTGCTGTCTTTTGAAGCTGGGGCTTTGGCCAATGGCCATGAAAGAGGGCTTTCTCTGCCCACAGGAATCCTTGCTGTTGCCACCATACTTCAGGTTCTCAAACCCTACTGGGGAGAGCATCTCCCCTGCACAGCATTTCTAGCCAGCACTCGCAGCCCTGCACATGAGGCTACAGGTGCAGGGCTCTAAGATGCCACCCCTCTCACCCCATTAAGAACACAGCAGAAGCCTGCATCTTGTATATGTCCTCCATTATATAAAGATTGGAACTGCATGTTGTTGCTGTAAGTGTGTAACTATATAATACTACAACTGTTTTTTACTATGCTATATTTGTCTTTTTCTGGTGAGAATTGAAGAAAAGTGTCTTGTATTTGAAAGCTGGGCTAACTTTATGTAAACTATGCATTTGGTCTAATAGGATACATCACCCTAAGAAATCCTAAGAAATAATAGTTAGTTAAGATGAAGAAGTGTGGTTTAAAGCAAAAGGCCCAAAAGGCCTACTTTTGAGTGACCACAACGTGAACTTCTGCAGACAATTAACTTGATCAGCAAAGGAAAGCAAGCAGTTCATATATTCAGTTGAAACAGTTAAGATTCAACCACAATACAAGGCCTTAAATTAGATAATACAAACATATCCAAATTAGATAACCCAAAATTTATCCATGTTAGTAGGAATAGCTAATGTAACTAAATCTATTAGATGTTGTTTAGGTGTTAATAGATGCATTTGTGTTAGTTCTTTAGGTTGTAAAAAAACAAAACAACCTTGTCAGTGACAACAAGTAAATAAACTGGTGGCACTTAATACTCCATCCAAGTGAAGGAAGGAGATAAAGAATCCTTTCTTACAGAAGTGCAACTTTCACTGAACCATAAATCCCAATGAATTAACATCTATATCAACAAAATAACTGGTTCAATCCAGTTTCAAAAGTTTCAGTGAACCAAAGAAATGTGATTATATCCAGTCAAAATGTAGATAAATTCATATAATTAATGACTGCATATCTGTGGTTGTAAATCTGGAGATTTTGCAGAATAATGGACCTGAGTTACTGAGGGAACTAAACAACTAACAAGGTGTCAGAGATCATGGGGTCTGGCCTACACCTCTCCCCCCCCCGGGTGTAAGTAGGTTTTTGCATTTTCATTGCTTGATCTGAATATATTATATACAATAACTATAAACAAAGTTAAAATTAATTAAGTTCAGAGTTCCATTAAAGTGATTCTGTTGAAGTGAAATAGGTGTGCTCAATCTTTATTCCAGGGTGCTGTTTGACAGAATAAGTTCCCTTTCTCTTATTTTGGGG
>NW_017728993.1:74957439-74962036 GCF_001723915.1 Gavialis gangeticus
ATTAAGTTCAGATTTCCATTAAAGTGATTCTGTTGAAGTGAAATAGGTGTGCTCAATCTTTATTCCAGGGTGCTGTTTGACAGAATAAGTTCCCTTTCTCTTATTTTGGGGATAGAGGGTTTCATTTTACCCTCAGCCGGTACCTGCAGCCTACCTCTAGAGCTGCAGACATGGGAATCCAAAGTACCATGATGGGGGTGGATATCTACCCCCTGCAGCACTTTAAGCTAGCACGCAGACATGCATATAGAGCTTCAGCTCTGGGGTTTCAAGAGCTGGAGGGGAGGGGAATCTATTCAGGCATGGGGCTGCAGGTGCCAGCTTGGATGTGCCCCACAGCATGCTGATGGGTTTGGAAGAGTGTTGGTGGGTGGCTTCACCTGCTTTTTTGTGGTTGGGGGGGTTAGCATCTGGACAACCCTGGGACTGTGGAGAAGTACCTGACTTTCCCAGTCCAGGGGCTGACGGTGGGAGGGTTTGGTCTGTGGCTCAGCTGGAGCAGTAGAGTCCAGCTGAGTCACAGAGTCCCTCTCTGGGAGGAGCGGGTGGGCACCGCGCACTGATATGCCTGGAGGACAGTGAGGTGAGCTTCTATCGCTTGGCAGGTATACAAGCATTTGTTAAACCAACTAACCCCTATCCATCTAGACTTCCAACTTTGCACAGGGTACACCACTTTCAAACTGCACAAAGCAATGTGAGCATTTGCACACCAAGCATTTCTACTGGACTAACTTTGGTTCTATTGATCTACGTTTAATGACTGTACACAACTTCTGTCATCAGATTTTTGTGAAGGTTTATGGCTGACAGTTATCTTTTGTTCTATTGATTTTCTAATATTCATCCCTAAATTTTAACACTAATGATTATTTTAGTACTGCTAAGAATCTCCATTTTGCTACTGACACTTTAGCTAATTCTCAACTTCCTTTGAGACACATAAAGTCTCTGTCTTGTCCTTGTGAACAAGAACTCTTCCTTTGTAGAAATACATCTTACGTGTGGAGCAAGAGAAAAATTGCCTTGTAACTCTTTGACTTGCTTCAATCTCCATTTGGGGATTCTACCACCCCTAAAATACTTTGCTATGCTGCGTTTGACTGTGTTGTATATTTTTCTAACTGCAAAAGTTATTTTGCATGTAAATAATTTTTGATATTTTTGTTTTCTAAGTAATTGCTTGAATACTATTGTTGCTTTTTCTTGTTGCTTCTTGAATGTTCTAATATTATAAAAGCTGTAGTCTGTCTGTCTGTCAATAATGCTTTATTTGCACTTAGGTTGGCTGATGGAAACAACCAATCAGAGTGCTCCAAGTGTGGCAGAGAGCTGCCATGATTCTAAAGCTGTGTTGAGGACCAGACAGAGGGTGGGGGAGACTAGGCCAGCAGCAGTGGCCCCGGCTCTTACAAGCCCACCCCCACATTGGTCTCAGGCCCATCCTCCCCCCACTCCCCTGTCAGCTCTGAGCCTACTCCTCCTATTCCCCCACCACTGCCATGGTGGCCTGGGCCCACTGCTCCCTCCACCACAGCTTCTCCCCACTCTTGGGCCTGGTCCTCTGCATCAGGCACAGGCCCACACCTCCCCTCCCTCTGCTGCTGCAGTGGGGGAGGGGAGGGAGCAGGCCCAGACCTCAAGCAGCAGGAGGTAAAGGAGGAGAGGGCCTGGTTGTGGGGCGGGGGGGGGCCACAGGGCTCCACCCCCCCGCCCCCCATCATTCTTGACAGGCATTTGGCTAGTAGTTTAATAATATTTCTCATTTAGACATGGTTAATAAATGTGGTTACATTTTATTTTTTTAATTATCATTTCATCCTTGATAAAATTCTGTTATTAATTTTTGTGCATAAGAAACAAGCTCTTTGTGGTAAAATATTCCCCCTTCCTATTAGTCCCAATTGCTAATAATGCCATTTTTTGCCATTTTGTATTCCTGAACTCATTATGAGAAAAACAAACAGTTAATCATTTTATCCTATTAGTCATCATTTCTACCAGTTCTTATTTTGGGGAATGTAGTTTGTTATTCTTTTTGTAATAAGACAGCAGGCTGACAGGAGAAAACCTCTTTAGGTGATATTTGTGACTGCTCCACACACAGATACTCACACAGAAAAATACTTTTGCTACTCTGCTTTCTCCCTTTTTAAAGAAGTATGCCACCATATCTGTATGAAAAAACATTATCTAAAACAATGGTCAGTGATGTTTCCAGCCAGCAGGCCTGAATGACCAACCTTGGCTCTAAGGCAAGCCATTCCCAGGAACTAGCTGCCACTGCAGCCATTGTCACCTCTTCTCCTTGCCATCCAGTTACAGCACCAGGAAAGTGCCCAGTCACAGTATGGGACAAGCATCCCTCTGCCTGGCTGCACTACGGTGAAGCTCTCCACTACTGAATGCCACCAGAGGTGGTGACAGATGTGGTAGCATCCAGGTCCTAATTGGTCCAATGTTCAAGGCTAAATACAATGGCTCTGTGGACTGGATTTATCCTGTGGTCCTTAGGTTGACTACCCTCATTCTAAAGAATTATCTATGAAATCTTTATATCAAAATGGTAGATCAGCCTCACTTAGAGGTCTTCTACTTACACATATTGGGCACCTTAATATGCCATGGGACTTAATTTAGTTAAATAGGTTTATAACATTTAAATTTGGGTTTTTTTGGAGTGTTGCAGCAGTGTTTGCACATATTAGGTTTCAAATGGATTAAGTCTTGTCCCTGGCTGGCACTGCAGGACAGCAGGACAGTCTTGTGCTGCCCTCCCAGCTCAAGGACCCCCACCCCATGTCCTGCTGTGCAGCTGTGGGAGTAGGGAGCTAGCACATGGCACAAAGTACAAAAAAAGTGGCAGCAATTCAAAAACTGAAGCAATTTGAAGGGGTGAATTACAAAAAAGTTGCAGCACCATCTGGTGGACAAAGGTACACATCATTGAGTGTCTTTGTGTGAATGCATGGACGTGACACTTTAATTCAGGGTGAGCCAAACTAAACTAAATCCGAGGAGTTTTACTTTAATGTACCAGAAAGACTTTTAAAGCATCCAGAAAACCCACTTCTGCAAACAGGCATGTCATTGCAGTGCAAGAAAGCACAAAAAAATGGTGTGTACAAAAGCCCATCATCTCTGTTTCCTTTGAAGCAAACAGAATGATTACATTTTACTATCTTTCAAGACTTCTGTAGCATCTGGCTCATTTTTAAGAAGCACATGAGAAATTTCAGTTTCAGTTTCTTCACTCAAGGAATTCTTCAAATTCTGAGTCTATATTTAGTTTTATTCTAATGTGCTGATCTTTATGGCCTGTATTAGTAGGAGCAGATGTTTGACTGGAATGCTCAGATCAAGTATCTTTCACACGCTGACATCTGAAAGAGAACTGTCAGCTCTTTGACCTGCCTACATTTTTTGCCAGCTAAAACAGATGATCTTTATAGTTTTTGATGTTATAAACAACTCTAGCAGATTTTTTTACAATTTTAAAATGAGCTTGAAACTGTTACATTGTAAGAGATTTCCTTACTCTACAATAGGGTTATATGTGTAAGTTGCTGTATTTCAAAGTACTATCATGCGTTCTAACAGTTCAAAGGATGATGAGCAACAAGCTGCAAGTCTGGAACAGCTCTGTTTAGAGCTTATTCTCTTCAACTACAAAGGTGGAGTAGTTAACCCTTCTTTTGTTATGAGTGTGTCTGGGAAAGGCACATTATTGTAAAATATCCAAATAAAGAAAATTCCACCTTGGTACAATAATAGCTAAGATCCCAGTGGGAGAAATGAGCTAGGTCATCTGTTCAAGGGAGAAGAAGACAGTGCAGACAAGAGACAGTGAAGATAAAAAGACAAGCACAGATTCCCAGAAGATATTTAACCAATTGCTTGTGTAGATAGCAACATAAGTAAATATGAAAACGATTGCTTCCTATATCCTGATACAGAGCTAAGGCAGCAACTTTGTCCCTTGACAATCTTGATCCATATACACATTGTCAATTGTGTAATACTGCAAGAGATAATGAAAGTCAGGTCCAGAGGTAGGAGCATTTATACCTCCTACTGTCTTGCCACAGCCATTAGAACAGATTGCAAACAGGACCCATCATGTCATCAGATCCCTTACAGAAGTAAAAAGGGGGTGATAAGGAGGGTTCAGACATAGATGCAGAAGGTACACACATTCCTTCAGTACAATAAGTGTTGTTTTGATTCTGTTGGCCTTGACAGTCTAGTGGTAGTTGTTTACCTCATGGAATGAGATTGGTGCTTAGTTTTGTGGGGTCCTCCAGCTGAGGGTTGGGGGTTAAAGCTTGGATTGGCTAGATTCACAGGGCTACTGTTTGGACAGGTATCAGTTAGGTCCATTGGGCTAGTTTATAGCTGAGGTCAGTTGAGCTACCAGGTTTGGCTTTGTAAAGGCCAAACAGACTAGTGGCTTGTAGGGGTGTTGTAGCTGGGGGTAGGTTTGTACACTGTATACCTTGCAAGGCTAAAGTTAGGTTTTGGCCTCATTTCATCCACCAGTTCAGGGTTTGTCATCTGTCTGACAGGGCCCCTGGGCTACAGCTAGAGCTGTGTTTAG
>NW_017728993.1:74967036-74972849 GCF_001723915.1 Gavialis gangeticus
CGAGGCTAAAGTTAGGTTTTGGCCTCATTTCATCCACCAGTTCAGGGTTTGTCATCTGTCTGACAGGGCCCCTGGGCTACAGCTAGAGCTGTGTTTAGGGTTAGGGTTACAGCCCTGAGAACCCACCAGGCATTGTAAGGATTGAGGCCATTTGGGACCATTGGATGAGTTGTGGTTGTGGCCAGTTGGGCCCACTGGAGTAGATTGAGGGAAGGTGTGCAAGTAAAACTGAGTTAGGTTTGCAGTCGGTGGAGCCATCCAGGCTAGGATTAGTGTTGTGCCCAAGAGGATCTGCCTAGCATTGTAAGGATGGGAGTGTTTTGGGCCCTGTGTGTGACATTGGAGATGGGACCAGTTAAACCCACTGGTTGGGGTTAAGGGTTGCAGCTAGTAGGGCTATATGGTTATGAGCTGGGGCAAGTGAAGCCTGACTGCCTCATTTTAGGATTGGATTATCAGGACCAATCAGACCTGGGTTAGGCATGATGTCAGTGGAGCCAACTGGGTTAAGGTTAAAGTTGGGGTCAGTGTAACCCTCAAGGCTAGAGTTAAGATTACATTCTACAGATCCTAGTAAGGATTGGAGCTGGTTGAACCTCTTGGTTGAGGGTGGGGCTACGAACAGTTGAGCCAATTCCTATGGTCAGGGCTTGGTGTCATTAGAGAACATCACTTCATTTAATGTTGGGGCCACTGGGACCCACCTGAGTCATTTAACTGGACTAGTGAAGCCAGCCAAATTATGATTAGGTTGGCAGCTAGCACAATAGCTGAGCTAGGGTTAGTCTTGGGTTGAGGTAGGCTTCTGAGCTAGGATTAGGATTAGTTACAGTTTAAACACCTCAATATACTAAGGTTAGGCTTCTGGCCAGGTGTACCCACTGGGTTAAGATTATGGTTTGCATTTGTAGGACTTGGGGGAAAGGATTAGGTTTGACTCCGCTGGCCCCCAGAAGCCTGTGATTAGGCCACTAGATTGGAGATAAGATTGTTAGACTCATCTATCATACTGCATTAAGGCGTAGGCTAAGAATGGAGCAGGAGAGCCATCTGGGCTACAGTTAGGGTGAGGTGATTGGGGTTACCCAAGTTAAGAAATAGGGCCAGTAGGGCTGGCTGGCCTAGAGTTGGAGCTGGAGACCTATTCAGTTCGGATTAAACTGAGGGATGAAGGGGTCTTCTAGACCAATATTTTGGTCAGGCCAGGGCTTGAAATTAGTACCAATAGGATATTTTCATCAAACATTAGGATTTGGACCAGTAAGGACTAAGTGGCTATGGTTTGGGTTAGAGACTGTGGTGACTATTCAGCTGGTTTTAGAGTTATCATCAGTAGGTTTGCCAAGCTCGAGGTGGACTTACGGTTGTGACTGTCCTCTAGATTATAAGAACCCAACTCAGACTTCGAAAGTTACTGGTTTTTCATTAATGAAGAAATGGGAAAGACAACAATTCAGAAGTCTCTCTCCCCCTCTCTGTTGTTTTGTCAATTCAAGGACTCATTTAGATCCTATGGCCATAATTCCCCTCTAAAGAATGAAAATATTACAGAGAATGCTTAGGGCAATGACATGCTGCAGCAATGGTGGCAGCCAAGACAGATGTGGGTCAGCAGGAGCAGCAACAATGACTTAGGGACAAAGAAGCAGTAGTTTGAGCTGAAGGGTGGAAACTGAAGCCAGTGAAAGCAGTGAGGCAGGCTAGACAAGAACATCCTTACCTACAACTAGAACATTTTGGATAAATTATTATAGCACCATGTCACCAAGCACCCAACAGGTATGAGAGATGTACCTTCCTGTATCCTGGACTCTTCTAAGCCAAGGTATTAAACTGTGTATAGTTTTTAACAAAGGGAAGAGGCTGATGGCTAGCCACTCTGGAGAAAGACTGGCTTCTTTTGGTCTTTTTTTCTTCCTTTTTTTTGTTTGGATTTCCCTGAAGTTCTTGTCAAACACTAACTGGAAATGTATAAACAGCCATTGCAGGGCATTTTGATGGTATGGTTATTACCACTGCTGTATTACTTCACTTCAAAGCACATAAAAATCCCCATCAATTAATTTTCTGTCTTTGAACATTGCTCTTCATTTTCCTGTAATGCCTTCATTAGCTGGTTTATATCCCCCCTTTTGTCTTTCACTTTCCTTATTTATATTCCATCCTCACCAGAACAGAGCAGAAATTCATCTAATCCAGTGCTCTGCTTTAGCATATGAATGAGGGCAAGGTAGCAGAGTGGTTAAGGCATTTTGTCTATTGCATAAGGTTCTGATGTTAAATTAGCCACCCAGCCTAAATCAGCTTCTTTTATTGGAATTCTAAGAGTTTATGCCATCAGAAAAATAACATTTTCCTGCAATGTCATCTGAAGGCTTTGTAATGACCACTAGGCGCGTCCACATGAGACACTACTGTGAAGTCGTTACCACACATTTATTTAGTACTAGTGAATTGCCCATCAGGAATGACAGAGGGGGTGGGAACAAAGTGCTACCATGCACCATCCTGTACCACCACCACCTCCCAGGAGTGTGTGTGTGTAGGGGGAAGCTGGCACATGACAGCTGCCACAGCTGCCACTGCCACCCACCACCCTGAGCTGCTGCTGCTGCGCATCTGGCTCCCCCACCCCCGCTGCTCTGTCTGTCCCCATGCCAACCCCCCCCCACTCTGCATCCAGCCCTGCACCACCCACCTTCCTTCCTCCCACTCTGTGTCTGCCTAGCCCACTCCACGGGAGCCATGCCCCACCCATCATTCTTGATGGGCATTCTTGATGCAGCACTGGCTGGAGCCATGCCCCCCAAGAACATTATGGTAAGGCAGACAGACACACAGATAGATGGACTAAGCCCTTTATAAATATAGGTTTGTATTAGCAAGTACTAAACAAATGTGTAGTAACTGGAACCACTGCATGGTAGTGCTGGTGAATGTTTTTTAGGTGACACCTCTGTGCAGTATCCTAATAATACTGCATAGTATCATATCTGCACTCTACCTGTTGTGATGTGCTACTGTGAAGTATTATTTGGCTACTGTGCAGTCAGTGTCTCATGTAGACATGCTACTGTTAGCTATAACAAGCATCTGGTATTAATTACCAGTTCCACTCTTCAGGACTTTCTTTCATCATCTCCCACTGTCATCCTCCATATCCTGGTGCACCATTCCAGTAACTCACAGAAATTCATTTTCTGGTTGTATCACATATCTCCCTTAGGTTAAGATTAATTTTCTACTTCATGAGGAAATAAGTACTACAATAAAATCCAACGCTAAAAAAAAATGTTTCTATGGTGGCTTTCTATGGTAGCTACCTATTTTATCTAGCTTTTGGCTACTTACTACTCTGTGTTAAAGTAAGGAATGTTTTTTGTTTTTTTATGTGTCTCCCTGGAGATTTGTTTTCAACAGATTTCAGGAGAGCCATACGCATGAACAGAGGTCAGGAAAACAGACCTTATGAAGAGAGGCTGAGAGCCATGGGACTTTTCAGCCTGGAAAACTGCAGGCTATGGGGGATCTGGTGGCCACCTATAAGTTTATCAGAGGTGCTCACCAGGATCTGGGCAAATGTTTGTTCACCTGAGCACCCTAATGGACGACAAGGTTGAATGGTCACAAATTCCTCCATGACCGCTTCAGGCTGGACGTAAGGAAGAATTTCTTTACTGTCCAAGCCCCCAAGGTTTAGAATAGATTGCTGCCACATGTGGTTCAAGCACCTACCTTGAACACCTCCAAGAGACATCTGGATATTTATCTTGCTGGGATCCTATGATTCCTGCTAACTTCTTGCCCCTGGGGCAGGGGGCTGGACTTGATGATCTTCCAAGGTTCCTTTCAGCCCTAATGTCTATGAAATCTATGAAATCTATAAAATAATGTTGTTCTATACTTTTAACTTGTTCACTGTGGTTCTGCTAACCTGTCCAGAACTAAGAATCTAGGTATGATATGACTTATTACTACTCCAAGCCTCTCTAATTCTTTCAAGGCCTTCCTGGTTAAGTCTAGCACAACTTCCCTACTGTGCAGGCATAGCCCAACGTCAGTCAAGCAAATGGCATATATTCCTCTCTCCAGGAGGCTTTCCCATGAAACAATGCTACCATGTGCTTTTAACGTTTTACTTGATATCCCTTTTTCTTTTATTAGCAATCAGTTGGTCTAGAACTAAGTTATCCTGTAATGCTGTGTCCCATCCTTCTTAAGCTATCATTGGTAGTAATTTAAATTGACCTGAATAGGCATTTTCAGTCTAAAAATGTCATCAGTGTGAATATGCAATGAAAATTCAAAAGCCGATGAATTCCTCCTTAAAAAATTTGTAATTTGTCTATGTTTGGGAAAGCAAGCATTTGCAAACCTACTGTGCTCTCAACTTTCAACAGCAACACTAAATATTCACTTTCTCTCTCTTGTAGTCCACTGATTGCTGTGTGATTTGCTCAAACATGCTATATCCTGGAGCTCCATTTGTCCTCAGCCACAATAAATTATATGGTCTACTCCTTCCTATTTTTCAACTGCCATCTTCTTTCCTTTGCACTTCATGATTGTCTCTCACCACTATAACCAGTGTTATATGGTCTCACTCCCTCCTTCTTTGTAGTTTAACTCTGCAGGTGAAGTTCTTGGAATAATAACATAGGTACCAACAGGTGTATATTTCCTGGAAAAGGGTAGAAGTAATTTTCTTCTGCTTACTGCTTTGGATGTTGTGGGAAATGCCACCATATTCAGCTGCCTTGGAATGGGTTCCTTCCTAGGGAGCAGGGGCTGCATTATTTAGGTGTTTTCAATTTGTGGATATGTCACCTAGACTCAGCCAGTACAGTAACCATTAGAGTACATTTTTCATAGACACCAATGTTTCAGAGTAGTGAGTACTGGAAATTGAGGAAATGCTTCTGACCTACTCTTTACAGAACATTAGTTATACCGGCAGATGAAAGTAATGGGAAGTAAAATTAACAATTTTCTATATTGCAGTTCCAATTAACAATAAAAAACAAAAATAATTCAAGTTGATTTTCAGGTGAATCACTTACATTAAGATGTCAGATCAGTGTTAAAAAGCATTTACCAGAAAATAGTTTGTCTCATATATTAAGGGAAATTTATTTTCCTTTGACATACTGAAATTCGCAAAGCTTTAAGAAAAGTCCTCCTCCATGTAAACACAAGAATTAGAGATAATTCAAATCTATATCTCAGTACTGCAGTACTATATTTGGGTCTACTACTGTACTCAGTAGTACTGTACTCAGTACAGTACTCAGGTCTACTACTCTTCATTTGAATATGAATCAATTTTTAGTTTCAGATGAATTTCAAAAGGAGTTTCCAGGTTCTGTTCAACCTGTAATGCAATACAACTCTGATGTATGTGAATACATGTGAAGCAAACTGAAAGGAAATTTCACACACACTTTAAAGAGAAGAAACAGCTGAGTTTCACAAAATTCAAGCTATGACAGCCAATAACTTTAAAACATGATGATTATTTATAAGGCCTTTCACAGAATGTTTAAAAATGGTTAGTTGATTAAATCTCTGTGCTGTCAGGCTTATTATCAATCTGCCAAATACAGCTCTTGATAATTTATTTGCTGTTGGTGTCAAAGCTTTCCATAATTATCTCCCTTATTCTGAAAGAGTTTAGTGCAAGTATATCCTGTTATTGATTTCTACACTTGATTTAAAGGAATGCTGAAAATAATTTCAGGAAAGCATTTGATTAATTGCCATTTATTTATCTGATGCTGAGTGTGTGTGTGTGTGTGTGTGTGTGTGTGTGTGTG
>NW_017728993.1:74972897-74995894 GCF_001723915.1 Gavialis gangeticus
GTGTGTGTGTGTGTGTGTGTGTGTGTGTGTGTGTGTGTGTGTGTGTGTGTGTGTGTGTGTGTGTGTGTGTGTGTGGTGTTTATACATATTATAAAGCAAACTGCTGTTGCTTTATAATATAGGTAAACATTACTTTAGAAAGGCAAAATAAATTGATTTTTCAGCTGATTCTTTATCACATTTAGCTTATGGAAATCAAATTAGTAAAAAAGGACTTGTGATGGTACAATTCAGCCAAAAATTTCTATCTGGTTTCCACTGGCATCCAGATTTTGGAACAGAACATCACTTATACTGGCCTATTGATTCCTGGGACTAAGATTACAATAAACTGATAAAAAAACAGTAGTGCCCTAAAGAGACCAGTATAATAATTACAGTTGAGTCTATTTAATTTCCTGTATGGTAAGTAAAACTTCACATTTTGTATAAAACTGTTAAATTCCCTGAAGTTCTGATTATAAATCTTACAGCAATGGTAGGACAGTAACTTCAGTTCTAATGGGTAAATAATGAGTTTGGTCTAATGCATATAAAATGTCTGAAGACCTAATTATAGACAGAAAAACAAAAGTCAACCAAATCACATTCCTTAATTAGATGATTTCTCTTTTCCAAACTAGTATAACAATGTCTTAAGATCATTAACACATATCTACAGTATGGGGGAAGTAGCTGATTACTCCAAATGTAGTTAAATACAAAATTCAAAATGGGAACTGTTTGTAAATCATTTAGTTAAAAATGTTGTGAAAATAATTTTTGTTATTTTTACTTTAAATTTTTAGATTATTTTTTACCTCCCTTCCACCAAATTTAGTTAACATTTAGTCCATAAATTTGTGAAAACCACTGTGGAGTGACAAATGAACCTCAAAAATCATACGCTTTTATAAATACAATATACATTCAATCCTTGTGAATCCTGTACTGGCACAAGGTGACTTCTGTAAGATTCTTAAATGGGTTTTAAACAGAAGCTGAGCTAAGTCTTGAATGATTTTTTTTTCAATCAAATAGTAAATTCACTGAAAAAGATGGATTTAAGTCCCTCCACTACATGAGAAGATTAAATCCAACTGATCATACCATATACTGAGAATTTAAAATGAAGGCAAAAGGAAGAACCTACCTCCTCTTCCTTTGCTTGCTGATGGTTGATTGATGACCTGCAAGGCAACAAATATATAGTAAACCAAGAAGACAACCACTCAGAATGTGCTTATTTAGATCAAGAATGGAGGCTAGTACAAGTGAAACTGATGTTTTCACTGCACATGTTGTGCTCTTCTTGTCTAAGTAAATGTAATGCCAGTCTATGAATTTCCAACTATTTATTAGTCTACATCTCAACTAACAAGGCTGTCTATATGGAGTGGAGCTATGATTTCAGCATCTTCATTGATTCCATGTTTGAAATGTGTGCATTTTATAATACCTTATTCTTTTTAAACATATATCTGAGTAAGAGGAGGTTGAGAGAGAGAGAAGATGAGAAATAATTTCACAGGAAGCTTTATTTTAATATGGTATGATAACTGATTATGATTATTAAATTTGCAGAGCAGCTCTGATTGTAACATACTTTACTTATTTACATTTAGTGAATCGTCTTCTAAACTTTACATTTATTTTCTAATACAGTTTAAGACACAATATAACATGTAGCAATTCATCTGAATTGGTGCTGGTTTGGAGCCAAATCAGTTGCTGATGTTTGTAAACAATGTAATAAGCAACAGGTAAATGGGTAACCAACTGCGTCTCTCTAGGGATAATGCTGTGCTGGCTGGATAGGAAAAAAGGTGCATTACTTGTCTAATGCAAAATAGAAGGTATATAACATCTACTCCTATAATACGTTTATGATCAGCTTGCTTAGCTATTCTAGTTTCTAGAATGATCAAACTATTTGCATAAAAGTCTAAATATATAGTTTCACCATCTTCCCGGCCCCCCCCCAAACCCTCGAGGAACTCTATAGATCGTACAAAACCCAATACAAACTCAAACACCATTTTTCCAGCCCCAGACAGTTCTGAAGCATGCCTCTCCATCTTCTTAACCTGTATTGAAAGTGTACAATACATCCTCCTACTCCAATAGAATTGTCTCATGTAGTCAATAGAGTGTTATTGTTGCAGTTGCTGTTGCATAATTTAGCAGCCTTCTCTTAGTAATGTAGTGCCTTGGAAGTTGACTAGTGGTGAGTATCTGCTCTAAATAATCATAGTTAAGATTCTTAGTTTGGTAAATGACTTTATCACTGCAGAGTTTGTTCCTGGTGTTTGGATGGACTGGTGGGCAATCTAAATTCTGGAATTTTTCTCAATAAGCATACAGTGAACATGCAAACCACTGTACTAGAAATTTTCAGAATGTTACTCCATAGTCTCACTCTATTTAGGTGAATTTAAAAGTTTTATTCAAGAATATAAAAGAAAGCAAATGTCTAATGTAATTTCTTTAACAGCAACTAAACTTGTTGAAAGTTAGGTATGTTATTTACTGTTTCTCTTACACTATCCTATCAGATCATCTACTTCCCTAAGCGCACAAGCTGTTCCTAAAAAAAAGGATTTGTATAATAAGAAACCTAAAGCTAAATGTATATTATTGCATTCTGAGTTTGATACTTATGTTCTACACTTTTTGAAGAGCATTATATTTATTTGGACACACTGATGGCACCAAAACATTGGTATCTGACCTTAGTGTCCTGATTATTCAAAGACAGTGACCTTGCAATTTTATTGAACAATGATAAATGCTTACATATAGCTTTAGATGTGTAAAAGCAAGCACTAAAATTTGAAAACTTGGACTTGTCTTAGAAACAAAGGTAGTAAGATAACTGAGTTCAGACTCCCTGAAAGGCTTAGTAAAAGTAAATAATGATATTACATACCTAATCCTATTAAGTCAAAATGACCTTTACTGCTATGTCTTCACTGTACTTTGTCAGACATGTAATGTTCTATACATTGATAGTCCTAACACCAAAAAAATTTAAACTGAATTAAAATACCCTTCCTGTTCAGTGCCACCCTCCTGGAGCACTAGAATAATCTAAGATTATGTCTGTTCACTGCACAGGATGTGCAATAGAGGTTTCTGTGCTCACCAATGTCATGCCACATTCATTCAATATATATTATAAATAGAATGATAGGATAATAGGAAAATAGGGCTGGAAGGGACCTCATGAGGCCATATAGTCCAGCCCCCTGATAAAGGCAGGATTGTCCCAGGCAAGCAACTGTTCGACTTGCTGTTGAAAGTTTCCAGGGATTGGATTTTCTACAACATTTCTAGGTAGCCTGTTCCAATGCTGGATCACCCTTATAGTCAGAAGATGCACCTACATACGCAAATAATGTTCATGAATAAACTAAAAAGCAATTTGCTCCTCAGTAAATTATTCCCAGGTGCAGCATCTACACACGAGCCTGGGACAGCAGCAGATTGAGCTTCAGAGAACCAGTTTAACCCATCCAAATTGGGCATGTCTTAAGCAGTAGGGGTGTGCAAAACAGGCCATATTCGATTTGGATTTGGATTCAGCCCAAATTGGAGGCAGTGATTCGATTAATTGATTCGGACCATTGTCTCCGATTTGATTCAGCTGAATCCGAATCTGAAGATTCCATGCTGATTCAAAGATTCAGCGATTAGGCCATAGACACAGGTTTAAATGTTTTTTCTACATACTCCAAGATACCAGGCACGACCTGTGAAGGCTGTGATGCTGGGGCAGATGGAGCATCCCACAGGAGCACACCCCCCCACACACACACATGCTCAATGATGAACCTGGAAATGGACCAGAAGTACTTCTGGTCCACTTGCAGGTCCACCAGGGAGTGTGCTGTGGCCCCTCCCCTGTGCCCCTCAGCTCAGGGATCAGCCATGGGGGGACCCTTAGTGCCCCCCCCCAGACCCAGGAGGCACCAGTCACTGAGCCAGTGGCTGCAGGGGGGCCCCACTGTGCACTCCCCACAGAACCAGAAGTGGACTAAAAGTGCTTCTAGTCCACTTCTGGGTCTGCTGCCAAGCACAATGGGGAGCTCCCGTGCTCCTGTGGGACACTCCTTCCACCCCAGCATTGCAGGATTCAGGAGCCACCTGGTACCTTGAGGTATGTAGAAAAAAACATTTAAAGCTATGCACGTCTGAATTGATGAATCTTTCCAAATCTCTCTGAATTGATTTGGAGGGTTCCAATTCAATTCAAAGAGATTAAAAGGTCACCTGATTCGATTTGGATTTGGAGATTCAGCCACCGAATCAGGCTGAATCTCTGCCAAACTGAATCAGGGACTGAAGTTTACACAGTTCTATTAAGAAGGGAAACTGTTGTTCCACCCAAAGTACAAGCATGGAGATGCTCTAAGATGGCTGCTACTACTTTTCCTTCTTTATCCTCCTCGGTGTGTAAAAAACAGCTACAGTTTTAGCCCTTTCACAGCTGAATTGGAGTAGGAACAGAACCTAATCTTCAGTTTACTTACCGTCTGTTTACTACATCTGCAGAAGTACATAATTTGGCTGTGAAAAGGTTTAAACAGCATCTCTTGCCTGATCAGGAAAGGGAGGGTGAATGAGAAGAAAATTAGATTCTGTCCTTCCTCCATGCACTTTTAAGTCTGAAAAAATCTTTTTCTCTTCATTTTGCCATTCTGAAAATAAGACCTGTTTCTTATTTCAGGGAGTATAGCATAACAAAAAATATTTTTTTGTGTTTTATAACACATATAGATACACACACACACACACACACACACACACAATATCATTTTTACCAAGGACATAAATTTCTAGATATATGTTTGAGATAGTCCAGATATTCATGTTTTGTTTTGTTTTTCCTTTTTTGGAGTGAGAATGTTTGGCCTTTTGAATAAGTTCCATACCTCTGACTTGTCAGTCCTAACTTTATATTGCCTGCCCACTCTGAGCTTTATAGGAGGTTAAAATATTATAATAGTATATCACTATTTGCAAAGAACTGAGACTTGCAAATAACACAAGCTATAAGAAGTTACAAGTTCACTAAATCAGCAGCAGCCTCAATTTGCTCATGATTTATTTTCTTTGTTTACCCTGTGCTTAATAGATTGTTGGTGGAAAAAGGTACAGTAGAAATTCCTTCTTGTAAACAGTTTAATTTAAGAACAAATTTAGAGAGAAATAATGATCTAATTTTGTTGAGACTGGAAGGAAAGAATAGGGGCCAATGGAAACATATTAATGAGAAATTAAAATGTTTCATTATCTTTTCTAAATTGCTTTGGGAAGATTCAATCTTGGCTGATAAGTCTAAAACTGAAGACTATCAATGAGAAGAACATTTCACTAGGAATGAATAGCACATTTTAGGAATTAGTCCAAAGTCTACTGAAGTCAAAGGACAAATAGTCTCTCTATTAGCTTTAATGGATCCTAGCTGGACAATGGGGGTGCATACAGCTGTTTGCTACCCCCCGGTCTATGATCATGAGGCTTACTTTAAGCTGCGTGAATGTAGACCAGGAATGACATGAAGAGCTGTGTGCCACTGCTGGGAGCCCCTTGAGGAGCCTGGTTTAAGTAAATGAGGTTTGGGGAAAGGGATGGGCAGTACTGGGAGTCCTAGTGGGTTTACAGGTGGCTTGGCAGGGGGAGTTGTCCATGTGGGAGGTGGAGGGGTGAAAGGGCTAAAAATAGACCATTCAGGGATGGGGGTAGGAAAAGTACAGATCCAGGGCTGGGGAAAATGTCTAGTCTCTCTCAGCCCCAGGGTTGCACTCCAGATGCATACAGGCATTTGATAACTCAGACTAACCTGTTCCCAACCTAAGATAGTTCACCTCCTCCATTTTTTCCCTGATTTAACCCTTCTGAATATCCACGCAGAAGACCATTTAGATTGACCTAACTAGGGTTAGATCAATCTAAATGTAATGTCTGTATGTACCTTGGGTCTTCACAGACCTGAATGACTGACTATTTATTAAAATACTTTTATTAAAAATGTGTCAACAACAGAAAGAAAGACAAAAGACAGAAAGACAGACAGATGGACATACTTTTTATAAAAGTTTATTAAGGGTAAAAGGGGATAACAATCCATCCAAAAAAAAAACACCACCACCCATGCAGGGGCCCAGGTACAACAGACAGAGCCTAGGACTATGGCCCACAAGGCCTACCCTCAGTCTAAAAACAAAACCAACTAGTTCAACAACAGCCTGCTCAGACCTCTGCCGGTACCCCAGGAAGGGGAAAGCAGTATCACAGTGCAAGGACTAAAAGGATACCCTCAACACTGCAGAACACCCCCTGAGTAGCCCAATGCACCTGGAAGATGGGTACTGTCCACTGGAGGACTGCATTTTCAAATTCCAGTGTAAGGCATGCCTGGACCAAGAACTGAAAGAGTTGTAGGGCATCATCAGAACTGGCCCTAGCAAGCCAGTTCCTGCAGCTCTTGAGGATGGCCATCTTGGCTTGACCAAGCAGAAAGTTGGCCAGGCAGATGACACCACCCTTTGCCACCCAGTATGGGAAAGAGAATAAAAAGCTAGCCTACAAGACGCCCAAGTCTAGCACCTGTAACAAAGCACCAAGGGCAGCAAAGAGCAGTAGTAACCAGGGGTGCCCAAGAAAGGCATGGAATAAATCCTCTTCTACCTCTTGCAAAAGGGACAGGTCACTGATGCAGCTGGGTCCATGTGGTGGACAAGAGTACCAGTGGCCAGTAACCCATGCAGGAACCACCACTGGAGTTTGCCTGTCTGTTTGGCAATGGGTAGCTTATAAAGTATGTGTCATGCAGGGCGAGCTGGTGTGAGCACCATTGGCCGCCTCCACATCATGCCAGTTTGCGTGGCAAGGATGCAAGCATGGTGGACACAAACCACCCACGTGTACAGGGCTTTCTGGGTGAGCATGTCAAAGTGAATCCTGGCACCACTGTCAGGATGCACGGGAAGAGACAATGAAGTGCCAGACCTACCACCCAGATCATTATCTATGGCCAGGATAATAGGCAGTGGTGGAAAGGGCTCTCTGGAGACATCTATTCATTGACCATGCAATTAAAGTCCCCTCCCAAGAGGAGAAGGTCATCACCATCAGCTGCACTTCTCAAAAAGCTAGCTAGGGTCTCAAAGAAGACTATCCATTCTTGCCCAGCAAGTCCATCAAGCATGGGTGTGTAGATGTTAATTAGGATGAGGCAATGTTGTGCTAATGTGATACAAGCAGTTAGCAGGCAGCTAGGGACAACCTCTTGAGTTACTGCTGAGTTAGGCATCAGCTACACCGATAAGAGGATTGCCACTTCTGCGCTGAGAGAGGTGCCATGGCTCAGGACCATATGGCTTGTCCAGGCAGCATGCCAGTTGGTATGACTAGCTGCATCAGTATGAGTTTCTTGAAGAAAGGTGACGTCCAGCTTTTTCTGGCAGAGGAAAAAGCTGGACATCTCATCTCCCAGGCTAAGTATAGACATTCAAAAAGTCTGAGGTGGAATTAATCCACTCTTTACAGGTTTCTCTAAGCTGCATACACTGGATCATTAGCAAATGGAATTCACATTCACTCTTCGGTTTGGGAAGGCAGGTGGATGCCTGCACTACTCCCTCCTGCCTCCCAGTTTGCCAGACCTTGCCAAGGGCACTTCAGCCCAGACAAGCAAGAGCCATCCCATCCCTGATTGGCAGCCTGGCACATGCCACAAACCCCTTGCTGTCAGTTGCGTGGAGAAGGCAGCCAACACAGAATCTCTCCCTAGCCCTGCTATACTAGGGAGGGGGAAGTGTCATCCACTTCACAGGGTCTCTACAGCCATTGGCATTGAGTGTACCAAAGATTGTGCCAGCCATGTGTGAAGGATGTAGAAAATGGGGACAGGCAAAGCCAAGGGAACAGAGAGGAACAGCAGAGAGGAGCAAGCATGCAGGACAGGGAAAAAAACTAGGCATACAGCTTGCTAGCTGGTGCTGCTCACAACAAGTGCCCAACATCACCTGTAAGCTTGCTTAGGTGAAAACTATATCACTGCATCCCAACAGTGGAGTGCAGTGCCACTGCTGTGGCCTTAGAAGACACCACAGATATCTCAGGTTCTGGGAACCATTTATGTATATGCTGTGCAACCCTCCGGTGGTGCTTTGTCTGGTCTAGAAACTCAATAAGGCTTTCAATCGAGTAACTGCCACAGGGAGGTTCCTCAGAAGCAGGAACAGGTTCTGCTTCCACGGTGGAAATGTTCCCTATCGAGGGAGCACCTTAGCTGAATTAGAGGACACTACCTTCTGAGGCAGGACTTCTGTTAATTCTTCCTCAGAGGCAGAATCAAAATCCGACCTTGAGGAGGAGGAGCTATACATGTCAGGCACTGAGAGGTACTGAGCCCCAGGAGAAGCATTTGTCCCCTCACCAGGATCCTAGCATCAGGCCTTGTGGAAGCAGCATCCTCCGAGATGGCTGGAGGGGTCGGGGGGGCATCAGTCCTTGATCTCTTGGGTGGGGTGCTCTTGTGGGCCAGGTATTCTTGCTCCTGGAGCCATTTGTGGCTCTCAGAAGGTCCAACCTCCATATCAACCTCATCATCCTAAAGGAGTTGAGAGTTGGGGGCAGAATAATTTAATCTACAGTTTATTCCCTGGAAGTGGAATTTCATTAGTTCAGTTGGACATGAGGAGGGAGGGGGCATATATTTCTAGCATAGCTCAGTCACTTTGCTCTACACAAGCTTCTTATGTGGCAGCATATCAAAAATGGAAAACTCCACCACCACTTCCTCCACCCCCAGGTCACACCCCAAGTACTACAGTGTCTGGGGAGGGTTCCAAGGAGGTAGGTGGTGGGGGGCTGCTCACTAACCTCAGCTCCCCTTCAAGTGGTGGGGAGGTCTTGAGGGGATAACAAGGCCAGTTTAGAAGACCCCTTTTTTTTCTGGGACTTGCCCTTCCCAGTAGGAGGGGTCAAATCCTCCCCTGGGGGGGGAAGTGGGGGCCGGCTCCTACACCACAAAGCTAGCTGACTCCGATGAAATGGGGAGTGACTGGGAGGAAGGCCCTTCCCCACCACCCAACAGGACACGGCTGCTGCACCGGACTCAGATGAGGCACCATTGGGTGCAGCTGCAGATGGCTCTGCCATGGCCAGCCTCTTCTTCGGGCACTGGGTAGCCAGGTGGGACCTGCTACCACAGTGAAAACATGAGGTGTCCCCAATGGTGAGGTAGACCTTGTAATGCTGTCCATCAAACAGGAAGGTCATGCAGTGGGGCAAACCCCAACCCTCCCTGTTGAGAAGCATAAACAGCTGCCTTTCAAAAGATAGGACATGCCAGAGGTCAGGGACCTTGCTGCCAAGCAGCAGTCTATGGACTGGCCCTGTAACTATGCCATGCTGGCAAAGGCAGTTAGTGAGGTCATCATCTGAGAGAAACAGAGGCAAGTTTGAGGCTACCACGTGAACAGATGGTGTGTCTAGGGGCATTGCAAGGCAAAAAACACTCCTGACAGACACACCTGCCACCACAACCTCATGCACTAAAACAGGGGAGCTGAGGAAGATGATGGGGACTGTACTCAACCAGACAGCATAGAAGACATGTTTGCAGCCTATGTGCACCCCCACAGCAGCAGCACACTCCTCCACTCCAGTGAAGGGAGGGTCATGAACCCAAAGACCAAGGCTCCAGTCCAGAGGGGCTGAAGCCCCAGCAGCCCCAACTGCCTGTGCTGTCTTCAGCCATTTCAGCAAAAAAAGGGTTAACCCTGCAAGGAACCAGAGGGGTGGGGGATGGGCAGCCCTGGCAGAGAACAAAGAAACTGGAAAGCAAACAAACCCCCTGGAGAGGAGCAAGGTAAGCAATGTAGCAGGGAAGGGAAGGGAAAACAATAAGCAGCAGAGCAGCTGCAGGGAGAGGGAGGGAAAACAAAACACAACCTGAGGGATGGGGAGGGGAGGGGTGGGGAGAGGGGTGGGTGACTGCAGGAGAAAGGGCTGAGAAAAGGGCAAAAAAAGTACGAAAAAGTAATGAAAAGTGGGGGGCTGCGGTGGGAAACAGATCAGACTGTCTGGAGGAGAGAAAACAAGGCAAGAGGGGGAGAAAGGCTTACAAAACAGGGAGAAAGTCTCAGTGCCCTGTGCAAACACTCCTGTTGGTGGCCATTTTGAAAGAAAGAAAGGCACTTCATCGATCTCACTGGCTGTGCCAGGGTCTCTGCCATAAAAAGTCTGCAAAATATGTTCTGTCTGATGCCTATCATTAACAACAGACAAGCACATCCCATAATAATAAATAAAAAGTTTGTATTCACATTGATTGAAAAGCAAAATGATTTAGAAGGCATCCATCTATGAAATGTGCAGAATAAGTAACTATATGCAATAAAATCCCAAGCACCAGAGCTGGATGTTATTCATTATTAGTGCTAATATTATATTGTCACTCCCCTGATTTGTGTTTCAGATCATCAATGCAGGCCTCAAAAAGAAGAGGAACTTCTATTTCTGCTAAATCATCCAGGAAATATAATCTGAGAAGAAGAGAAGCAGAGTTCTTGTTAAGTGGTTTCAAAATACTATGATCAATGAACAAAATAAAAAAGAAAGACTATGAGTTATTCCATGCCAAATATCAAAGAAAATTGTATTATAGCAAACAAATGTGTTTTTAAAAATATAGCCTGGCTGGTATACATTATCTAAAGAAAATATTGCACTTAGGGCTAGGAAAACAGCTCGGAAAATATCCAAGGACCAAATGAATGTTGTAGCTTCACATTAAAAATAAATAAATTAGGGTGCATCTTCTTGAAATGCTTTTCCATAAGAAAAGTAATTTCTACACATACACAAAGAAATCACTTTTGAACTTAATACATCAATACATCAGTTATTTCTTTTTGTATACATTATACATAAAAACATTGCATATATGGAAAATCCCTCTTAGAGGTATTGAGGCCCATTTACCCTGTTTTCCAATCAGCCTCACGGGCAGTGTTTTGTAACAAGGTGGACTTCTGTTGACTGTGTGCAGATATAATAGCAACATCAGATCCTCAGGCTCTGATCATGCAAAGAGGAAGGGCACATTTATGATGTAGTGCAGAAAGGGTTCACAGCCCATGTTGAGCTCCATGCTGCTGTAGCTAGACTCTCCTAGTACTTAAATAACACTAGCTTGGGTATGTCTATATTATACCACAGTTACTCCTGTAGTATACTCATACCCACAAACTTGTGCTTTACTATGGGTGTTGCCACACATTATATTTAAGATGTGTTAAGAGCTCTTAAAACAAGAGTGTCCTCTCATTAGGATTTGAAAATACAAGCTAAGTGCCCTCTGCACATCTCAGAGAGTGTCTGATTCTAACAAGGATTATCTCTACATTGTCTTAGGCAGCTCATGTTGCAGTCACATTAGACTGGTCTATGGGGACAAGATAAGTTGGGAGCAGTCCTCCAGGTCTGTCTTTCCCCAGAGTGACAGTGGAAGCAGCCAGGGGATACCTAAATCTAAGAATTAAATTCCCCTCCCCCCCACCCCCAGTGCTCCCTTATGGCCTCAACCTTGCCCCTAAAGCTCCTGCTCTATCTCCTCTGTCCATTAAGGCTCCCTCTCTGTCCCCCCACCCCTCCAGGCTTTTGCTCGGACCCACCTAGGCCATTGCAGCTCATCCCCCATCCCCATCATTTCTCCTGGATTCCCCCTTACCTGTGGTTGCTGGCACTGTCCTGGATGAGAAGGCAGGGGAGAAGGAACCTGCCTGTCCACTTTCATCTCCGCTCTCTGGGTTTATCCCAGCCCAGAGACCAGCAGCAGTGGCTGGTAGGTTCCCTTTGCCTGACTGCTCCCCTGGGAAAGTCCCTGAAGCCACAGGTCAGTGGGGAGCTGCAGGCAAGGGGAGCCTGATCCTGGTTGGCAAGCCCAGTCTGGGGCAGCAGAGGGTTCTGCATCTGATTTGGACTGGCAAGGGGCCGTGAACCCAATCTGTGCCAATGGAGGGCTTGATCCAGGTCAGCAGGGACTGGCGAGTCTGATTAGGGAGGTTGTGGGGCCCCAATCCAGGCTAGCAGAAGGCAGCAAGGATACAATATAGGCAGACAGGGCCTGGTAGGCCTGATGCAGGCCCAGTGGATGTCACTGGGGAACTGACAGGGGGTTGATCTAGGCTGTGGTCCTATCTCTGGACCTATATGGCCCTAGAGAACAGGCAAACCAGGCAGGCACAGAGCTAACTTGGCAGCACCAGCCACGCCTTTGCTTGCCAGCTCTCTAATGGCAGGTCAAAGTAGTGCATGTTAAAGAGAGTATTAATCCTTAATGTGCAACTGCATGCTAACTTTAACACAGCCTAGAATTCCTTAAACTTAGTACATACTAATTGTAAGATATAACTACACCCTTTATGTCCTGTGAACAGTTCAGTTAAGGAAAAATTATACACCTGCAGTAGTCTTTTTCAGAAGCAGGCCTATATTACTAAAATGCTTTTGGACAGACAAAAGGGGCTAGATAAGTGACATTACTACTTAGATTTCATTATTTTTATGAATTCTTTGTTTGAGATATAAACAAATTATCAATTTAAAACCACAATCAAGATGAAACAAAATTAAGACTCTTGGCCAAAGATATGGTCATCCATGTCCATATGTTGTGTAAATTATCTGCACTAATTTATACCCATTGAGCATCTAATTCTGTCATGGAATACATTCATATGACTGATTTAGATCCCTTAATGCATGATTTTACAGTGAAATAGTCTTTTAATATGTGGACTAATATAATGTGTACCTGAGGATGTGCATGCACACATGCACATGTATACACACACGCACAATATACCTTTTAGTTGTATGTATATCTATATATCTTCTATGCAACAAAGAGTTTGTTATGATAATGTGAACCTCCACAGAGGGTAGTTACTGTTAAGTAATTACATCTATTAGCATGAAGGACACTTGGCTATATCTCATTCTCACTCCTTTTGTTGAGGAGAGGCAGAGTGATTATCTTATAACCACGTGACTCACATTGTCATTTCTTATTACTTGACCAATTTAACAACACACAGGGCAAATACACCACAAAAGCCAACAATCTCAATGTTAATTAATCAGAATTAGACAGGGAAAAGTGAATTTTAAATTTGAGGAGATTTGCATTCCTGAAAAGGAGCACATTTTTGTAGAAACTTGTTCCCTATTTATGAAACTTCTGTAAAGATATATATATAATCTCAGAAAATATTGATTTTTTTTGTTGGCTCTGTACAGGTACTTATACTAGCTCTACCTCCTGAAAAGTCCTTAATCACCACTTCTGTGGCAAGATCTATTTTTTTGTACTTCGCTGTGACTGCCTCATTAGCAGCTCTCACGGTAAGAGTGTCAGACCCAGAAAGAAGTGTTATCTGAATAGGGTAACCAGAAAGAGAGGGCACTTCATACCTAGCACTGTTCAAATAATGTTTTCTTCATATTTGTTTATTTATTTTGTAATACACTGCAAATACATTTTTGAGGCTCTGATTCTGGATCGGTCCAGTTGATTTCAGGTGGACTATCGGCAGAAGAATGAGTTATTCAATGTGACTAAGGGTGGCAGAACAGGACTTTAAGTACTGGTCATGTCTATGCAGCTTTCCTCCTGGCCTTGGGTCCACAACTAATAAAAGGAAACATTCCACTACCTCCAATTGGGTGTGCCAGAGATGGGCAGTAGGACAGAGTAGATGGCTTGCAGTGGCCCTGGATGCACTCCTTAGTGACTGAATACTACTGGCTGCAGTGTGAATTGGAACAAGTTCATAAGAATATCTGCTTTATTATTACCCCTAAAGAAACCCATAGCATCTCCTTTTCTAAAAACATTTCTCAACCTTGGCATCTCCATGTTTGAGTTTCAGAACTGGTAAAAAAATCCCATTGATATCAACCAAATATATGAATGCTCAGCTGCAGTCCCCAAAATACATGACCATAAGGTGTCTACTAAGGCTCTGTTTTAATACTTATGCATGTGGTTAACAGTAAGAAAGTGCTTAAATACCTTGCTGTGAATGGCACCTAACTGAATAATTTTATTAGTTAGATTTAATTTCTGCTCCCAAAGTACTTACATAAAACCATAATTCCATCATGTGTTCTATTCACACCCCACATTCTTTCAGACTCATGAAATACAAAGTTATACATTTCATCCTGGGTGCATCTACACAAGACATTTACTGCACAGTAGACTAACCGGCTATTCAGTAAACATTGTGTGTCTACATGTGTGGCCTTATTAAGCTTCAGTAAATTTATGAACTCCACAGCAGGATAGTAGTTGTAAATACAACTTTGGTTTTTATTTTACTCCACAGCATGTGCAGACACTGTCTCAGGTGGTTGAGGCACAAGGGTTCATAAGTGTCTGCCAACTAGCCCTACACTGGTGCACCTCAGCCAACCCCTCCACAGCACATTGAAGCAGGGGGGTATCCCCAAGTTGGCAGGAAGGCCCCCCCAGGCCCCCTGCTAACTGGGGCTTTTCTGACCCACCTCAACATAGTGAGGTCCCGGGCACATGTGTGAATGGTGAGCCCAGGAGCCATACATTCTGGAACAATAAATTCCAGAGTTTATTCATGCACATTAATTGCACATGTAGGTGTGCCCCTGATATCTAAAATGATCCAGGTGGCCTTTCCTTTAAAAAGAAAAATAAACCTATGAATAAAATTGGACGTAGCTTGCATTCCCAGTCTGTATCCCCAGAGGTCACATCTTACCAGAAATTCTTATATGAAATTTGAACATCTAGGACATTTATAGACCTGATCCAGGAGGTGGGGTACAGGAGCTTATTGGACAAGCTTTAGTTAAAGCACCTCCACCACCATTTTTCAGCACAGGGACACTGATGCATATGACTCTGGAATCTATTGGAGCATGGTAATTACCATGCTTCAATTGACTTGATTAATTGAGTCTGCTCTGACACATTGTAATTACAGCACATTGGAGCAGCATCTCTGCATGTGTATAGGCAGACCTAATGACTACACAGAAAATGAAATAATGAATTCAAATTGAAAATGTGAATTTGACTACATTAAAATATTTTTGCCTAGCTTGGATTTTGACCTGGAAGATCATGTTTTGACTAGTTTTAACTCTAAGAAAAAAAACATAAAATGAGTATAAAATGCTTATCAAGAAAACATTTAATAACTTCATTCACACAAATTATTTAGGAACATCTTGAACTGGTATAGTATGTCAACAAAAATAATTCACATTTTCAAGGCTTAATAACAAGGTGCAGCATGCCCAATTAAAATGAACACATACTTGAGTGAATATTTCAACATAAGCAATCTCCTATTTGGCATTGCCAGTGGGTTCATTATGAGAAGGGGAAAAGATGTGTAGACAGATAACATGAAGAACTTTCATGGCTCAAAACAAGTACACTAGAAAATGTAGCCTGTCTGTATGACAGATAGTCTTAACATTTTTAGAAAGATGATGTATTAACAATAGAAATTATTTATAACAAATCCTGTGGTTCAGAGGAGTTCAACAACTCTGTATATTTAAAATCATCCCCCCCCAAGAAAGAATGGAAATATTTTGAATACATTAACAATGAAGCCAGAACATCTGTAGGCATAATATCAAGCAGCTGGAGCAACCAACAAAAAAGAATTGCTCACAGGGCAAATGTAAAGGCCTTACCAATATCAAGAATATTCAGAAAATTCCTTCATGCCCTAAGTGACATTTGATGACACAAGGAAGATTCAAATTTAGACTGAAGATTGGATAAGTAAGTAAGATGATTGCTTCAAAACATTAAGAAGTATCACCTTCTTTTATTTAATAGAACATTATGGTGATATTAAAAATTCTTTCCACCATCTCTTTTTATAATTTTATCTTAAGCTGGTATAAATCATGTTTTCATCACTGATTTCAAATGAAGCCACACCAATATTCACAACCTAAGGATCAGGTAATTAATTTCCAATTAAAATTTAATCAGAAAGATGTGCAACTCTTAAAAAAAAAGGTAGTTATGTGCAAGAAGCAATGACTGCCCTATTTCCTGCCTTATAACAGGGCTGCATACATTTATTACCTCATCTCATATTCATTTCTTTCTGAATCAGGACAGGATATATTCAGCAATAATACTACCTTTAAAAGCATCATCAGGTTTTCTGATCTCTTGCAAGTCATAAAATAGCACTGAAAATAATTATTGACATTTTCTGTCAAATATCACTCAAATGATGAACAAAAGCTATCTTTTCAAACCTGCATGTTCATTAAACACCAGCATCAAGAACATAGTGCTGGAGAAAGACATTCATTTTTTCTTCCAGTTCTTGTGATTATGGCCACAATACAGGCATTCTGGTTCCACCAGGAGAATCACAGTTTTCTGGGTAGAAACTATGAGTATATAAGTATTCACACAATATTTCTCCACCTCCCAGGCCCCCCCAACAAAGTCTATTTTGGCTCCTGGAAATTGATTCTGAAAGAGTTTTTTTTTTTCTTCCCCAGAAGAACAAATGCCTCTACACTCCTATATGGTTTGGCTCCTCCCAGGACCTGGGGGGGTTGAGTAGCAGGGAAACACCTTTTGAGACTGGGGTCAGCCTGATCTGGGGAAGGTAGGAGAAAAAAGCTGCTGCTCACCTCCTTGAATTCCTGGGAAGAGTCAAGGCTTCCTTGGCTCTCCCAGATAAGGGCCACCCTGGTCTGAAGATGGCACAGGAGGAAGCTGCTCCTGCCTCTCCCATAACTGGGAGGGAAAGGAAGGACCTGATATTGCTTGCTTTCTGTCTACTTCTGACAATGGCATCTCTGGTGTGAGGAGGGGGTGAGGGCTTTGCCACACTGTTCAGTCCTCTCATCTCCCAGGCTAAGTACAGACATTCAAAAAGTCTGAGGTGGAATTAATCCACTCTTCACAGGTTTCTCTAAGCTGCATACATTGGACCATTAGCAAATGGAATTCACATTCACTCTTTGGTTTGGGAAGGCGGGTGGACGCTTGCACTACTCCCTCATGCCTCCCAGTTTGCCAAACATTGCCAAGGGCACTTCAGCCCAGGCAAGCAAGGGCCATCCCATCCCTGATTGGCACCCTGGCACATGCCACAAACCCCTTGCTGTCAGCTGCACGGAGAAGGCAGCCAACACAGAATCTCTCCCCAGCCCTACTATACTAGGGAGGGGGAAGAGGGGAACAGATTCCTCTGCCCTGTTCCCATACTTCCCCCAGGCTGGGGTCTGTCCAGCTGGAGGGAGCTCTGCAATGTGAGGGCTTTCCTCTGCCACAGTCCTGGCCCCCCTGAACTCAGGTTCTGCTGAGCTGGGGGGAGTCCCATATTGCAGGGGTTTCCCCACTGCCCAGCCAGGTCAGCCTGCCTGACCTTACTCACTGTAAGTTGGGACACTGGGACTGGGATGAGGGTCTCCATTCCCCTGCCCCCAGATCAGACTGGTGGTGGGTGCAGCTGGGCAACCCAACCCAGCCAGTTGTGGGGGTAACCCTCATCGTACAGGGCTCCCTCCAGCTAGGCAGATGACAGGTTGTGGGCAGCCCACAGCCTAGGCAGAGGGCTCCATTCCTCCTGCTGGGCTGACAGGTGCAGGCGGGATACAAGCTGGGCAATATAGGCATTGCTGCCTCAGTCTGTGAAAGCCCAGAGGTAAGGTTGGACTGGTTCATCCAGAACTAGGGGGCACTGGTGGAAGCTAGCCTACCCACCTTGTGAGGGAGTATCAGCAGGGGGCCAGAAAGCATCCTGGGATGCCGGGATACTGTGACATAACTTGAGTTTGGAGGGTATATAGAAGACAAGTTCAATAGACCAGTCTAACCTAAACTGATTAAATCTGATACCACACCCATCCAGGTCTATCTTAAACTGGATTGTGCCATTTTGATACTGGTCTATGTGCACTCAACTTCTGTTCTCTTACAGATTTAGATCTGTTTCTGATTACTTGTACGAGCTTGTGTAATTTCTGTACCTACCCCCATTGTCTGGGAGTTGAGCAGAAGAGCAGCTGCTCCTCACACTGGGCTCCCTGGTATGAGGAGTTGGTGGTGGGCTTTGCCTAGCTGCTTTAGTCTACCCAGAGATGGGAGAACTGGTGCATCCCTGCTCCCCATGCTTTCTCCAGACTGGGATTGCCCTCGTCTAAGGAAGGTATTCAGGGCAAGAGAAAGTGGGCAGTTGGAGACTGAACACCTGTACTGCTCCCTCTCCTGGAAAAATCTGTAGTGGTGGAAAATTTCCATTGCTAGAAATGAATGGCCATTTGTGGCCCAGGTCTGTACTAGTGATACTGAATTTTCAGAAATCATTAATGGAAATGTTCACAACAGTTTCAGGAGCTAATTTATTTAGTAAAAAGGGTTGAAAATGTTTGCATCCATGCAGTCAGGAAACTGAGTTTGTAAGTAAACTGTGGATTTTTGTGGAATTATTCAAATTAGTAAACCCTATATACAACAGCAAATGTTTCTGGGATTAAATCTTTGCACTATATGGCCCCAGACAATTTCAAATTTAAGTACAGTAAAAGAGGTGGGATTTTAGTAATACTGCCCTATTAAAATTCATAGTAGAACCCCTATTGTCTACTGCAGTAGTTCTTAACAAGGGTTTCATGGTACCCAGGGAGGGGGACCTTGATATCCATTCAAGGATTCCAGGGGGTGCCACATAGTGTTAGTACTGTTAGGTGTACAAGCCTGATTTACAAGATAAACACAATGATTTCAAATCAGAGTTCATCGTATTCAAAGAATTCTGACCTTTTGTGGTATTTCTGAATTTGTTGCAGTAGAAAAAATGCTGTATTCTTTTTCCATAGTGAAAAAAACTGAGGGAAAACTAAACGCTAACATTTTCTGAGTGATGCCTTGAGTCAGAGAAGGTTGAGAAAAAAACTAGTCTGCAGCATTAGGATTTTACCCAATATTCTGCACTGAAAATGATCAAGCACTAAAGTTACAAACATATAAGATAATCATATTATATCCACACTTTTCACATATCATATCTATACTTACTGCTTTCTTTGCTTAAATGGGATATCAAAACACATTCTTTGATTTTTTAAATGATTTAAGTGCTTTTAACTCTTACCATCCTCTGAATTGAATTATTTGTAGAGTTATGGCTTCTTTTATTTTTATACATTATTTTTATTTTAAACTGAACATTTTCAGGTAACAAGACAGGCATCTTTGGGCAAGTCACAGTAACGAAGAGCTCTGAAGAGAGCCTATCTGGGTCTGTGTTGTCTCCTTCATTTCAATATACTAATACGTTTGGATTAGACATTCTTTTAAGAAAAGAAGTTTGAAAATACATAAAATAACTTGATTTACAGTACAGAAAAAATACTATCTGACAGCACATCAAGTCACAAAATGGAGCAAAAGCAAACATACAATAAAGAATGATTTTTGTTTTCATAGGAAGAAGTTGCTATAAATCCAAATCAAACCTCCCCAGTAACTAATAGTAACCTGATGAGAAGCTGTACCATTGCTTGTTGTGAAACGGAAACTGTGGGCACAAAAATTTTGTTTAGCATGGTAAATCAATGACTATTTTTGTTCTTATTACCATATCTCCTTGACTGCCCTGAGAAATGTCCGGACCAAATTTTAAGTGTATGTTGGCAACACAAGAGTTAAGTTTCATCATGCACAGACAAGCAGACAAGGCCTATGGAAAATGCCACAGCATGCTCAGCATGTGCCCCCTATGTGACCCTTGGCTTGTCAATCAAAGCTGACCTAGTTTTGTAAGAACAGGCATGCTCAGTTCTGCTCAGCAGATGAAGTAATCTGACCAGACGCATGCTCAGTCTACAGACTGCATGACATAATCGGACTAGAAATTTCTTTAGAGAAGACAACCTGATTGGCTACCCGGTTGTCATAAAGACTTGGGGGCCCCTCCTTTTGGAAAAAGTTAGCGAAAGGGGAGTTAGCAAAAGGGGAGTTAGCGAAGGAGAGTTAGCGAAAGAGAGAATGAGAAAGAATTGGTTCTGACAGTGGTGCTGACAGGGAAGATTCATCCGGAGAGCAGAGGCTGCTAATGCAGGGACTGCTCCTCAGGAGGGAGACCACGCTTGATCTGCGAACAGATACTGCCTTAGCAGAGACTGTCTCACAGGGAGAGATTCGACCCTGAGAGCAGAGGCTGATAATGCAGGGACTGCTCCTCAGGAGGGAGACCACGCTCGACCTGCGAACAGATACTGCCTTAGCAGAGACTGTTGCACAGGAAGAGATCGAACCGATCCTGAGAGCAGAGGCTGCGGCTGCAGGGACTGCTCCTCAGGAGGGCTTTGGGCCCATTGGTCTCCTCACAGCTATGATTTTGCGATTTATTCGATTCGTCTTGATCTGATTATTCCGTATTGATTTCTGGCTAGTGAACTAATTTCCGGCTTCAACCTCGACCACGATCCCGCATCTCAACCACTGGCTACGACATTGTAACTTCGACCTCCACATCGACTTCAGCATCTTAACGACCACCTGTTTCGTCCATTTGGACTGGTATCACGACATTCTACGTGTTACAGTTCTCTTATTCGTATCCCGATTTATGAGCTGTTGACCAGCCCTGGGACTATTGAGCTGGGCAGCCGCCCCTAGCTCCGGCTAGAAAGCAAGGGCTCACTCGAGAACCCCGTGGGCCAACAGACCTCTTTGTTGTTTCGTTAACACTGTTACTGAAAAAGCAAGATTTCCGCCTACGCTCTAAAAGCGTAAGTAAATAAATCAACTTTATTTGAAACCACACGTGTCTCCATACCACTCAGACTCCTTGCCGCCAATCCCGCCTGTTCCGTACCGAAACCCTTGGCCCACCGTGACCTTGGGGCCGCTGTTCCCCGACAAGAAATAGTGTGGGTGAGATTATACCATACTACTTTACAAGTAGATTGTTTTGAAGGCATTGTTTTAGACTGGAGTGTAATGCTATAATCTAGGGAAATATGCAAGAGTATGAACAGAATAACTGTAGTCTTATTTGCTTTTCAGTTATTGGTTTAATAGTTTTATTACTCCCTGGCTGCTTAGTTCTTTTACATTATTGTAAGTGATTTCAATAAGTAATTAGATTAGCAGGATTGAACATCTTATTTATAGACAGCCTTCCAGCTGTATGGTAACAGGGGCTTATTTAATGTTTTACATTCATTTGTTCCCTTCAATGACCTTAATTTTTATCCATATACTATGATCATTTCAAAGGTTTTCCTTTAAAGAAAGGATATGTACATAGTAGTTTTACCAAATTCTGGTTCTATTGATATTAACGGGATTATTACAACTGACTCTTATTCCATCTGTGATTTCCCAGAACACAGCAGTTTCAGCTTTTCAGGCACAGGCCTAATCATAATAACCCCTGTAGTCATGATTCCCAGGCCTCGTTACTGTAACTCATATTTACAATTCATGATGCACACCTTGCTAAAATTCAGCAGTTTATCTGATTAATAACACAGATCACAGTGTTACAATGGTCAGTATGCTGGCTCTCCACTAAATGTTGAGTCCACTGCAGGATCTCTATCCTCTTGATAGACACCAACATTTCCTTTTTAGACACTGAGAGTTAAGCTACACCTGCAAAATAAATCACAATCTCTAGTTTTAATATGAAGTGGTTAATTTCCTTTATTTCTCACCTGCCATGACTTTGATGGAATAAGGTAGGAAAATAAATACAGTCCTGAGAGACGAAGAAGATACTATGTCTGTGTTTCAGCAAAAATAACTCTTCTGCACAGTTATTAGGTCTCTCTTAGACAGCTAGCATCTTAGATATATTTAGTTCCCTCTCTCTTTGGGAGCTCTCAATTTTTGGTTGCTTGCCCCATTCTCCTCTGCATGGGTCCCAAGCAAATGGCAATCCTGTGCCTCCTTGTATTTTCTAGTGATATCAAAATGTGGGGTTCTCTTCTCTTTGTTAATCTTCATCCACTCTTGTACCAGACATCCTCAAGTATCAGACTCACCACTCAGATGTCTCCCTCATTACCTCACTTCAGCTTCCCAGGTAAGTCCCTCTCCAGGACTCTTCTTCCATTCTCTTCTCTCTGCCGTCTGTCGTCTCTGAATTATAGTCTCTCCATATTTCTTCTGGGTTTCTTCTCTTTTCAGGAATTAATCCTGGGCTCCCGTCCTCTTTAAATCCTTCCTGTCATCTCCTACCTCTCATGCAGCTGGCACTCTCTGCCTGCTCCCTCTGCACATGCTATTCTTTGTTTTTTGTTTTCATCCAGGTCCCTCTCTCCTACATCTGGGTATCCCTGCCCCTTTCCCTCCTCAGACTCATTGCTAAGGTAAGTTCTCTGTTTCCCTTCACTCCCCTGGAGTTCTGTAATGGGACAGACTTGTTGCCCCGTCACAGACATTATGATCACTATTCAGAATGGTAAAATACAGACCACCATATACAAGAAACCCACAGACCAACATACATATCTGCACCAAAAGCAATCACCCTAAACACACCAAAAAGCTGTAATATACAGCCAACCCCTCCAATACCACCAAATTTGCACTGAGGAGAACACCCATGATCATTGTGACGAATCTTAAAAGGGCTTTTACTCAACAAGGTTTTGTAGCCATGTTGGTCTGAGAAAAAGAGATACACAAAACCCTTGGGTAAGAGAAGATATCGTTTATTAAACCAATTAAGAGTAGCAAAAAAATCCTTTATTTGCAAGATTTTGGGCACATACATACACCCTTCTTCAGGCTTAGGAGAATTCAAAGATTGTAACAACAAGGAAACTCTTCCAGAGAGATTGATCATACTTTGAAAAGAGCCCCCTGGATACTACATGAAGAATTGCTGCAGTACAGAAAGAAAACTCCTATGAATCACACACACACACACACACACACACACACACACATATAT
>NW_017728993.1:75000894-75001755 GCF_001723915.1 Gavialis gangeticus
GCACATACATACACCCTTCTTCAGGCTTAGGAGAATTCAAAGATTGTAACAACAAGGAAACTCTTCCAGAGAGATTGATCATACTTTGAAAAGAGCCCCCTGGATACTACATGAAGAATTGCTGCAGTACAGAAAGAAAACTCCTATGAATCACACACAACGAGTAATGGCATATCATCTTTCCCTGGAACTTATATAAAAAATCCTCAAACAATCACAACACATAGTAGAAGAAGACCCAGTTCTTAAAGAGATCTTCCAAGAACCACCCATCCTAGCCTTTGAAAAAGCACCAAACCTTGCCAACCTCATCACTAGTAGCAAACTTCCTACGGCTCAAAACACACCAAATAGATCCAGACCATGCCATGACAAGAAATATAAAACCAACCAATGTACCTCCACCACCCTCACAATAACCACACCCCACAACAGAACCATCAACATTCCTGGATCTTACAGCTGCGCTTCTAGAAATTTAATATGTCTCATCCAGTTCACTAAATACCCAGGTGGAAAATACGTAGGAAAAATGAAACAATAACTGCGCACTAGAATGACTGCACACTGAAAATCTATTAAAGACAAGAATACATTTCTCACAAGAAAACTATTCTCTTTCCAATCTCTCAGTTCTAATCCTCAAAGAGAATTTACAAAAAAAATTTGCACACAAACCTATGAACTTCACTTTATCAACCTACTGGATACAAAAAAACATGGACTAAATATACACATTGGATTTATTACACAATATAACCTACCTAACATCTGATATCCCAGGTAACCTCTCTACTATTTACCAGCTATATTCTCATCACCAGGTCTACATTCTCTCCCTCCCACCCACCCCCTACCCCA
>NW_017728993.1:75001773-75009714 GCF_001723915.1 Gavialis gangeticus
CTTCAATTTACATTTATGCTGCCTGGCTTTTTCAAATGCATACTGGCCTCTGGGTTCTATTCTATCCAGGAAGAGCACAGACCAATTCCAAGTGCTTCCTCAGCCTGATGAAGGATTTCATAGTTGTTAGGGGCTGGAAGGGACCTTACAGATCATCAGGGCCAGCCCACCCCTGCACTTCGGCAAGAAAGAATGCTGGGATCAGATGACCCCATCAAGATGAGCATCAAGATGCCTTTTGAAGATCATCAGGGTGGATGTCTGTACCACCTTTGGGGTGGACTGTGTTCCAAACACTCAGCGCTCAACTTGTAAAGAAGTTTTTCTTTATGTCTAGCCTGAAGTGATACTTAACCAGGTTGTGCCCATTATTTCTTGTTCTCCCCTGGGGGGCCTTGGTGAGGGTGTTCGCAACTGAAAGCTTGCAAAGAAGATTTTTTCCAACTATTTTAGTTGGTCTAATAAAAGATATCAGATTTACCCAAAGAACCATGTCTGCCTATGTCCTTAGACAACAGGGCTACAACCTATACCTCTGGATCTCTATCCTGATATTTGTAAACCTTTGTATTATGGGACTGGTTCTAGATACGTAATACCTTACCTTCCTAATATATGGCCTCACTTAACAACTATGCTTCACTAAAACATGGAAATTGTGGACAGACATCTTTTCCAGCATTTACATTTTTTATAATGCATATTTCTTACAGGATTAATAGTAACCATAGGTCATAGAACTTTTAGAACTCATCTCAAAACTCATTTCTACTTAGCTTGTTGCTATTTTGAGGGTTTTATTACTTGCAAACATAAACAAGCAAACAATAATCATACAAGAAAAAAGGAAGAAAGAAAAGGTAAACACGATTCTATTTAGGAGACATATCGAGCTATTTTGTGGGTAGGATACATTTCAAGGGCTTACTATGCACTGAAATGGATTGAATGAAGAGCTCTGTTAAGAGCCAGTCATTATGGCCAAAGATAATAAAATCACTTCATTTTATATTATTTATGCTCAGTGAAGTCTCAGGAAAAAAATGAGTATAATGAACCAAAATATTTAGAACCTGGTGAACTGGGAGCTAATGAAACCACACCTCTTCATGGTAAATTCCTATGAAAGCAACTAGCATATAAAAATCAGTGGATGAGAAAGAGAGTAGCCATCTGTTGTTCACCTGGACTGTGGCCTGAGTGGGAGCCAAAATGTAGACCTTTACAGCAATAAAGGAAAAATATTATTCTTTAAAGGAGTCAGTGGACAGTCCTTTGACATGTTGGTTAGTTGTTAATTCTTTATAGGGTAAGAAATTTGGAAGGAAAAGAATGGGATTTTGAAGATGGAAGCACAAAAAAGATTACATTTTATAGTCAACTGAATGGCTTTAATATAACCCAACACAGAAATATAGCTTTCTACTTTTAAGATTCATGGCAAATTGCCTGGCTTTCTAAAAATAGACACACAGACACCCTTAGAAGATAGGCAGTTAATGCCAAATATGCAGATTTGTGAGAGGCTTCTGTTTTTATTATACTGCTGCAAATCCAGAGGAACTCCAATTTCAGGGGCATCACTCCACATGTATATCAGTGTAATCATCACTAGCAGAATTTGATCACTGGATGAAACATGGCAGTGACCACCCTTATGACAACATCTGCAGTACAGTATATTTTTATTTCATTATATAACTTATTTTAAAAGAAGTTAGAAAAGTCTAATAATATTTGATATAAGAAAGTATATTAAACTACATTAAATGTCTTATCACAATAAATTTATCCTTTATGCCATCTTATCAGGTACACAAAGTAGTCTAAATCTGTTTAGGGTCTGACATATCATTTGGACATAAATACACAAATTTAGATTTAGATCCAGGATTTTCAGAAATTTTGAGTGTTCCTATTTTGGGCATAAAACCTGTGAAGGAACCTGATTGTCAGTTTTCATGTGATCAGCATTTAACAGTCTTCCTCAAACAGGCACCCAGAAGTCATCATTGGGGTGTGTAAAATGGTAATAGATTTAACTCAAAATGCCCCAGCCAAATGTCAACACCCTCTCACTTTGAACAAGTTTGGATTCCTAACCTTGTGACTCAGGTTGATTTGCAGAACTGAGCACAAAAATGTAATTCAGGAAGCTAGCATATGATGGTACCAAGCTAAGGAATAGTTGTGTTGTGACTGATGTTGAGTGCTTTTTTCTTATGAGCCTCTGACAGCCTATGATTTTCATTTTCTCTTTCATTATAGTCTGGCAGGCAACATACCATCTTGTAATGAGAGTTAGGCAAATGAAAGCTCAGAAACGTAGTTCTTCAGTCAAAACCTGAGACTTTCCTCTAGGGTTTCCATGTTTGTTTGTAAGTCTAATGCTTCTTTGTTTAAAAATGTATGCACTTCTGAAATATTATTATTTTTAACATGAAAAGCAAAATGGACTAAGATAAGGCAAGAAAGCATTTCTTTAGATTTCCCAAAGTAGGTGGTTAAGTTCAGATAAACTTCAAATAATCACTGAAATCAACATATTTTTATTTACCTATCAGTATATATAATATTAACACAGTATGAGAAATACAGCAAATAGAGTGCTTATCATAAAGCAAAAAAAGGAATAATATAATTCTCAGATATTTAAACAAAGCTGTAATGTGTTTGAGTTAAAAAAAGAGTCCTCTGAAGTCCAGTGGCCCATTAGCCTAACGTATATAAGGCATATTAGCTTCTACAGCTTATGGAATAAAAAAGCCATGTAGCTATCAACATATTCAGTCACTTTTGACACCCCAGTCTCAATAATCAGGCACCCATTCATAGCTGGGGTAGTTTTCAGCATTCACCCAGAGAGAGGCCTTGAATTCAAACTGTTCAGAGCAACAGGGAAATTCTTTAACGGTTCTGCACCACAATGCCCCTACAGTAAGTAAACAGAAGTTTACCTCTCCACATGTCATTTGTAATATTGACATGTCCAGTTCTAGTATCCTTATTCCAAAAAGGATTTCAAATTTTTCAAAAGTAAAAAAATGAACCAGAAATTTTTTTCAGGGAGGAACTGGAGAAAATGACACAGAAAGCCATTTTTAATATGTTTAAACATATAAAAAATAATACTGGGCATGTCTACACAAGACACTTAACTTCACATTAGCATAGTTTACTGCAAAGCAAGCATGTCTGTGTACACATGCACACGCTTACTTCACAGAAAATCACCCTAATCCCAAGTAAATGTGCTGTCTGCAAATGCAAGTGGATAGATCTAATTTGGGTGGATCATGGGTAGATTTTCAAAAAGGGATGGGGGTGCAAAAGGAGTAGTGCATCATCACCAGGGATCCAGATTTTCTGTCTGCTGTGGAAAAACACAGAAAATTATGGATTTTCTCCTTCAAAGGAGAAAAATGCAAGAAACCATGGGATTTCCTTTGCAGGCTGGCAGGTTCTGAGCCTGCAAGGGGCTGCCTGGGGCTAGGGAGAGAAAGAGGAGGCCTGTCAGATGCAGGGGTGCCACTTGCATGCATATGCATGCACACAAGCACATGGGCAGCAATACAACCCCAGGCAGTGTGGTGAAGAGCAGCTTCTCCAGCTGCCTGCACATAATTTTATGGGGGGGAGGTGGCATGGATAATGTCTGTAGTGGGGCAGATTGAGGCAGTAGCAGTGGCTCATGCTGAGCCCTCAAGGTGAGGAAGGGATTGGGGGAGAGTTGACAGCTGGGGCAGGGGTTGCTGCCCAGCCAGGACGGTGCATGGGGCCCAGGGCTTGGGGCCAGAGTGGGAATGCACCACTGTGGGGCACTAATTTGGGTGGGGGGGATGGTGGGTGATCTTGCTCCATGCTGTTGTGTGCACTCCCAGAGAGGGGTCACATGCCATAGGCAACATGTTGGGAGTGTATGGGGGTCATATGCCTGTCCAGATGTATGAACCCAAAGTGGAACATAGGGCTGCAGCCTAGCTGGACCAGCGCTGGCCATGATCCAGCAGGTCAGATCCAGTGTTGGAGGACAGAATGGGGCAGTGAGACTCAGTGCTGCTTTTGTTGCTGCCAGGACCCATGAAATAACACTGTGCCAACAGCAGCATGAAAAGTGATGGACCAGGGGCTGCCCTCACCTCATTCTGCCACCAGCTGGTCATGCACCAGGCCTCCAAAGGAGAGGTGGGGGGGGCAGTGTGAGCAGTCCGAGGGGAGCAGCAGTGGTGGCCTGGCAGTAGGAGGAGGTGAGGTCAGCATGCCCCCCACCCTGGTTCATTACTCCATGGCAGCATAACTAGTGTGAAGGTTCTGGTGGCAGCAGTGGCAACAGCAGCAATGAATTTCACTACGCCCTCCACCCTCTTCTGGGTCCCACCCTTTGGCCATGGAGGCAGTCCGGTGCTGATCGGGCCAAGCTGCAGCCCTGTGCCCACGGTGGGTGTACAAATCTTGAGGGGGGGAGGGCACATGCCCCCCATGTCCCTCTGATGCGTCACATATGGCAGGATGGGCAAAATATGGTACACAAGCTGGGTCCAGTCCACCAGGTCATTCTATCTGGGCTGCAGTGTCCCTAAAATTTTTAGAACATTAATTATTATCTGCCACTGGCTGCCTATTAAAGATGACAAGGCACAAGTGGCAGCAGAATGCAGGAGAAGCTGGCAGCAGGACCCAATGGCAGCAGGAGCAAGGCCCACCTAGTCCTGCCTCACCTCCAGTTCCCTCCAGCCCCTGCCACCCCCAGCCTCCAACCAGCAGCTTCTGCCTAGCAGAACCTTCTGGCCTGGCTACCATGAGGCTGTTGTCCCTCTCTCCCTCTGGCCAAGAGTGGAAATTCAGATAAGAATGGGTGAAGGTATGGAGTAGGGGGAGGATTGCTGGTGCAGTGGGAACCAGTCCAGCCTGGTGGGCACCACGTGCTTCCTGGCTGCATGGCTGGGACCGCAGGACACAGCAGGAGCCAGCACATCCTGGCCCAACCCCCACAGTTCCTAGTGGTCTTCTGCACCATGAGGTCCTGGTCATGTAGTTGAGAATCACATGGTGCCAAAGCAGTAAGCAGGCAGATGGGGGGAAATGGCAGCAGTGGGCAGGGAAGGAAGGGAAGCTGCAGGGGCAGTGGTAGGTGGAGGAAGTGGCAGCAAGTGGGTGGGTGGGAGTGCAGTGGTCTGGGGCTAGGGCTGGTGGCAGCTTGAGCCAGCTGGGAACTGTGGAGTCTATGTTGTCTCCTGCTACATTCTGCAGTCCAGAAACCATATGCTGCTGGAGTGGTGGGCAGGCGGGGATGGAACAGTGGCAGTGGATGGGAAGGAAGGAAAGCAATAGAGGAAGGTAAACAGTGGAGGGTGGGGAGGAAATGGTAGCAAATGGGCAGGCAGGCAGGAGTGCAGGACCAGGGCTGATGGGGGCCCAGGGCAGGGCAGTAAGAATGCAGAGCTCAGGCTGGCAGGGGATCTATAGAGCCAGGTCAGTTCTGCCCTCTCCCTACCAGTGGCCCAGCCATGTGCAGTCCTGGAGCTTACCCAGGACCATGCACCACTTGGGGTCTCCATCTGCTGTGTGCTGTCAGCACCCCAAGGCCTTGCCACCAGCTTCTGCTGCTGGTGGTATGGATTATGCACAATTAGGAAGGGAGATGTGTGTCAGCAGGTGTGTTTGTAGTGGGGGTCCCACATGCACACCTCACCATATACATGTATCCACACACGTCCCCCTTGTACCACTATACACACTAGGGCTGTGAAAACACCTGTTTTTTGTTTCAGTTTTGGATTCAGCATTTCGGAGGGACAGTGTTTCAGTTCAATGTTTTGTAGAGCCGTCCCAAACAGCTGTGTTTCATTTCATTTTGGATTCAGAGTTTCGGAGGGACAGTGATTCATTTTGTTGTTTTGAATCACTGTCCGTTTCATTTCAGCAGAAACTGTTTCAGAGCTGTTTTGGAATCGTGATGGTGTTTCAGTGTTTTGGCCATAGGCTATAATGGGGAATCACAAAGCTGCCTATAACTTTGTTCTTTATTGCCTGATTCATATGGAACTTGCAGGGATGCTAGCGCCTTCTGAGGCCATGGAGCCTGTTATGTTTCAAGAGATAGGTGCAGGGGTTTTTGTGAAATTGCACCTCAAACTGTTCAAAGCAAACCTGTAACACTTGCTGGCAGTGACAGCCTGCTGTCATCCTGCACACAGATCTGGGGGCCTGTGCCCCCTCAGAGGGCTGTGCGGCTGTGCCAGCCTCCTCCAAAGGCTCCCAGATCTGCATGCGGAAGAACAGCATTCTGCAGCTGCTGGCTGGGGCCAGTGCCAGCACAAGCACTGGGTCTTTCCCGGCACTTGGTGCAGGCTGCACTGGGCAGATTCGAGTGCTGGCACTGACCCCAGCCAGAAGTGGCAGCATGCTGTCATTTATATTCTCCAAGCTGGTGAATGCAGAGTTAAGAAAAAAAAAAAAAGACCCGCACACACTGGCTCTGGCAACAGTGACTGGGGCCTCTGAGGGCTCAAGGTAGAGCCTGTCTGTGCAATGCTGGGCAGTAGGGGGCAGCAGGGATCATCCACCCTGCCTGCTAGCCATGTGGCAGCTGCACCATCTTGTGGGTGCAGCATGGCTCAGAAAGGCAGTGCACACTGTCATCCCACATCATCTGGTGGCCTGTGCCCCCCCCCACCCCGGAAAAGATGGGGGAAAGATTGGGGAGCTGGGCAATCGAACCAGGAACTGGGGGAATGTGCAGGGACCTGAACATTCTCTTAACTCCCAGCTCAATTCCCCAGCCCCTGGTTGGATTCCCTAGCCCCTGGTTCAATTCCCTAGTTCAATTCCCCAGCCCCTGGTTTGATTCTGTAGCTCCCTATTTGATTCCCCAGCATGGGGATTGGAAGGGACCTCAGGGACAGATCGTTGTCACCCACCAGCTACAGATGTCAATTTCAGAGCAGAAAATTTCCAAAATGTTTCGGATGGCCCATTTTGTTTCAAAGCCCTGAGTTACCTTTTGGATTCAGTGTTTCAACCATCAAAACATCTGAATCCAAAACGAAATGAAATGGCTGCTGAAATTTCACACAGCCCTAATACATATACATCCACACTCCCCATTGTACACACCACATCCACAATCCATCACACACCCATCACCTTCCCCCTCTACACACGCCACAATTTCCCCCAGCCACTCTCCCTCCACAGACTCACAGCCTCCCAAAAACCCCACAGCCACCCACACCTCACACATCCACACACACCCATATTCCACACAAACCCCATACCCACCCACACCCCCATACCTATCCATCCTTCCACAAACTACACATCCACACCCTCTCCCACACCCTACATGCACACATATCCACAAACCCTGTACCCACCCAACCATATCCCCACACCCTGCCATTCTCCCCCACAATATACAAAAGACTTTATTTTAAGCTATTATGTACACTATGCAAACACATAAATCAGGAGAAACATATTTTTAAAATCAAATTAATGTGTTGCCCTGAGGGGTCAGGCCAATGCTCAGGATCTCAATATTGCACTGATAGACAGGAGAGCGAGGTGTACAATTGCAGATGCACACATAAAAATCAATTAAGCACACATATACTCACTAGGTGCATACGCCCCCAATAGGCATACACACTCACACTAGCGACTCAGATGCACACACATTCAAAATAACCAGTCTAGGTTCATGCACACCTATCACCAGTTTGAGCCCATACACGCCACACACACCAAATTTAGACAGAATCAGTTAACAGTTACCAATGCCTGCACATCCAATACACATACGTGGATTACTAATTCATATACCACAGACACACAATGGTATCTATATTTGTGTATATATATGTGTGTATTCACTAATTCACACACATACCACCCACCTACACATACACACAAGTGAGTTCCTAAGTTGGGTGTTGTGAT
>NW_017728993.1:75009938-75033172 GCF_001723915.1 Gavialis gangeticus
AACTTTAGGTTAATTGATCTTAATTGATTAAAAGACAATGCCCAAAGCCTGCAGAACAGGGGAGTGATGCCAGCACAGAGGCTGGGACTGGAGCCAGAGCTACAGGGCAGTTGAAAAGGTAGTTGGGGAAAGGGAAAATGGGACTAAGGGGAAGTGTGGGTGTTCAAGTGGGGCTCTGGATGTGGGGAGCCAGAGGATGGCTCCAGGGAAGCTAGAGAAGTTTCAGGGAGTGGCAATAGGTGCTGGGAACTGGAGAAAGGCTTCAGCGGCAGGGGAGGACTACCGAAGGTGCGGGGAAAGCCTGAAAACAGAGAGATGGACAGCAGAAAATCACAGGAAAAGCAGCGTGAGAGATAGTCGGAAAGCAGAGAAAGGCAGCAGAAAGTCACAGGGAAACGGCAGTAGATGGCACAGGAGGCTGAAAGGCAGCAGGGACAGCAGGAAAGCAAGGAGAGGCTGAGAGGTGGTAGAAAAGGGGAGACAGAATTGGGAGGAGATCAGGAAACTAGTGGAGCTGAGAGAGAGAGAATGAGGCTGGAATTTAAGATAGGGAAGGGACTGGGATTCAGTAAAACATGACCCAACTTGGGGTTGCAAATGATAGTGGTTTTATTGAACAGGGGAGATGGTGACACAATATCGTATTGGTTCCCTTGCACCCACACCCACACACACCCACCCACACACACACACACACACACACACAATGATAGCAGGGGTTAGAGGGGCTTTGTGCAGGGGCTGAAGTCCACTGAAGTCCAGGAGGAGACAGAGAGAGAGAGAGAGAGAGAGAGAGGGAGAGAGAGAGTCCAAATTGGAGGAGAAAGTGTGCAGGTAATATTTACCTATCCCAGGCTGGAAAGGGGTCCTTGTCCAGTAGGTGTTGTCCAGAGGGGGGTCATCGGCAGGGCCTCTGGGTGGATAGGTGGTATGGCATGGTGCTGGTCCAGATGGAGAGGGCATTGCACTGGGTCTGTCTTCACTGCCCCTTTTTATAGGAGCAGACCTTGTGTAACCCTAGTGACAGGAGGCATGCCCAGGCAAGGATCAGCCCCTGGCATACTGAGAATGTGTGCTCCATGCAGGTATGTGCAGTTTTGGGTGCCTGTAATGGTGGGGTACAATGGTAGAATTGCTGTTTCTGCATGGTCTTTTGTCTTTCAAATGCTGGGTTCTTGTCTCTGTTCCTGGGTGAGGTCTGTGGTTCCTGGATGAATCAATATGAGGTGTTCGCCCAGTCATTACAGCCCATTCAGTAGAGGCCTGCTACCATTGTTTTTCAATCATTCCCAATCACTCTCATTCATCCGGGAACCAATTTACATGGGAGGGATACGTGACTCATACAGTTGCAACACAGGGGATGCCCGGGCAGAGGACACAAGATGGAGACTTGACATACACAATGGAAACTTGACATGACTTTGGTTCACTTACAAACACAGGCCTAAACCATACAATATCCATATGAAACAATAAAAATCAATACGAAAATGATAATAATACAATATACAACAGTAAGAATCAAAACAAACCTAATAATTATACAATATAAAACAGTGGATATCCAAAACCAAAAACTTGCTACCAAATTAAAAATGTTAAAGCTTATCCTAAGTCTGAGCTCGCTTATGCTTGTCTATAGGGAATAGAGAGGGAGAGAAAGAAAAGCTAGAAATAATTGGGGAAGGGAAGGGAATGCATATCTATCATATATATATAAAGAAAAACTTAGGGTTTTGCTACAAATGTATGTGGTTTGAGTTTTAGAATACATATATTTTTATTTATGAAGATGGCTAACCTCCTTGCCAAAAGGAGTACTTACAGGGGCAAGGGGAAAGATTTGGTGGCAAAGGTGAGGGGTTAGGGGTCAGGACATCCAGTTCCAAGATGGCAAATTGTGGGGTGGGGCACTTGTCACGGGATACCCTTGCAGCCCTCAAAAGCTTGCCAAAACTTGTTAAGCAGCTCTCTAGTCAAAATAATTGCCTGCTTCTGACCTATGGTGTCACCAATGGTTAGGCACCCCTCCTGCCACACCCCTCCACTCTACACACTACAGGGTGTGTGGAGCCTGGGGGTGCGGGGCAGTGGGTCAGGAGTGAGGTGCACTAGGAGAGCTTGGGGGTTAGGGGCTATGTTTCAGGAGCAAGGGGTACCAGCTGGGATGTGGTTTGGGAGTGAGGGACACCAGAAGGGCTGGGCGGGGCTGTGGCTTCAGAGGGCCACCGGCAGATCAGGGCTGCTCAAGACCACAAAACAGCAGAGGGAGCAGCTATACTGGGATCCGTGTTCTGGTGAGTGAAAGAGGGTAGGGGGAGCTCTGATTTTCCACAATAAAAAAATCAAAATAAACCACCAAAAATATATAGATATTTAGAATTTATTTTATTATAATAACTGAGGCACTGGTAGGTTTCCAAATTGCTTTTAAAGTGTAAATATAGCAATAAAACATTGTGTTCAATATAAATTTGGTTTTTTTTTATTCAAAGCATTTTGGATTTTTTAAACAGAGAAAACCATGATCTCTGAATTTATCACATATAACACAACACATTTTTCTCCAGTTGAAAAGAAACTAGAAGTCTTACTAATGCTAGAGGCATAAGAATATATTATTCAGGTTAAGATCAAAGCAAATATAACATTGGGACACACATTAATTTTCTATATCATCTATTGTATTAAAATGCAACAAACTAGGCAAACAATAATTAAATGATGTTGCTTCACTTGTCCTGTAGTCATTAGAATTAAACGTACATCCCTTTTTCAGATTCATAAAATAAAATCTAACTTCTTGAGTGTCTTGATAGTGATGGGTAACTGAAAATTATTTTCACACGTGAGTTAATGTTTTTAGCTGTTGATGTATATTAGTGGGAGCAGCCAACAGAAAGCAGAATTGAGGAAGAAAAGATAGCTGAAATAGTGGAACGTCAAGACCATTAAAAAGGAGAGGGAGTCATTAGCACATGTGGAAATAAGAGTTTACAATGAATCAGGTAGATAATGGCCCATGAAATCACGTGACTCCCTCACTGATGTTTGAATAGATATGCTTCTGCCACCACCAGGCTGTTAGTTGGTTTTAAATTTTAGGTGGACCAAGAATCAAAGGGGGATGCAACTGCACCACTCCACCTCCCCTAAATCCCCTCTGAAAGATGTTAGTCTAGATTATCTAAGAGTTTATCCATACCCAGTCTTAAAAATGTATACATGTTAAAGGTTGAATTTAATTGTCTCTACAACTATAATCAAACAGTTGAAGAAACTGGATATGTACAAGAACAATGTGTCCAGCAAAAAATCTTTAGATACTTAAGACCTTTTATTTCTGATAGGGAAACTATTGAAGTACTGTAGTATGTGCTTTGTTTTAGTTTACAAAAATCAGTCTGAAATACTGGAAAGAAACTGTAGAAGTACAGTAAGCGAGTAGTAACCCAAAATGGCTATAAAAATATCATGGCAGATTAAAAAGCTGTATCTATTGGTAAAAAAAGAAGGAAAGGTCCTAGGTAATTGTAGATAATGACTAAAACCAAAATAAAACAGAGCCTGGATTTTGAATAAAACGTTTAAAACCCATGGAGAAAAGCAGTAATTGAAACAAAACCCATTTCCATCTTGCACATTTGAATAGTGGAATAAAATTATGCTAATCTAACATATCTGCCTTATTGTGCTTTTCCGTTCATTATACTGCATGCATAAATATGAGATGGTTATTATCCCTTTGATAATAGTCTTTACTTATCTGCTTCAAATTGGTATGCTCTTTTTAAGCACTGCAAATGCAGTCTTTTGAAAGATCTTGTTTACCAAATGAGCTTTCTCTGCTTGTTATATTGTATTTTAATTTAGTTTTGTTTACATCATGTAAAATGTATTACAAATTATATTTACTAAATTGTTTTATACATTTTGTGATGCCTACATATTATTTGGTACCTCCCACTTCATCTCTGGAGGATTCTGCTTCCAGTCATAGGAATCCCATAGCAGATCAAAAGTTAATCTAGTCTGGCATCCTATCTTCATTCATAGCCAATGGTGGACAGTTTGCACCTGACTGTGACCCAGAAAATTTCTTTTAGAATTACTGCTGGTCATAAGTTCAAGCACGAGCACCAGCATTCTGTTATGGTTTGTATAAAATTATCATTCTGTCACATACAACTTGTATTTATACAATTGTCTATTTCTAATATACTACACTGATAACCCTCAACATTTTTGCAGACTGAGTTAGAAGTCATTCTAGAATAAGACACAATCCTGTAATTCAGTGAGAGGCCTGGCTATCAAATATTCAATGCCTATAGTGAGGTCTAGATATTCAAAAAATAACAGAAAGATCTTATTCTGACATTTGGGCATTTTTACACATGCTCCGGACATGGGGGGCTTTCTAATTAAAGCACCCAGAGCATTTCATGTATCAGCATCCCTGCACTTCAAATGGTGATGGGGGCACTTTTATCTAAAGCTTATTGAGCTATTAATTGAATTTGCTTCAGTGTGCAGTAATTACAGTTTATTGGAGCAGCCTCTGTGCTTGTGTACAGTCACCCTTTAGGCCCAGAACTTCAGTGTGGTGGGGAGAGGAAAAAGTTCACTTATGATACTGAACTGTTTTGAAAATTTGGCCCTGAAGCTCTGATTTATTATTTAATCTAATAGTGGTAAAGATTTTAGGAAGTGATACATGTATGCTGAGCGATTTGCTTCACTGCCTTTCCTCTCTGGTACTGACCCTCATCATTGAGAAGATAATGATCTAGGCTACAAGTTTGGCATCATCTTTTACTTTTCCTAGTCTGACAACTCTTGGCTTCTTTCTACCCCATGACAGAGCTTCAGCAAGAGGGGGCAGTTTATAAATAAGTAGACGGAGCATTCTTTTAGAAGATGAGTTAGGGGTAAATCCCTTCATGCAAAGAATGGATATAAATCTCAGTTTCCCATATCATCTGGGTATGCTGTAACCACTAGACTATTTTATGGAGTGCTTCTCTAGTCATGTTTTCAAAGAAAGTTTTAGCCACAACTGAATAATCTTAGGAGTTCATTTCTGTAGATGAGGGTTCAGCATGCTTAAGAAAGGTAAATGGATTTATAGCCTTGGGGATTTGAAGGAATTCTTAATTTTTTGCAACTCAGTTGGGCTTAAGGCCACAGAACAAATCATTTTCATTACTGCTAACAGGCAACAGCTTACATGCTTTTGTTTATGTAGCCTGACTGTCCACAGAACCAGGTCCTAAACCCATCTATACCACTAATTTGCCCCTTCTTTAATAATAATAGTAGCTTTGGCAGCTAGTACTTTGCCCCACTTAGGAGATGGCTCCTTCAAAACTCTTAGACGTATTAGCAGTCAGCTACCCCATCACAAGCTTAGTTTTGAATTGCCTGTTTTTGAGTGGTTTACATTTGGATTTCATTTAGTGCCTCTGATATCTTGGTTCACATGGGTAGTAGGGCTTCTCCAATTCATGTGTAGGAGGTAGGAGGAAAGGCTCAGATTCTGAAACTGGCAGGTCCCATTGATCTTGACTTTTACATGAGAGGCCAGGGTCTCTATAGCACTCCCACTTATCCAGCGCTGGGCTTTAGATGGGTCTCCATCAAGTTAGGCCTCCCCTCAATTCTCCTGCCATGACTTTGATGGTAATAAATTAGATAGGAGGGGTTCAGTGGTTGTCAATACAGAGGTTCCACTTAGTGTTATTCGTGGATCCAAGAGCAGTTGATGAAAGGAGCGCCACTTCCCTTATACCCCCAGCCACACACCAGCCATTGGTGCTGAGACAATGAATTATGTTGCTGGAGTCCAGTCTGATTCAGGTTCTATCGGAGGCAATCCAGATGGCACTTCCTGGACTGATCATATTCACTGAATAGGCTCTGGTATACTAGGGCTTAACCTTTGGGTTAAACCCCAATGGAGGGACTCCAGGTGTCCGGATCCCAATCCTTCCTCCCACAAATAAAGAAAAAAAGAAAGAAAGAAAAGGAAAGAAGCCAAGAGGAGCCTATTTCCATGAGGCTTGCTCCTATCCTGCCTAATGCCTTTGTTAGCCAGGATGCCACCCTCCCAGCTCCTTAGCTGGGTCAGGTGCTGTATTGAGGCTTGGTTCCCTTGCCTCAGATTTTCTGAGCCCATGCAGTTCTGTAGGACTTGAGCCCCTGTGGCTCCAACCCCCCTCTGCCAGGGTCTCTCAAATATGCCTCTGCCTCAGGCGCAGCTGGCTCAGAGGTAGGCTCTCCTCCTCCTCTCCCAGCTCGCTGAGTGCCTTTTAAATTCCCCGCGTCAGTGCTGATGGCTGATATCATCAGCCCAGTGCCACCTAACTTGATTGACATGTAGTTTTTAAGTTGTGGCTGTGGTGCCACATGTCATCACAGCTCTGCTGCTTCTGATTTAGGAGATAAGTCTTCATTATTGTTGAGGGCTTGCTCAGCCTGTCTGGGTTTCCTGGGGTCACTCATGGGGTCTCTCAAGCCCCTTTCATTACAGTCTCCAAAACCCAAGACATATTTGATGTCAGACTATTCATCTTGCATAGGGGAAGCTGCTCAGACACCCACAGGAGGTAGGAATCCCACAGGCCCTGAGCATTTGACTCATGTGTATGTGTACAGCTTAACTCGCTATTGAACATTGTTCAAAACATTTCCTAAAGGAGTATTAGGTGCCAAGCCAAAGGTTCTCAACCTTTCTGGACTCAAAGCGCCCCTGGATAGATTTGAAACACCCTTCAGAAAATGCCACCTCTTAGTTTTCACTTTTTGACTAGAGAAAATTATAGCACTTTGTGTTGCAAAGAACTCAGAAAGACCATAAATACAATTTCCTATTTGAAATATATGGGTTTACTTTGTGAATCCTGTTTGCACATCTAACAGTGCTAATTTTGCATGGCACCCTGATGCCCCCTTGAAAGGAACCCTGGTTGAGAGTCACTGTGCTAGGCAATAGTGGAGTGGAACACAGGACTGAAAGGCCCACTTCTCTGCAAACTGTAGTCAAGAATGCAATAAATGTGTCTAATCTGATCCTCAAAAACATCTAATCAAGCCCCTCTCCAACACCAATTCCATATTGTAAATGTGGGGTCTTTGGTACCAAGCCTTCAAAAAAGTACAGTGCATGACAAGAAGAAGACAGGAGAGACAAAGAGTCATCAATACCTTGATTATTGTCTTGATTTTTTATTAAGTCTATGAGAGCATAGTAGGTGGGCAGTTAACTGGATCGCATAGTCTTTCAAAGTTATTTTACAGGCTCACCACCTCTGTGTATTGTCCATACTTCTCCAAAGCAAGTTCCCTCCTGGAATGAGTCAATCCACATAAGCCATACACACAGTCTCAGATGCACTCACAGTCTCTCCATGCCCTGTGGTCATCTTCATACTTGTAGCCCAACTCTCAGGAAAACAGCACTCTAGGCATGGTCCCTGGACTTAACCATGAGCTGACCTGTGAGCTCTCTTCCTTTTGGCCCTCCATTCTCAGGCTGTCAGTTGTCTTCCTGTCTCTAGCTCCTCCCTCTATGAACATAACTCCCTCTCTGTGGCTCCTTCCACTAGAGGTCTCTCTCTCCTCTCTGGCTCCTTTTATCTCCTCCGCACCTTCTGTTCCCCTCCCGTTCCCTCCCAGATGCAGGTCACCCACTCCCAGAGAAGACACTCTCAGCTGAAGGTCATCACTCCACAGCATTTGTATAAGCACTCTCCCTACACAAAGCAAGCCATGTTGAGCTGGGTGGTCACTCCCACGGTCTGGTGTCAGAGACAGTATATCATATAATTATGAACCAGTTCCCAATCGGTGATATTTGGAAAAAGTTTAATTATTGTGTGATAGGTAGTCTCTGTTAGTCTGATTAGGGGAAATTTCCTTCTTGACCACTGACTCGGATTTTACCCTGAGCTCATGAACAACCTCCCCGAAGGGCATCTGAGAGGTTTCAATACTTCTAACAGAATCATAACTAAATCCTCTATAGTTGTGATGCTTCATGCAGCAGATAAAAGGCACACCCTGAAGCCAAATTATACATTCAAGAGGAAAATTTCTTCCAGGTGCTATAAGCAACTAGGGCTTCAGAGAAAGCCCTGAAGTATGTGATTGGTTGATTGAATATACTTAAGTGCAATAACGCATCATAGAAAACTAGGGCTGGAAGAAATCTCATAAGGTGATAAAATCCAGCCCCCTGTTCAAGACAGGATTGTTCCCAACTAAACCGTCCCAGCAAAGTGTCTGTCTAACTTGCTTTTGAAAGTTTCTAGGGATGGAGACTCCAGAACTTCTCTAGGTGACCTATTCAAATGCCTGATCACCAGGCATCTTGGTTTTCTCTGATTTTAACAAAGCCCCAATTTTCAGTTAAGAAAAGTAATCCCAAATCCACATTTTTATGTGATTTAATATATATATTAGAGTCGTGTGAAGCTTCAGGTGCTGATTCAATTCAGAGGAGATTCAGCCTGATTCGGTGGCCAAATCTCCAAATCCAAATTGAATCAGGGGACCAATTAAAAGGTCTGAATCAAGTCAAAGCTCTCCAGACAGGAGGGATATCCAGGCTGACCTGGACAGGCTCAGCAAATGGGCAGATGAGAACCTGATGGTGTTTAACACTGAAAAATGCAAGGTTCTCCATCTTGGGAGGAAAAACCTGCAGCATCCTTATGGGCTCAGCAGTGCTACGCTGGCTAGTACCACGGAAGAAAGAGACTTGGGGGTCATCATTGTCTACAAGATGAACATGAGCCTGCAATGCGATGCTGTGGCTAGTAAAGCAACCAAAACACTGTCTTGCATCCATACATGCTTCTGAAGCAAATCCCAGGATGTCATTCTCCACTTGTATTCATCCTTGGTGAGGCTGCAGCTGGAGGACCATGTCCAGTTTTGGGCTCCACAATTCAAAAAGGATGTGGATAAGCTTGAGAGTCCAGAGAAGAGCCATGTGCATGATCAGAGGTCAGGAAAACAGACCTTATGATGACAGGCTGAGAGCTATGAGGCTCTTTAGCTTGGAAAAGTGCAGGCTTAGGGGTGATCTGATGGCCACCTATAAGTTTATCAGGGGTGACCACCAGTATCTGGGGGAACGTTTGTTCACCAGAGCACCCCAAGGGATGACAAGGTCGAACGGTTATAAACTACTGCAAGACCGTTTCAGGCTGGACGTAAGAAAAAATTTCTTTTCTGTCTGAGTCCCCAAGGTCTGGAATACCCTGCCATCGGAGGTGGTTCAAGCACCTACATTGAACACCTTCAAAAGTAAATTGGATGCTTATCTTGCTGGGATCCTATGACCCCAGCTGATTTGCTGCCCTTCGGGTGGGGGGCTGGACTAGATGATCTTCTGAGGTCCCTTCCAGCCCTAATGTCTATGAAATATATCTTCAATTGGCCCCTGCTCCCCCAGCTCCAAACCCAGGAGAGGGTTATATCCCTGGTGGTGACCCTCTCACTGGGGTGCTGAGGGCCTGGCCTCCACCATGTGTCCTTCTTCCACTACCAGGTCATGACCCAGCTGGTGGCAGGAGCACAGCTGGAGCCTGAGGGTGCCTCGTGATTCCTTATCAAGGGGCCCTGGTGATAGTGTTTTATATGCTGGTGTGGTGGCCTGCTTTGGAATTGTCAAAACATGCCCTTCTGGCCCCAAGTGGTCAGGAGGTCAGCCATCTCCAGCTGGGTCCTGTCTGGCAGCTGGGCACAATGGGTGTATGATGTGGGGTTTGCAGGAGGGGGTTGGGAAGGGCTGTGGAGTTTTGGGGAGGCAGGTCCCAGCTTGACATGGCATGCAGTCCCTGTGAGCAGTACCAGTTCCCTGGTGACAGCCCAAGTGACAGCTCAAGTGGCCCGGGGCTGCAGAAAGGCTCACGGCCCCATGTGGCACCATGCTGAGCCAGGCCACACCCGTGATGAGTGGCACAGGCGGTGCTGGCTCTGAGGCAGCTGGGGCTGTGCCATGCCTCAGGGGGTCTGACAACAGTGGGCCCTGATTGCCCCATGGCCACTGCTGCTGTGGGGGGGGGGGCTATGGACCCTGTGGGGGACCCCAAACCAGGTCCCCCCACCCATACACCACCCCCCTACTGTTCCCCTACACAAGCACAGCCCCCCCACCACAAACCCATAATCCCGCCCCTACAGTCCCTACTTACCTCTGATAGCACATGGGTCCCCATCACAATGGATCCTTGTTGTGCTTCTGCTTGTCCCAGCATGCTATGGGTGCATGCCCTGTATGCTGGGGCAGCAGAAGCACATAAAGATGCTCTGGCCAGAAACCAGAGCATCTATCCAGAGCATCTCTCCCAGTTACTTCATGGCACACTTGGGGACCCCTACCCCCTTTCCCCCCATTTTTTATTTTGTTTAGTTTTATTATTTGATATCTGGATATCCAGGTGTTAAATTTTGAGCCCTTGCTGCATTTTTTCCTTCACAGTGTACCTCTTTCAGCGTCTCAAACTGGTTTGGGATGCTGCAAGAGGCAGGTGCGTGCTTGTCTGGATGCACCCTGAATGTCTTCTTGGACTTTTACGGTTTGTGAATGTTGGCAGGTTAGAAAACCTTTGAATTACACAGCTGCAGTGTGAACCATTTGGTTTATAAGTAATGTTCATGCCTCCCTCAAAAGCTTAGCTCTGTCCTGAAGAGCATTTTCAACAATGCTTCCCTAAGGAGCTACACACTGATGATTAAATGTCAAGCTGTTGAGATCACTCAGAGCCATAGTTTTATCTCCAAGCCTGTGAAAACATTTCCTGAACCTGTCAACTGGGGATTTTTTCCCCCCTTCATTGGAGGAAGTAATCTTGGACCCCCCCTTTGGGCAAAATGATCCCAAATTTGGAACAACTACTTTATTCTGTGCCAGAATAACGTGCTGTCTTGAAGGTATACACTTCAAGGCAAGAAGTTAGCATGTGGATTTTAGAAGTCTCTGAAGTCTGACATATAAGCATATAGTTTTCACCATTAACTATGGTGTAGCTACAGTGCTTCTACACTATATTTGTATTTCGGCAAGTGGAAATATAGGATGCTTTTCCTATATGTCTGTATCTAAACTTCAGAATGTTTTAAAACTCTGAATTTAGGCTAAGATTTTCTGCAGACTTTGGCAGGCGATAAGTCCCACTGATTTTTTGATAGGATTTAGGTTTTAAACTCTATCAGACTCCCCTAAAAAATCCAGCACTGATAAAATTTTCCTTTTGCCTTTCATTACCATACAGTATAACACATTTCTAAACTTATATTTTACTAGGAAAAAATTATATTCTATAAATATACTCCAAGAATGTAAGTCAGTTCTGTCAGTAAGTCAAGTCTGTTCTTGCTTTTTATATTATACATATATATTAAACTACTAACTACTGAACATTGTTGGATCAACAAAGTAGAGCTTATAGACTAAGCAGGTGCTTTTGACCCTACCTCATTCATTGATTTATTTGGAGTTTTGTGTGAAAGGGTAGAACAAGGTCAAAATAAGATATGACTGCAGCTAACTACACAGAAAATCAAATTAGCAAGAAACAGCTTATTAAAGAATGACACCAGGGGAACTATTTAAAGAAAGAGTGATATACCACTGCATTCCTTGTCAGAGGAAGCTTGCTGTAGTGAGGCTGATGGATCTGTCACTATTAACCAGCTACAAGTCCCAGTTCAGGGAAGAACTTTATGACCTGTTTAAATGCCACATTTTAAGCTAAGCTAAGCATAGCTTATGCCTAAAAGTTAAATGCCAAAGTGCTTTGCCAAGAAGGGATGAAAGCAAGAGCATGTTTCAAATGATCAAGTATTTAAGTGCTTTGCTGAATCAGAACCACAAACACAATTTTCAGGAACACCAGTGTTCTCTGAAAGAAGCCACATAACCATTTTTACTTTTAGCTCTGACTTATCAAAAATTAATTCTACTCAGAAACCATGTCAGGAATTCTGGCAGAGCTGTAATTTCTTGGAGCTGTAATTTACAGTATTAAACAATTTCTGTAGCTGCAAAGTTTTAGTAATTTTATTTTGGAACTGTATCAAATGCTGCATTGGATAAATGTACATAAAAAGACTTAACCTGTGATTCAAAACCCAAGATTTAATCATGGGTGGCTTCAGCAAATATAGTATGTACTAACCCTTTTCTTAATAGGGGATAAGGACTGAACCATGCCATTTTGAGCCTGAGCCTTTAAAACAATGTTTTGCAACCTGTGGGTTGCGACCCAAAAGTGGATCACAAGAATATATGAAAGGGTCACAAACGAACTTTAAAAATGGATCAACAAACTCTAAAAATGGATTCTCCTTTAAAGAAGAATGTGGGAAACCATGGCTTTTGCCTTGCAGGCTGGCAGCGTTCTAGCCTACAAGGGGGTGCTTGGGATCTCCCATGTCCCACATACACCCTACTCCTGCCCCACACATTGCAGGGCTGGGGCCTGGGGGCAGTGGGTCAGGAGTGAGGGGCACTGGGTATGGACTGGCCACTGTTGTTTACAAATGGGTCCTGGTATGAAAAAGGTTGAGAATCACTGCTTTAAAGCGTAGATTGCCTTCACAGCTGTAGGAGTTGCCTTGCCTTTCATTGATTTAAATGAGACAAGAAGGTACTTGAACACTTACTGGCACTGGGCTAATAAGAGCACCAACCAGAACGCTGGTTACTTGAAATCGCTTTGACAATTAACAACAATGAAAGATGTGCATCACTGTAGAAAAATGATCAGAGAGCAGTGCCTGAAAAAAGAGATTGTTTTTACACAGCTTTTTACTCAGTCTTAAACTTGGCATAGATTTCCAGGGCAGAAGCCGGCAGGTCTTGCCTCTTCTCCCCCTGAAACAAGTGTGAAATACGGCACCCAACTTCCAGTTGTAAATTAGCAAGGAAAGGAAAGAAATTAAAAGGATTTCCTTAAAATAAAATGAGGAGCTGAAATGGTTCAGCTTCACCAATCTAGCTGACAATTTATAGAATCAATGACTGAAGCAGATTCCTGTTTGTCCTTGAACGTGACAGCTAGACAAGACAATAAGTGCCCTTTTTTCTTAATTGCCATGCTTACTGTGGCCTTTAGGTCAGCTTGAATAGCAGGGTGATTCTCTCAGGAATATTTCTGATAGTCAGGAGAAAGAGAAATAGAGCAGTTTCCTTTATACTTCTTCTATCAACAAGTCAAGCACATACTTTCTAGATTAGAGGTTTTTGACTTGAGGATAGGTGCAATTAATGACATCTACATATTTAGGACACCTGCTAAAATCAAGTGCTTAGTACTGAAGCATCATGCCATGAATATAGAGTAGCACAAGTGTTGCCAAGCAGAAAAACAGGAGAGTGTTTGCTAATTTCCCAGGGTACATGCATGACTCATGTGTTTTGCAACAATCCAGCTTGAGCAGCAGAAATGGAAAGGGGGGTGCAAGATGAATGAAGGGAGGTTTGAGTGTCTTGATGTCTTGAATATATAAAACTCTAAGACTGACTTGACCTGTCCTTCAAAGTTCCTTTAGCCAGATGTGCATGTTTAAGATGTCCATATATATATAATATAGTCTATAGGAAATAACTAAGAAATAATGCTATTGCTCTCTCATCTCCTTTGTGTTGTCTTCTAATAGCAAATAGTTTTCTCTTTTTCCATCTGTGGCACAGAAAGTAAAACACTTTTCTTCATTAACCAGTAATAGCTTCATTGTAAAATGTTACAGTAACATAATTTGCAAGATTTATTTGAGACACATTGCTTATCTACTTCCATTTTTAAATCATCATTTTTATTTTAAAAGTTAAATGTCAGACAAATCAATTATATTTTAGCAAGGTCCTACTTTTTAAAGAAAATATAGTAGCATCAGCTATGTACAGAGTAGTTTTATTTCCAGAATAGCAATAGCTCAGAAACCAGCTTAATGAAAAATTATTGTGAACCCAATGTAAAGAATTTACAGTACAATATTCAGAGTAGAAAAAGTAAATCATCTCTATATTACATGCATTTAATATATACTATATGATAATAATAAAGGGATCCATTTTGAAAGCAACATCCACAATTGTAGATACCAGCATTTTTCCTCTATGGCAATGGAGGGTCCAGATACAATAGAATAGGCATGGTTCCATTGCACAAATGAGACACAAGCTGAAGTGGGTAATAGACTCCCCTTACACATCAGAGACAGTCATCATTAGACAAAAGGCAAGACAAAGGTCGCCTTTCACTAGAAGCTTCATTGGATGTCTGTCACCATAATGATACTAGCCATTAGGCTTTAGTAAAAAGATCATCAGTAAAATCAATTTATTGGCACTATCCCAGTAAAAGCTGGTTGGAGGATTCCTTTCCTATGACCTCTCTGAAAGCCTCTGTGTTAAGAATCACTACTTGGTGCAAAGGAAAGATTTAGGCCAACCTATTCCATATCATCACAATAGATACTGTGTGTTTTAAAACTCACACTGAATAGGCTTGTATCTTAAAAACACTTGGAAGGATTTGGTTGGCTTTGGTTTGTTGTTTTTATAGGCATCTATTGTTAAGCCTCTCTTAGCGTAAGTACTGCTACTGCTCCAACTTCTCCTCTTCTTCTTTCCCTCTCTTACTTTGCCAGTTTCCTCTGACTAATAACCTGTCTACAGAGGGATTTTACATTGATCCCATATGGTCACTCTAATCCATCTTGATCCATCTTGCCCAGTATCCTGTGTCACACAGTGACAGAAAGTGGATGCTGAAAGGGAGCTTGAACAGGGTATGACCCCGGCTTTTCCCCCGTTCCTCTTGCACATGTAGCCTCCAGCGTTTAAGGCCAGGAAGTTCTAATTCAGAGGCTGTATGCTTAAGTCCCATGTTCAGTAGCTACTAATGCACTCTCTCTCCAGGTATTTTTCCAATCCTTTTTGAATTTGGGTAAACTGTGGACTTCTATAACATCTTGTGACAATGAGTTCCAAACAGTGTGAAAAAGAGCTTTAGAAAGGGGTATAATGATACTTTCTGTTTTGTTCACAATTCCTTTCTTAATAATCCCTAACATTTTGTTTCAGAGTAAATAATAAATCCCAATTTATTTTCTTCTCATCATTTACTATTTTGCAAACTCTTATTATGTCCCCCTCCTCAAACATTTCTTTTCTAAACTGAATAGCCTCTTTAGTCTCTCCTCATATGGAAGCCCTTCCATACCACCAAATCATCATTGCCCTTCTCTGTGTCTCCTTTAGGTCTTTTATATTCTTTTTGAAGTGTGAGGACCAAAAGTGGGACTAGTATTCAAGATGCAGACTCACCATGGCTTTATAAAGGGGTAAAATGATACTTTCTGTTTTGTTCACGATTCCTTTCTTAATAATCCCTAACATTTTGTTTGCCTTTTCAATGGCTGCGGAGCACTGAGCTGATGTTGTTAGTCCACAGTGGGCAAATCTGCATGAGATATTTACTGGAGAACTGCCTAATTAGCACAGGCTGGGGCACAAGGGTGTTTCAGTGCTGCCAGCTAGCCGCACACTGGAGCATCCTCATGCCCCAGCCAGCCCCGACCTCAGCAGCTGAGGCAGGTCAGAGCAGCCCCAGGCTGGCAGGTTGACTCCCCAGACCCCCTGCTAGCTGGGGCTGCTCTGACCTGGCTCAATGTGTTGCAGTCCTGGGTGCATATGAAGACATAATGCCTGGAAGCAATAAATTCTGGTGTGATATGCACTGAAGTTTATTGCTTCTCTTTAACTGCATGTGTAGATGTGCCCAATGACTCTGTCCTGTGTCATAATAGCTAATATCGAGCCTATCATAATGTAGGTATAATATGAGCGATTTTTGCCCAGGTGCATTAATTTATACTTATCTATTTTGAGTTTCATTTGTCATTTGGTTACCCATTCACTCCATCATGCCAGATCCTTCTGTAGTTCCTCACAGTCCACTTTGGTATTTATCACTTTGAATAATTTTGTGCCATGTGCAAATTTGGCTGCCTCACTACTCACCCCCTTTCCAGATCATTTATATATTAACCAGCACTGGTCCCAACACAGATCCCTGGGGGACCTTGCTGTTTACTTCTTTCCATCCTGAAAACTATTCATATTGACTCTTTGTTTTCTATCTTGCAGCCAATTTCTAATCCACAATTGGATATTCCCTGTAATCCTGTGACAATCTAATTTAGTTAAGAGTTTCTGATGTGGCCCTTTGTCAAAGGCTTTTTGGAAGTCCAGCTATACTATCTTAATTGGATCACGCGACTCTATCTACATATTGGCACCCTCAAAGAACTCTAGTAGGTTAGTAAAGCATGAAAAAACCTCCCCTGCGAGTCATGTTCATGCATATGCGAAACAATTCTTTTTTTATTATTGTTGTTTCTACCAATTTTTTAGGAACAGAAGTTAGACTCATCAGCCTGTAGTTTCTTAGATCCCCTTTAAAACCCTTTTAAAATATTGGAGTCACATTGGCAACTCTCCAGTCCTCTGATACTAAGGCTGTTTTTAGTCATAGTTTTCATGTTACAGTTAGGCTTCATCTATTGCAACCTCATTTTAGTCAGCTCCACTGACTTGTTCTTACAGAAGAGTGGATCTGGTGAGGGAATGTCTCTAACATCTTCCATGGTGACGACAGATGCAAAGAATGCATTTTGTTTCTCAGCAATTGCCCTGTCATCCTTAAGTGGTCCTTTTACATCCTGATCATCCAAAGGCTTAACTGACTCCCTGGCATGTCTTCATCTTTTAATGAGCTTAAGTACGTTACCTTTTATGTCTCTAGCAAGTTATTTCTCAAATTCTTTCTTAGCTTGTCTTATGGTTTTACATGTGATTTGCCAGAGTTTATGGTCTTTTATTTTTCTCATTAGGATTTGACTTCCATCTTTTGAAAGAAATCAATTTTCTATTTATTGCCTCTGCAACTTTGCCATTTAATCATGGTGTTTGGGGTTGTTTTTGTTTTTTTTTGGGGGGGGGGAGGGTTCTGCTTTCCATTTTTTTTATTTGCTGTATGCATTTACTTTGTTCCTCCAATAAGGTGTTCTTAAACAGATCTCATACTGCTTGCAAGTTCTTCACCTTATTAGCACCCCCTCTAAACTTCTGTCTACCTAGCTTTCTCATTTTGGCATAGTCTCCCTTTTTAAGTTAAAGGCTACTGCAGTAGATTTCTTTCTAACCTCTCTCCTAGATGGATGTCAAACCAAATTGCATTGTGGTTAATGTTGAAAAGCAGCTCGCTACTACTTACCCTTTGTACCAAATCCTGTGAACCACTTAGGACTAGGTCAAGAGTGGCCTTTCTGCTTGTAAGTTCAAGGACTAATTACTCCAGAAAGCAGTCTTTTAAATGTCAAGAAATTTGGTCTCTGCATCCCAGGCTGAGGTTAGATTGACCCATTCTATTTGTTGGTAATTGAAGTCACCCAGTTTTAGTGTGTTTTTTGCTTTTGCAGCCCCTCTCAACTCCCTTAGAATTTCTAGCTTGTTGCTGCCAATAGTTTATCCCCAGATGCACTTTTTCTTTCCTATTGAAGCATGGCATTTCTATCCATCAAGATTCCTCTCTTATCAGTTAAAAGAATCTACCATATTTGATTTGATGCAGTCTTTTATATAAAGTGCCACCGCTCTACCAGTAGAACCTATTCTAACATGCCTGTATAATTTCTCCCCTGTTATTACAACATCCCATTGATTTTCCTCATTCTACCAAGTTTGTGAGCTACCTATTTCTTATCCACATTATTTATGGCTTCATCCCTACAGGATGTGTCAGTCCATGTGTTCTTCTGTATCTGTATGCTTTCCCCACGTCATTAATTGGAAAGCTTCTCTACGACATTTTTAATTTTACATGCTAGCAGTTTGATACCATTTTGGTTAAGGTGGAAGCCATCCCTTCTCCTGCTCTTAAAAGTTGCTCAGGTCCTAAGGCACTTGAAGCCCTCCTACCTATACTATGATCTCAGCCACACATTGAGACTCTGGATGTAGCTCCTCCTTCATCACTCATTCATTAGAAATTCCTAAAAGAGTAATAAGCCACATTTTTGATGGAATAAGTGAGTGAGATTTGTTTTCATTCTTCCATTTACATGAACAGAAGATTTGTGTTTCATAGTTCCACTTCATGTTTAGTTCTGATAACTAAACAAACAAAATATTTGCTATAGATCATAGCTATGAAAGGCATGAACTCCACTCTGAATGAAAATTTTACAAATGTGGGGTATCAATTTCCAAAAATCTTAGCTTTTTGAAATACAACAACATCCAAGATAAAGATACTCACATTAATTTTTAGTTTGATAATGTGTTAAGGTTATCAAATATGTTCCTCAGAATGAACAATATTATGAAATCAATCTTTTTGAAAGTGATATTAAAAAGGATGAGAACCCAAGAGAAACTGAAATGTTTGTTCTTGTTGGTTTTTCTTTGATGAAAAATGTAATTTTATTTAAAAAATAAAACAAAAACAATCAGAAACATATAAATGTACACACACACACTTCTCATGAATTTCTAACAATGCCATTTTTCATGAATAAATATTTCAAGTCTGAGACTTGCATTGAAGAATACAGCTCTGTGCCAAAAACACAACTCTGTGCATCACAAAAATATGCACATTCAAAATGTTCATGCACAAAACCAACAAAAATTTACAACTTTACCTAGGGTCATAATTGGTTGTTAGGGGACCACTGACGCACCTGAGATCTACATATCTCATCTTGCATTCTTGTTTTAATAGTGCATTTAATATGTATACTAGATAATGGTATGACCATGCACATTAGATTAGAAAATGAATCACATTTTAAATAGTCCATTTTAAGGATTTTATTTGGTGATCAGTATAATATCTCTACCAACAATGAATTTGGGTCATACCCCCAAGACCACTAAGACTTTGCAAGACTTCAATGGAGTTAGAGCTAGGCTCTTAGGGCCAGATTGTACCTATTGGGCATTTGAGTGGATTTAAATGTCTTCGTAAAAGTTTTATTCACCCTATTCAAGTCCCTGAAAATCTATGTTGCACCTCCTTTTTCAGCACAAAATCATCTGACCCTTAGAATTATATCACAAAAAAGCAATGAGGAAGATAAGGAAGACCCAGCTATCTTTTGTATTAACAGTTATTCTGTTGAACAGAATATACTAGAATCACACTGAGGTGCATCGGTTTGTTTGCATACCTAATAGGCTACATAAACTATGGACCTTGATATTTGACTGACCAACATGCACGTGACTGAATATTTTAAACTCTAGAGATTTCTAATTACAATATATGCCCAAGAAAAGGAGAAGGAGGAACTGTACTGTTCGCCTATATGTGGAAGGATAGAAGCTGCTACCAAACCTTCTGCTTTTGTCCTTATCTCTTCTCTTACACTGTAGCCCCTGATGCAAGCAGCACAACCAGTCAGACATTACTGTTAACAACAGTTAGTAAATCTTTATTTCAAATATCAGGATCAAATAGCATTACCTGTACCCATAGTATCTGCTATGGCAGTGTATAAGTGACCACATGTTATTAGAGAGGATTTTCTTTTCTTATTGGCTTCCCAGTATGCCCTGGATTATGAATGACCAGAACAAGAACTGAAATATAAATAGGGATTGGTTTCATTTACACAACCTGATAGAAATACTGCCTCTAGAATGTGGTATAAAGATCCATTAGCATTCAGTTCAACCTATGTCTAAACACCTTTCAACCTGAAGCATCCTTTGCTTGCTGCTAACATGTATGCATAATCAATAAGGGAGTAATCCAAAATCCATTTATATCAATGAGAGATTTTTCCCCACCCCATTGTCTCTGCAAATCAAATGCTAATTTATGCTTCTCAGTAGGTACAAAAGGTATAATTATGGCATGGCATTTCCTGTGTGCCAAGCACATTGCATATTATCAAATTTAATGCCTGATTTTGCATGATCTAGTAGTTAAACCTGTTTCATGAAGATTTGGAAACTATGCTTTCTCCCGTCCAAATTAATTCTTATACAAATCACTGAGAAGGGTGCTGGAAATATCTTATATCTATTGACACAGTGGTTTTGTTTTGTTTTGCTTTGTTTTGTTTTTTAAGCTTCAGTAGCTGGGTCTGAAAACTGCAGTAAACCTGTGAGTAAATGAAGTCATGAAACTAGGCAGAAAAACAGCACATTAAAAAAAGCCATCAGGCCACATAAAATGTGCCTCTTTTCCCAACATACATTCTCTCTCTCTGTCCACAAAAAATTATTTTCAAGTTCACATTAGGCAAATTTACATCATACCAGATTTGTGGCTTTCCATAGCTAGTCTGTGAGTGCACCCAGATTGTTTATTAGAAATATAGAGAAACACTTTGACAGAAGCACTGCCACTTGGTAAATGCATTTCAGTCAAAATCCCATCCCAAATCACTTTCATGAAGCCTTAATTTCAGGTAAAACCATGGGAAATTTCTAACAATATTCAAAATGTCTTGTTTCAGCCCTTTCAGAACAAAACTGATATATGCATGTATACATACACATGTGTATACACACACACACAAACATACACACTTACTTATGTAGAGAGACATATTTGTTGAAGTGACCTTTCTTCTTTTACAACATTAGGAAAAAATGATATAAAAACTTGAAATTATATATTTTTTTCTTATTATTATTTTTGTGAGGAAATTTAAAAAACTTTTCTTAGTTACATTTTGTTCCAGATCAGATTTTGGTGTTCATCATGAAAACATTTTTTTTTTTTGTGCACTGTTTAGTAATTATACAATTTTTATATACCATTTCCCAGGGAAGAGGTGAAAGTTTTTTTAACTAAATTAACATTGTTATGATGTCCCTTAGTTATACGAGGGTACACTACGAGTAACTCTGTTGAAATCAGGGAAGTTATGGAAGTACAAATTGGTATAGCTGGTCAGAGAGTTGGGCCCTAAGGATAATACTGCTATGAGGTGGAAGGAGGACACTTTGAAGATGCAGCAATTATTTCTGTACCATTTGCCATGAGAAGTAGTTTGAGATCCTCATTTGAAGCTGTCCTCAAAAGTTGTTTGCTTTAGATACGTTTAAGAATTTAGTGGTCACTTGCTGGTAGAAAAGAAGAGCAAAGCCTCTTACAATGATATAACATAAAAACAGGGTTTGTCAGCTGGAGAGCTGAGCTTATGGATCTTTACTGCTACTGACTGGAGAAAGATAAGTCCCAAACTAATTATTCTTTGATCAGTATTGTAGACCATCTACATATCATTACAAAGTAGTAAATATTAAACTTCTCTGAACCCTATAATATTGGGGGACCTTGTTGGTAGATTGAATCCATTCTAATTACATGTATGTACTTGTTTCTGCAAGGGTTCTTTCAATATGCCATGTATTGTGCAGTTAGCATTTTGGGGTATCACAGAAAATGTTGTAGGCTTTTTAAGAGAGATTTATAGGAGTCAGTATTGTATGGGAGGAATGCCAACTTCTAGAGCTAGCTGTAAATTTTCTACCTGAACGAAGTTGTGATGGAAAATGTCAGTTGAATATCTATCTGTAACCCATGCCAGCACACTAGGCCAGGTGATGTACTGGTTTTTGGATCTTCAGGGTGCCAGTAGCCCTGGGAACCCTCTCAGGCAGGTCTGCTGACTGAGGTGTCCTGTGGAGGAGCGTGTGCCTCACCCTCACCCTCACCATCCAAGAATTTACTCTAAGCCCAGTAAACACATTGGTTTCTTTATTATGTACAACTACATACAAAAAGAAATGATTAATCAAGAGAAGAAATATATATGTATAATATCAATAGTTAGTAATAAAACCAACAATTTGGATAGAGTTTACAACTGCACTTGTATCAAACAACCTTAAAGAGTAATTCATCTGGTTATAACCCCTTAAAAACACTCTCCCCCATAACCCAGGCTGATTTGCCTCTGGTCACACTCCCCTTCCCATAAAAATAAATGGCAACACAGCTTTAACTATGATCGACCACTAGGTGGCAGAGGTGAGGCTTGTGCTGCTCCAGGGAAAGTGAACTCTGGCCTTTTTTGGTAACTCAGAAAAACAAGTCTCTGATCAGTCACTACACATAATAGACTTTTTTTCTTTAGTTTCCTTCTGAAAAATACACCTCCTGCAAGCACTAGAGGATAAGTATCCCCTCACACACCCATGCAGATTTGGGATTCTCACATCCCGCTCCATCTCTGGGCTGTCTCTCTCCCCCATCACCTCCACATACAAACAGGGGATTCCCTCTGCAAGTCTCTGTTCCTTTCCAGCCCAAATAGAGGACTTCCCTCTGCATGTCCCTGCCTAGGCAGCTTTGCTCAGCTCCCAGCTAGCTTAACAATTCCTCCCCACTCTTCCCTGGGTACCTGTGTCCCTGACTACACAGTCCTGACGTGGGTGGGGAATCAGCTTCTCCTTGGATGACTCAGGGTCTCCTCCATCCTGATGTCTGCTCCCTGGAAAGCCTCAGCTCCGTTCCCCTGCCTGATGGGGGGAGGAGAGGCTGAGGCTCTGCCCCTCTCTCTCCAGGTTGGTGTTGCTCTTCTCCAGCTCCCCCAGATGCTTTCCTGTCTGTCAGCTTTTTTATGGCTCCATAGTAGCCAATCAGAACCTGGGGTTTGCAATGGGAGCTTTGATTACAGTTCAAATGCTCCAGTAAAAAGCATGCATTGTATGCAGCATACCCTCCATTTGGAAAATCTATTGTACCCTCTGCAAACTTTTTGACACCTTCCTTGCAAAGTTCTTAGGCACAGCTCACCCACTCATCTTGCAGTCAAGCAAGCCTTTGCAGCTGTTACTATCTATCTATCTATCTATCTATCTATCTATCTATCTATTCAAATCACCTCTGGTGGGATGAACCAGGGTTCCAGTAGGATCCTTCCTGGATTCATGGTGAAATGCCCAACAGCTAGGGACTATGTGCTTCCAGTGTCCACAGCAGTTGGGTAGGCTGCCTCATGGAAAGCCAGGGTCTGCCTCTACATAGAAATTAGCCATGCTGGAGATGTCTCACACTCTGCCTTAGAGGTGGAAGGCTAAAAGCCCTAAAAATCCTGGCTATGTATTAGGGACCCTAGACATGTAGATACAGGTACTAGAAATCAGTTCATTAAACTAATGCACCGACGTGCATGTGTAGATGCTGACT
>NW_017728993.1:75038172-75046105 GCF_001723915.1 Gavialis gangeticus
CAAATCACCTCTGGTGGGATGAACCAGGGTTCCAGTAGGATCCTTCCTGGATTCATGGTGAAATGCCCAACAGCTAGGGACTATGTGCTTCCAGTGTCCACAGCAGTTGGGTAGGCTGCCTCATGGAAAGCCAGGGTCTGCCTCTACATAGAAATTAGCCATGCTGGAGATGTCTCACACTCTGCCTTAGAGGTGGAAGGCTAAAAGCCCTAAAAATCCTGGCTATGTATTAGGGACCCTAGACATGTAGATACAGGTACTAGAAATCAGTTCATTAAACTAATGCACCGACGTGCATGTGTAGATGCTGACTGGCAGCCAGTTGTTCTTAGTCAGCAGGAAGCCACATGGGGTGGGGAGAACTGTCCTGGCTCAGTGGGCAGGACAGGTCCTGATCTCCACGTGACTGGAAGGTGGGTGCCCAGCAGCTCGAACAGCTTTCCTAGCCACATGGAGATCAGGATGGGTCCCAATCTCTTCTTGGCTGGAAGGCAGCTGCCCAGCAGCTCGGACAGCTCTCCCCCACCCTGCAGATGTTGGGACCAGCCCCTATGCCCCCTTTGAGCCCAGGGCTGGCACCTGGGGGAGCCTGGAGCTTCCTCTGGCTACTGCAGGAGGTCAGAGCAGATCAGGAGCAGCCCTGGACTGAACTGCTCCCATTAGGAGCAAATTTGCTCCCCACAGGTGCATGTTTAGATGCATGCAGGGCCACAGTTTAATATACCTGAATTTCCTGTGCAGAAAATGTGAGCGCATTACTTGCACATGTAGATGTACCCACAGTCTATGAAAGAATCACTTCTCCCATACTATTTGCTGAATTCTAAGAGATAAACATGATGAGGAAAAGTTACAATGTTTACCAAGACTTCAAACTAGGCTACACATTTTATTTAAAATACATGCCATGGAGCCTGTCCACCAGTGCTGTCATTGACTGATTTTCTGCTCTACTTTGATTCAATCTGCATGTTCTTTTTTAACATTATTTTGCTATTAAATTCAGTTTATTTTATGGTGCAAAGCCATTTTAAAATGTTACCATCCTGAAGACTGTTATACTGGTGAGAAGGAAGTTCTCTCTGTAGTGGTAAAGGAAGAAAGTGGGATTGTTTTGATGGCCAAGGAATAAGTGAGCCTTGGCAAGAAATGTTATTGGGTATATGTGGCAGGGTGCTTAAGGTGCCGGCCGCTTTAAGAGGAAAGGCAGCCTGAAAAGCAGACTACGGGTGGTGAAGGGGGCTAATGAGCGCTTCACTTGATTAGGAAAGGGAAGGACTTAGAAAGGATATAAGCCCAGACCCTGAGATGAGCAGGCAGTAAGATTTTGGAAGCTGCTGAGGAAACTTTGGCTTAACAGGATGTCTTCAGCTCCTAAAAGCCAGAAGGAAGAGTACATTCATCAGTCTGGAGGTTTGGGAAGGGACTGAGGGATGGAGGAGGTTCCTGGGGACCCAGAGAGGGGTCCAGGAGCCCAGAGAGAGGGGCTCAGTGTGTTGAGGTCCTGGAGAGGGGCTGAGAGAGATCAGAAGGGAAATAGCAGTAAGTGATGACACCTGCAAGGCACGGGGCATGGTGTAGGAGCACACTGAAGCCATGAAATTAGGTCCATGAGGCAGTGACCACAGATACCTCATGGTCATTAGTGAAAGCAGATTGGGAAGTCCTGGGTCAGCCTCCCCCATATAAAAGTAATTAAACCAAGGTATGGTTGGTGATAGAAGGGGTGACTGCCCACAGTAAGCAGAGTGAGCAAGGGCAGAAGGGATTCCAGGTGCTTCACAGCCACCCCTGGAGAGACACCCTGCTACAGTATATGCTTAGGCAGTTAGAACCTCTGCTCTGAAAGAGAAGATGCATCTCCAATTCCACTTTAATAGATTGGTAAAAAAGACTATGCTGGGAGTAAAGCAGTTAAATATCTTACTGCCCAGTCTAGGAATACTTGATGCCACCTCACTATTTGCCACTGTGTTCAGCAAAGAACAAATATGGCAAATTTCCTTGATATTTCTGCTAAAGTACAGAAGAGTTAATACCAATATTTCCCTTTGCCTTTAGACTGAAGGATCAATTCTGGCATTGAGTTGAATAGGGTCAACCTTGAGTCCTTACCTTGCAGTGTTACTGTTTCAGCTATCTGCAGCCTCAAGCAAGTATCAAATTCCTGTCATATTTTAAAAGATTACCTTTGTAACCATGATAAGATCTAGAGCAGAAAGCCTAGATTCACTGAGATATTCTGCCTGGCCTGGGCCACTCCAGTGATTCAAAGCAACCATAAACCTGTCCTAACCAGCCAGTTAATCCCAACATGTGGCTGCTTTACATCATTCCAAAGTAGAGAAGAATAGGTTGATAAATTTGTCCCTCTGTTTTGTTTGGAAATGAAACTTAAAAATAATCTGCAATTATTTTGCAATGTACAGGGGTGCATAATAATATAATGCATAAAGCTCTGCTTATATCCCAGTTGTGCTATTCTTTAAAAATATTCTGCAGGTGCATGTTTCACTTCCACCTTTTAATGCAGATGCACAGGGCCTATTTATCGGCACAAACTCTTTGAAAATGCAGCCCATACTAATTTCTCATATCCTTTATGGCCTAAGTAATCAAATAAACATAACATGGGTGAATGCAGGGCAAGGAAGTATGTTGATAATTACACATATATATATTTCTTTTTAAGAAATTGGTCTCATTTAAAAAAAATGAATGGATTAGATAAGTCAGTATAGAAATTAAGAGCACTATACATAGATGTAGGCAGCCTCAAATAAGATTAATTCTGAAAAATGATAATGTGTTAATCTACTGTAGTCAGACACAAGCGTGATAAACAGCTTCTCTTTATGAATAGAAAAATAATGTATTTCTGTCCCTAATGAGAGGGTTTTCAATACAATGCAACTTCTGAAAGACCTGTTTTAATGAGACTATTTTTAGCCCTTATTTTTCATGTATTGAAGGGAGAGAAGATGCCAAGTAGGAACAATCCAGTAAGCTGAACAAAAACAAAGGGGAAAATAATTTGGCAGTGACAGACGGAGTCTTATTTTACATATCTGTGATGGATATGGTTTGAACTCCTACTGCTTTTTATATCATGTATTGGAAACATTTTTTGCTCTCAGGAAAAAACAGGAGGAAACTTAATCATTAAAACAGTAAATAAATGAAAATTTCCAGGAGATTTTATCTTCATCATTGTAGGTATAACATCAAAATAAATGTAGCATCTTGGACAGAACCATAGAGCTAGTGTATACAATATAGTCTGTGTTGTATGCATTTATTAACATGTAGCATTGGATTTTAGTCCATGAATTTCCTTTCAAATAATTTTAACTGTCTCTGGCAATCTAGATATACCCTGGCATTTGAACTTCTCCACAGTAATGGGTTGCTATATCTTTGTGGTGAACTAGGATAAATTAATTCAGTTAACTGTTGAGTGACACTTTTAGGAGCCTAAGGGTATTAGTAACCAGATACCACTGAATTTCAGTAGAGCTTGGGGCCCAGATCCTATTCCACTTATTCATCTTAGGTGTCTAAGGGCAATCCTGCTTAGGTCCCTGGAAAAGAATTAACGTGTACTTTTGTAACGTACCTGCATGTTAACCTGAAGATTAAAATCACAAAAAATAGTGAGAAAAAGGATGACTAGTAATAGAGATTGTTCAATGAAGTGGATCATCTGTGCCAGGGTATGTCCCAGCAGAGTGGATCCACTTCATTAAGCAAAAACACACATTACCCATTGTCTTGCCCATTGATGCTGTGAGATCATATTCAATGTGTTCTCCCAGGGCTTGATGTCCCAGTCTTGCATACCCCAGGAATTCCTCAAGCCTTCTGCCCAGTTTTCCCTGCTTATTAAGACACATCCCAAATTTTCTGGGAATACATCTGGGTAAGTGGGGAAAGTCAGTTTTCTCACTTACCCAGCTGTCTTACCCAGCTGTGCTCTGGAGATCATGAGACTCTGGTTGGGTAAGCTGGGAAACCCCAAATTTCCCCTCTTACACAGATGTACCCTGAGATTCCCCAGGTATGTCTTTTTAGGTGGGAAACCCAGGCAGGCTCCTCTAGGGCTTCAGGGGTCCAATCATGCAGAGGATTTCCCAGGATGCACAGGATCAGGCCCCTCAAAGCCCTGATCCTTTGCCCAGGTCAACTCTCCTGCCATAAAGCAAAATAGATGTCCACCACAATAAAGCAAAACAAAGTATTACTACTTTCCTATACAGCCACAAATTTGTGGTATGACTAAAGGTGTGGATATCTGTAGAGAAAAGGAAGGCAATTTCTGTTCCCTGAGGTCTATTGGTTTAAATTGTTATCTTGCTTGGTTTGTTCTCTAGTTTCCTCCATGTCCTTCTTTGGTTTGAATACTCTTCATTTATTCTCCTGTCTTTCTTTGATATCTGCAGATAGAATAGGAAACACCTGCAATACATTTCCTCCACTTGTCTCCACTACATAAGATCAAGGATCTACCTCATGAGTGACATTTGCATTCTTCATGCATGTTTTACAATTGTACATACATACCCTGCTGGGGTAGCCAAGGTTCTAGTTCTCATGACTCCTTTTCTTTGTATTTATCATGTGTCTTGAAAGCATTTATGTATTTTTTTTTTAATTTTTTGTCAGCAATTCCCAAATTAGGTGTCTGGTTTTAAGTTTCCTGATAAATAAGTTTGCTTGCAGATGTTTAAAAACCAATTCCCTGCCCCGCACCCGACCTCCAACTGCATTACCAGACGAAGCAGCATGTAACTTCGACCCAGCTCCCCAGTGTTTGTATAGATCAGGCATTTCAGCAGAGCTTTTTGGCACTTTTATCTGAAGCTGGGTCAATCAGTTATTAGATAAAAGCACCATAAAAGCCCCATTAAAGCACCAAATCTATACAGACATTGGGTGAGCCAGGTCAAAATAATGCATTGCTTCATTTGGGCATGCGCTGGGGCTCAGCTCAGGAGTGCTCTGAGTTTAAAGTAAAACACCACTTGTTTTCTCTTTCCTTTTTTTTTAATGTCTGCACCCAGCCTAAGATCTCAGCTGGCAAAAACCCTTATTTCAAAAGAGATGCTCTATAATTTAGTAATGCCAGGTAAGGATCTCTGTGAGACTCCTCTGCCTTTTTTAGCAGCCCTTTTATTATCTTGACACCATTTTTCTACAAGTCAATTAGGCTGTGAATATCTTGAGCTCGAGCCAATGTATATAAACCCGTATTCATTTGCAAAGCACTTGAACTTATACTTATCAGATTGTAGACCATGGTCAGATCTGACCACAGCTTGGGATGTCATGCTTGGCAAAGATAAATGTTGTGTGTACTCTGGTGTGTGCTTTGCAGATGTGCTATCAAGTCTTGCATTTTCCAGATAATCAAATAGTCTAAAATCAGTACTCCCCCCGCCCCCCCAGCATGAGCAGATCTATAGCTACAGTACTTAGAAGCATCGGGCCAAGCTTTCTTTGGTCACTATCATTAGCTGTTCTGCTTGAATATTTCTGTATTTTTGACAGAAATATGTTTTCTAATGTCTATATTCACTAGTGGCCAGCACTAAGAGTTTTTTAGGCCTTCTTTTGCATTTCTTTATACCCAAGTATCCTTCATTATCCTTTGCAACAGATCTTGATGTAATACTTTAGAAATTACAGACTTTTCTCCCCAAAGGAGCCACGTACTACCAGCAGTTCTGCTTCAAACTGGTAATAAGAACTCGATAAGTACTTTTCAGGCCATCCTGCATTAATGGTTCATGATAATATTTGTAAAGACTGATCTTGTGTCATGGCATCTTGTGGCAAGTACAGTCCACATTTTATCAGAAGCTAGGAACAATTTCTTTAACAGATTAATATGCACAACTCTGGATTTGGTTCTATTTCTCTTTGCTCAAAAGCTCTAAACAGAATATCTGCCACCGCTGACTCTTTCCCTGGTTTATATTCTAATTTTAATTCATAGAACTGCAATTGAAAGATTAATCTCTGTAATCTTGCTGTATCAGCAAGCCCCATTTTTGCAATTACCACCAATGGCTTCAGATCTGTTTCAGCTATTATTGGTCTCGCGGATAGAAAGATGTGGAACTTTTTACATCTGTGCATCAGAGCTAAAGTCTCCTTTTTGATTTGTGCATGCTGGGCGTGTCTACACATGCCCCCATGACATGGCTGTTACTGTGCCTTCATTTAGTATTTCCTTTTGGAAGTACTAAATGATACCAGCCCATACTTGTGCTGTGCCGGTGGCGCACAGTTATTTTTAACTACTACATAACTATTGCCCAGGGAATGCATTGCTATGACGTAGCTGCAGCATCATGGTTTGTGCCTGCGGATGCTATGTCATCGTAGCACATTGCTACTACAACATAGCATCATGTGTAGACGTTCCCACTGACAGTTTTTATTAAAGTCCTGGAAGCATAAGCTATGGGTCTCCAATGCTCCTCATACTTCTACATGAGCGCTGCCCCAAGAACTTCCTTAAAGTCATCTGTAGACAGCTTTGTTTGACATTTGTGGTCAGAGAATCTAAGCACTGGAGCCTTTTGTAATAACTGTTTTAGGTTCCTAAACTCCTTGTTGTGATGCCATGCCCATATCCATTATTTTTGTGCAGTAAAGCTCTTGGATTACTGCATTTTTGTGCTAGATAAGTAACAAGCTTCCCTACAAAGTTTACCATGCCCAGAAACGTTTGCACTCCTTCCTAATCTTTGAGATGTGGCATATTAGAAATTGATTGTACCCTGCTGGGATCTATTGGCACTCCTGATCTGTTATTTTTTTGCGCAAATATGTTATTTCTCTGACTCTAAATTTGCACGTTTTTCTGTTGAGTTTTAACCTTGATGACCAAAGCCTTTCCAGAATTCTCTGAAGCCTCAGTTCATGTTCCCCCAGCATATGTCCCCATATTAAAATACCATCTATGTACACTTTTATGTCACCTTCAATGCCATCAAAACATTTGTTGTATATATTTATGAATCACTTCTGGTGCTGAACATAACCCAAAAAGCAATCTGTGAAAGCAGAATCTTCCATATGGAGTGTTAAATGTGTACAAATGTCAGCTATTTTCCTGTAATGGAACCTGCCAGAGCCCAAATGATGAATCTAATGTAGAGAAATATGTTGTTTGTGCCACCCCTACAAAGGTTTCTTCCTGGTGGGAGTGGGAAAACGTTCCCTTTAAAAAATATATTTATTAAGTTCTTGTGGGTCAATGCAAAAGGTGAGGGGCTCCTTTTTGCGGGGTGGGGGAGGGAGGACAGGAAGGGGAGCACTATAACTAAAGTAAATGAACCCAGTCTGTCAGTTCGTTTTTCTCAATAATATCCTTTAGGAACCAGTTTCTCTAGTTCTGCTTTCAGGTTTTGTCTTGGAGCTAAAGGAATTTGGGACAATATAGGGTTCAGACAGCTCAGTTTTATATCATTTGTTCAGCTTTCCAAGCTCCTCAGATGCAATCTACAACTTATCTTCAATTTTACTGTACTCCTCTATGGTATATGTTCTCTGAACAAGACCTAGTGCCTGCCAAGTCGTTAGCCCTTATATAAGTACATGTTTTCCTGGCACAACCACAACATGAATCTGTTCATTTTGATTATTTACTTTTATCTCCAGGCTACATGTGCCAATTATAGGAATCAGCTCCCCAGTGTAAGTTCAGAGCCTCATCTGCTTTCTGCGAATTTTTGCTTTCAGTTTCATGCCCTTTAGAATAAAGTCTGGCATAGGCTTGACAAGCCAGTCAACTGATGGGTTGAATAATGCTAATTGACTGGTCAATTAACTGCATATTTTTGACTAGTCAAAGATTATAGTAATTTTACAGAAAAAAAAATCTACATTTTTTATAGTTTCATAGTTTCTAGGGTCGGAAGGGACC
>NW_017728993.1:75046116-75080438 GCF_001723915.1 Gavialis gangeticus
CCTCAGCCTGCTAACCTCCTCCTGGAGGTCCCTCACCTGCTTTGTCATTTTCTTGACAGAAATGTGATTTTGTATTGTTTTTTGACACATTTCTCCATGGAAAAATGTGCCTTTCCTATGTATTATTTGAACCTATTGGGCATTTATACACATACTTTTTTTTACCTGCAATGTGCTGAACATCTGCCACTTCAAAGCAGACTTGACTAATCGAGTCTGCTCTGCACGTGAGCTGAAGTGAACTGCACTGCATCACATGCAGTTGTCTCAGCAGTGAAATGCATGTAAGTGTTGCCCTGTGGGGTCATGCCAACTCTCAGGATCTCAATATTGCACTGTTAGACAGGAGGGTGTAACACAATTGCACATATACAAACACACAAATCAAGTAGGTGCATATACACTCACACTACCAACTCAGGCACATAGACATCCAAACTAGCCTAGACACATGCATACCTATCACCAATTCAAGCACATACACTATACACCCCAAAAGTTAGACAAAAATCAATTGTCTATACCCGTACACTCAGTACACATACACAGATCACTAATTTGTATATCATGCACACAATGACATGTATATGTATATATGTATGTATGTGTGTGTGTGTATATACACACACACACACGCACATATACATACACACACACATGCTCTCAGCAGTTCACACACATACAACCCATCTACACATAGGTAAATTTCTAACTTGCATGGTACGGTATGTATGTGTGTGCTTGGGGTACCTGGGATACTTGGGGGGAGGTTATGGTGAGAGAGAGAGAGTTAAAGAGTAGGGAGTGAAAAGTTGCCAGAACTGGAATTAGAACTGGTGGACTAGAGAGAAGCTGGCTGAGGAACTGAGGCTTGTGGTTACTTAAGGTAGATTGGGTCTGAAAACTGAGGCAGACAGCTGAGATATTGCAGGGGGTGGGGGCAGATAAGTGGTGGCAAGGAGGAGACAGCCAGGAAACAGAGAGAGAGGCAGAAACCTGGGAGCTTGGGGCTGGAAACAGGCTGACAGCATAGAGATTGGGGGGGGGGCAGATAAGTCATGGCAAGGAGGAAACAGTCAGTAAACAGACAAAAACCCAACTCGGGGTTTCAAAATAACAGGTTTATTAAACAAGCAACACACTACACAGCCCCATGAAGTTATTGGTTCCCCCCCACATAGACACACACACACTCACAATGGCAGCAGGAGAAAGAGACTCAGTGGAAGGGCTGGAATCCAGGTAGGGAAGAGAAACAGAGAACAAGTCCTTGGCTGAAGAGGGTGTAGGGAATGATAGCTACCTATCCAGGCTGGAAAGGGGTCCTTGTCCAGCAGGTGTTGTCCAGAAGGGGTCACCAGCAGGGCCTCTGGGTGGATAGGTGGTGTGACATGGTGCTTGTCCAGATGGAGAGGGCGTCCCATAGAATTAGTTTTACTACTCCCTTTTATGGGGCAGACTACCTCTGATCTCCAGTGGGGAGGGCCTGTCCAGGCAATGTCAGCCCTGTTCTAGAGGGCTCCAGGTGTTCTTATTGAGCATGTGCAGCCTTGGCACAATGATGAATTGCCTCATCTTTTGTTTCTTGAATGCTGAGGGTGGTTTCAAGGGCTGGGTCATTGTTCCAGGTATTGGTGTTGATGGTTTGGTCATTCAGAGGGAGCTATTTTTAGATCTACTGCCATTGTCTCTCAAGTACCCTCATTCATCCCCATTCATTCAGAAACCAAGTTATATAGGAGGGGTAGTACAAGTCATAGGTTATGCAACCGGGCATGGGGATAAGATGGAGGCTTGACATTACAAGATGGAAACTTGACATGACATATGCTAACTTACATATATAGGCCTAAAACAGTAATCACACAATATAAACACAGTAAAAAAAATCAATACAAACATAATAATTATCACTTATAAAACAGTGGATATCTATATCAAAATAGCAGGGCACTTATTTGCAAAGAGGGGAGGAAAAAATAAAACTGACTACCTAAAATAAAATGGTAAAGCATATCCTACATCTTAGCTTATTTATACTTAGCTATAGGGAATAGAGAGGGAGAGAAAAAGTTAGAAATGGTTGGAGAAGGGGAGTGAGTGCATTTTAAAATAAATTTTAAAAAAAAGAAAAACTGGGGGTTTTGCTACATGAGCACACAGAAAATGGCAGCAGTATACTTTTGTACTAAGGCACATCCAAGGTGTTTTAGTTCAAAAGTACACCACTGGTATTTTCTCAGTGCTGACGTGCATTTTGCCACTTATACAACTGCAAACATTGCAGTACTGGCTGCTTTTCAAAGTGCCCATTGATGTGGCCCTTGCATATGTAAAAATGTGATTTATCTGATTTATTTTTTTTTTTTACAATTTTTAACCTATATTTGACCAGTCAAATACCCAACTTTAGTTTAACATTAGCTTCTGTGCCAGTATCCAGTTTAAAAGCCACATGATGTCCATTTGTTTCCACTGTTTCAGGGCCCACAGAGGTGCTAGACCTAGTGGTTAAAGTGTGTGTGTGGGGGGGGGAAGCATTACCAGCATCCAAGATCAAACCGGGGTTCACACACCAAACCAGAGGGGTTTCCAGAAGATGATGTCAGGAAGTGAACAGAGATCAAACTGAGGTTCCAGGACTGGGTACACAGACAGAGATACTACAGCAGGCAACCAAGGAAGTCACATAGGCAAGAGTTAGTCACAATCTGAAGTTTGAATTGTTATTCAAACCTCTTCCAGTTCTCTGCCACATGGTTAGAGTGTTCCAGCTCTGTTGGAGCTCATAGTTACATAGGTCCCTCTGCAGCTGATCCTGCCGACCAGGGGGCAAGACCCCTGCAGCCTACCCCACCAACCAGGCTGCGGCCACTTCTGGGAGCACAGCAGCACTCCACTCCCTGGCTGAAACTTGTGGTGGGGCACCGGTGCTCCTGCTTACCCCACCTGCCCATCGCCTAAGCAGGGAGTGCGGCCAGTCAGGGGGTGCACCAGCACTCTCAGGGGGTGCACATGCACCCCTGTGTATCCCCTATGCTTCACCACTGTGCTTAGTTGACAAGTCATTAAGCTGCCCACTGTTTTCCTCTTTAACCTCATAGACCACGAGTACTAGTCCCACCTCACCCTTTCCCTCCTTCCTCTCTCCTGTCTGCCTTGCCACCTTCTGGTTCCTGCTGGGGTACCTACAGCTTCCCTTCCCCCCTTCTCTGATGACTTCACCCCATGCCCTGCCCCACTCTAAATGATAGCTGGTAAACTAACTGGTTATCACTGGGCTTATTGTTTAAATAATTAAACATTTAACTTGTACATCCCTGGGTGCCTATACACAAGCCTGGAGGCTGCTCTTATGCTCTGTAATTATAGCATTTCATTTGATGAGCTTTAGCTAAAGCACCCCCACTGCCATTTTGAAGTGTAAAGACACTGATACACAAGATGCTTCAGGCACTTTAATTAGAGCAGCAATCAGGGGTGCTCTTATTAAAGCGCCCCCTCCCCCACCCATTCAGAGCATGTGTAAAAACGCCCGCTAATACAATCCTCACAGCAATGAGTGAGAGCCAGATCCTATTCTAACTCTTTTAGGCTGTTCATAAAATCTTTAGTTTAGTGTCTAGCTGCTGTAGTCCTATATTTTGCACCTGCTCTTTCTTTTAAAGTCAAATAGAAATGTTTTCCATATGCAAAGAATTGTTTAAATATCTTACATCACTGGTACAATATATATGTGTGCTTAAAAATAAAGTCTATTTTGCTGGTGAAAAGAGATAAGTTCCTTTATAGATTCTATTTTTCCTGCAAAAATTGACAGAATGTAAACTGCTCAATGCTCATTATATTACAGGAGTAAACCACACTGTGTGTAAATTACAAATATTTTGCATACCAAAATATGCATTTAATTGTTCAAACTATTGTGAAATGCTTGCAGGTATTTATCTCCTTCACCTCAAGATCTGATTACCTAGAGTTCATAGTAATTACAAGAAGAAAAAAAATCAAACTTTCTGTTTCTACTAAAAGTAGGAAAGACTAGTTAGGAAAATCAACAAAAACTCAATTGGATGAATACCATTTGAATAGGCTAACTGCCACACAAGCATCTTTTTCATAGGGCTTGTCAGTCATAGAAGTTGTTCTAAATGAGGAAAAAGAAAAAAAAAGCTATCAGTCATGAGGTGTTCAAATGGGTTAACATTGCCATTGTGGCATATCCATTCATCATGGAGATTAAAAAAAAAAAGTCAGCCTTTTATGATTTGGGGCCCTGCACATACACAACTGTAAATGTGAATGTATTTTACATACAGTAAAAGCTCTGTTATCTGGCATCCCCTGGGAATGGGGGATGCTGGTTAATCAGATATGCTGGTTAATCAAATGTGAACCATTTTGTGCACTCCCCAGTGTCAGTGTGCCAAGGGACAGGGAGGGGGGCCCCACACAGGCTGCTTTGCCCCAGGCTGTGGGCCGAAGAAGTGACAAAGAAAAGTTTGGCTTGTAGCAATGAGACCAGAAGTCCCCTGGAAGTGGTACTTCCGGTTTCACTTTTGCCGTGTCCCTCAGATGCCGGTTAGTCGAGTTTTCTGGCTAATAAAGTGCCGGTTAACACAACTTTTGTAATAACTTTGGGCCTTATCCTGAGGCCGCATCATAGTGAGCCTTGCACACGTGCAAATTAAGACATTGTCTCTGTCCCAAAGAAGCCACAATCTAGGCAAGAAAGGAAGTAGTTTTCTCCCCCATTCTCTAGACTAGAAGATTTGTGCAGAACTGAGACTTGAATTTCTCCTTTTGGAGGAACAATCTAGTGTCATAACTACAAGATTATTTTTCTTTTTAAAAAGCCTTTATTTTCATGAAGCACTACAAAGTGTTATTTACTACATCACAAAATTATCCTGCCTATGAAATTAACTCAAGCTAGCATTGTTTCTAGACAAACACACAACAGCCAGAGCAAAAATTCCACAATATGTGGAATTTCCCCCTCAATTTCTACTAGGTTTTCCAGAAGTATTTATTCATGTTGAACATATGATACAGTATTAGAGTCTCATATGAACAGTACAGGATATGATAGCTTTTACTTGGAAGTAATGTGAACATTGCAAATTCACTTTCAATAATGTGTTACAAGGTTTATATAAAAGCAGAAATATGGATCATCAATGGCAAATTATACTTATTCATGATGAACTCTTGATGTTTATGTTGATATTATTTCACTGTAACAAAATTAGCATGAATTAGTGCCCAGTTTAGTATGTACTCAGTGCTAATTCCTTGGCTTTGCAGGGAACTAGTGGACCTCCTGCGTCTAAAAAGAAAGACCTACAAAGGATGGAGGACTGGATCCACCTCCAAGGAGGAATATTCTGCACTGGTCCAGATCTGCAGGGAGTGAACCAGGAAAGCCAAGGCTGTGACTGAACTCCAGGTAGCTACAAGTCTCAAGGACAATAAAAAGTCCTTTTTTAGATATGTGGGGAGCCGGAGGGAAAACAAGAGTAACATTGGACCCCTGCTAATCCATATGGGACAACTGACAACCGATGCCCAGGAAAAATCCAACTTGCTAAATGGGTACTTTGCGCCAGTTTTTCACCAGTCCCAAAGGACGCCTCTGTCCATTATGGGACAGGAAGGCTGGGGTGAGGGAGATTCCTTACCCTCTATCGATGCTGACCTTGTGAAGGAACACCTTGAGAGGCTGGATACCTTCAAGTGGGCCGGCCCTGACAGTTTACACCTCAGGGTACTCAAGGAGCTGGTTAGCATCATAGCTCAGCCCCTGGCATGGATCTTTGAGAACTCCTGGCACTCTGATGAAGTGCCCAAAGACTGGTAGAAGGCCAATGTGGTGTCTATCTTCAAAAAAGGGAGGAAAGTGGATCTGGCAAACTACAGGCCCATCAGGGTGACCTCTATCCTGGGGAAGGTCTTAGAAAAGATTATCAAAGAGACCGTTCTTAACAGACTGGCTGATGGCAACATCCTGAGGGATAGCCAGCATGAGTTTGTTGTGGTTAGGTCTTGCTTGACCAATCTTATTTCCTTTTGTGACCAAGTGACCAATCACCTGGACAAGGAAGAAGAGATTGATTTCATGTATCTTGAGATCTGGCCATAGGGTATAATGGAAAATCAATGAAATATCTATAACTTTGCTGTTTTTTGGATGAAACTTGCAGGGATGGTAGCCTCTGCTGAGAGCATGAAGCCTGTCAAGTTTCAAGGAGATAGGTGCAGGGGTTTGGGGGGAACTGCACCCCAAATTCTTGAAAGCAAAACTCATGTCATGTGTATGTGTTACACCACAGGGGGGTGAAAACTGCAGGGGTGGTGGCCCCTGATGAGGCCACAAATCCTGACAGCTGTCAAGGAGGTAGGTGTAGGGGTTTGTGGGGAACCGTGCCTCAAGCTGCTGACAGGCAAAACTCGTGACATAGATGACCATGTGCGTGTTAAGTTGCAGCAGGCTGAAAACTGCAGGGGTGGTGGCAGGGCCCAACACCCAGACCTGCAGTAATGCTTTTCACCCACTCCCGCACCCTAACAGACACAAACACAGCTGGCAGGCTTCATGGCCTGGCAGGGCCCAGCACCCAGGCCTGCAGTAGATTTCACCCCCCTGTGCCCCAAGATAGATGCAGTTGCCCAAACACCCACCTACATCATGAGTTTTTCCTGTTAGCAGCCAGAGGAGCAGGGCCCCAGAAGCCAGACTCCCCCTGCACCTACCCCCTGCACAGCTGGCAGGCTTTGTGGTCTCAGCAGAGGATACCATCCCTGCAAGTTTCATCCAAATCAGCCAAAAAACAACAATGTTATAGATATCTCATTGATTCCCCATTATACCCTATGGCCAGATCTCTGAAGCGGCTCCGAAGCTTCAGAGCCTCTTCGGCTGAATGAAAGCAGGAAACTGATCTGGAGATTGCTGACATCCAAAGCGGCCAGATACAAAGCCAAATCGAATAGCTGCCTATTCGCACAGGCCTACAAATTAGCAACTGCTTTATACAGACCATTTTTTTTATTTGAATTCAAAGTGGTTACATATATGCTATGCCTGCACAAGTTATTTGGGCATTTTGAATTATTTGCAACCAATGAGCTAATTTTGCACTATGTATGCTCCCACTAATAAAATTCATAGTGCATAAGAGTATGTGATGATTTAATGTTTATATTGTACTAGCACCCAGTGGCCTCAATCAAGATAAGCCATCCTAGTAGTTATTAACAGAGGTATTCACAATCTCTGTTCATAAGAACTAATAATCATAAAGTTACAGAACAAAGCAGTGGTCCAATGAATTTAAGAACAAGCCCAGTCAGAATTTTTTCATTGGTCTGTTCAGCAGCAGGACTATGAAAAATGTCACTAGTGCTCATGCTGTTATGTATTAATATCCTTTACAGTAGCTGGTCATCTCCAGGATGAAGCAGCTTTGTCTTTGTTCAATATGAAACAGTATATTATGGAGAAAATAGTCCATACAAGCTATCATTCTAGTAAAGCCTGAAAACAATAACCTGCAGAGAAGTAAATTGTAAAGCTCACCAAATGCCAGATTTACTAAATGGGTCTTTATTTACCTTGAAATGGGATCTATTTGAAAAACAGGCTATTTCAGGGAGAAGACATTTAGCTTTCTTTATGTTTAGCTTTGAGCCTTTTCAGCAATAAATTGTATACTTTACTGTTAAAACTGGAACAAAATAAAACCAACTTAAAATCTAAAGTAACAGGTAAGATAAAAAAATCTCTAAATGCAACACAAACATGTTTTAAAGTTACTTCAAGGTAGTAAAATAGTCCAGCAAAAGTCAGAGAATCCAACATTAAAGCTTCAACACTCTCCTTGACTCAACCTACTTAAACAAATTGGCATGTGAATTACTTGATTTAGTTAGGCTCTTCAAAATTCCTTTACCTTGTGATTCCACAAATGAGATACTCTAACAAGGCCTCAAAATTTCTATGGGCTTGCCCAGATCTTTTGCTTTACTTTTACCACATACAGTCAAGACCACTGTATGTGGTACTCGCTTGGTTACTTTGCAAACAACTCATTCTTAAATATGTTCCCACATGTTACTCCTCTTCTTTCCATTGATAACTGACATGCCTCACTACTTCCCATCAGAAATGTCTGCTTCTGCAGAGAATGTCCCTATGCACTATTCTCATTCCCACAAAATCCTCTATATTGCCATGTTCTTACTGCTACATACCTCCTACAAATGATAATCAAGTACAACATTCTATAGTGTCATTCAAGTATTTCCTGTAAAGAAGCCTGTGGCAGAAAGCCACCTTGGTTTCTCCCCAAAAATCTCTGCCCTGTAACCATGTGTTTAAAATCTCTGCCCTGTGACCACACCCTCAGCCTGTCTCTTTAGGTAACTTGAGCTGGCTGCATTCCCGAGCGAGGGGGGAAATCTGCTCCCTCTGCCTACGTGACTTGCATCACTTACCTGGGTAAGGGTTTTCTACCTGGTGGGTTGGAATCTGCCCAGCAAATAGTGATGTATTTCAAATTGGTTGGCCGACAGCCAACCGGAGCTGGCCTCCATGGGCCCAGGTGTATGAGGTCACAGGGGCGATATAAGTTAGGACTGCCCGGAAGGCGGTCTCTTCGGCCATGAGGTGAGGCTGGAGGCATGGAGGGGGGAGTTCACAGAAGCTGTACTATCTAAAAGTAGCTTCTCCCCCAAAAACTCATGAACAAGGAACAGCTGGATGCTAGAAAGGATCTCACCAGCCTCTGGAGGAAGCATGTGAGTAAGCTACTCGAGATCTGATAGATATCTAGCTGGCAGTAACTCAGATGCGTGATCAAAAAGCTACCACAGCCAGACTGTTTGCTCTTTAGGATTTCTAAGATATTGCTCAATCTTGTACCCTGTTTTCACCCTACCCCTGTACTCAATAATGTCCCCTTTTGTGACTGGTGTGGGAGACATATTGAGGGGTGGGTCTAAATTATGCCTAAGAGACCCCTTAGGTCTGCGGACTAAGAGAGACTATACCTTTTTGCCCCCGGACTTGGGGAAGTGCCCCAAGTGCCTGTACTGCGTCGAGTACCCGTGGGACTGAAGGCCTGTGTTTTCCCCGAGGACGCAGGGCCGCGAGTGAGTCCATTCTCGGAGTGGTGGCGGCGACATTACCCCCAGGCTAGCGAGTGTGCTCCAGGGAGGGGGTCAGCCTGACATAAGGCGCCCCTAGGGAGGCATTCAGAGCCTGGAACGTGGTCGGGCGCAGGGAGATGGGTGGCTCGATGCATGAGCGCCCCCTACTGGCTTGCCACAAAGCCAACTCTATTTAAAGTCATCCAAAGATCATTGTCTTGAGTAGGAATTTTTCTGTTGAATTAGTTGGCCCTTGAATGAGGCCAGTTAGAACCCAACACACACTATGGAGGAAAAACCAACCCTTGGTCCCTTTTTTTCCAGAAATGGGGGGCACTTCTGTTTCTAATAGTGAGGTAAAATTCCTTTTGAATCAAATCAATGAATTTCCTTTAATATGGCAATAAGCGAATTAAAGAACTTTAATTCTTTTTTTCTGTTTTTGATATTCATGATATGAAAAATACAGGGAAACATGACTTATTTAACATTATTTTTATATTAACATGTGATAATATTTTGTAATTTTTAAAACATGTTTTTGGGATGCTCCATTACTTATAAGTAGTCAAGTCTCTAGTTATTCTACATGAAGATCAATAAAATCTAAACACCACACAGTAATGTAATATGTACATATAACATATTTTACGGGCAAGCTATTTTAGATATCTTTTAGAGAGTTGTAAACTGATTCTACTGTGACTATCTGCCAAGCCCTTAGCTTGTAAAGTTAGGTGTTTCAGTTATCATAAAAGAAAACTGCACAGTCCTCTAAGGCATAGGAATACTATAACTAAAATGATCCTAAAAGCTTTGTATATAAAAATATCAGGACATTAAATCTCAATATCCCCAGAACATCCAGTTATAAATATATTCTGTGTCTAATTTTACCTGTGGACCTGTTCATCCTCTACTTCTGGGAGATCTATAGGAAACGGGCAAGAGGGATACATCCCAAATCTAATCTCGGATTTTCCTTTCATGGTATTCATTTAAAGGGTGGGAGGTGCTCATCACCCAACCCTGCAGAACTATGACTTGGATCTCTTTCATCTTTCAAAGGTATGAATGAGAGGCATCATCATTCCCTCTGGGTTACTAAATACTGGTAATAAAACTTCAGTAGGGTTGGCCTGTTTAGGGTTTCTGCAGAAAATTTAAATAAGTAATAAAGTCTCTGGGGCCATGTCTGCATGAGACATTTGCTGCACAGATGACTAATTAGCTTCATAGTAAAAGTCTCTCTATCTACATGTGCACCCCTATTAGGCTGGAGTAAGCTAATTTACTCCACAGCAGGATAGTACTTGTATATACAAACAAAACATAACAGTGCAGAGAATGCCTGAATATTCAGCCTGTCCAGAGTTGCAGATGGGTCTGTGGTGCTGCATACTGCACATGCGTGCTTGTCTGGATGTGCCCAGAGATTTCAACTAGGACTCAATAATGTTAAAAGCATTGACCTGTTGTTATTTTCCTGAGTTTTTGCAACAGAAGAATTTCTCTCTTATTTTTCTATAGTCCAAAAATGAGTGTAAACTAAATGTTGACATTTTCTGAGGGGTGTCTTAAGGGTTACCATATTTCCAGTATCAAAAAAGAGGACACCTGGGGGGAGGAGGGAAGGGTCTAAGGGGGAGAAGGAGGAAAGGGGGAAGGGGTATATGATTGGGGGGGTATTGATATGCTCATTCCCTACCTCTGCCCCTCAGCCCTAAGCCACAGCCCCCCAGCCCTGCTGCTGCCTCTCACTCTTGACTCACTGTACTCTGCCTCCCAGCCCTGCTGGTTCCCCTCACTCCCAACCTGCAGCCTCCTACCCTCCAGCCTTGCCAGTTCCCCTCACTCCCAACCCACAGGCCCCTGCCCCCCAGCCCTGCTGCCTACACAGCTAGCACATGCAAGCACACACACATACTCTTTCTGTATCTGTGTCTCTTTCTGTCTCTCTTACCTGCAAGCAGTTGCAGAGGCCTGCACATAGAGCATGTGATTCCCCAACAGCCAATCATCTTCCCTCACTGCTCCCAGCCCCAAGCAGCCAAGGTGCAAGTGCTGGGGAAAAACAGAGTCAGAGCAAAAGCCCGGACATTTGCTTGCATTTTAAAAACCCACCTAGACAGGATGACAGGGGACTGAAAAAGGCAATGTGTCTGGGAAAGCCAGGATGTATGGTAACCTTACCTGAGTCTAAAAAACAGTGTGAACCATTGGTATAAGGTGAGTAGGCAACATTTTTGGCTAGAGTGCTGAAAAAAATTGCAATGTCTACCTTGTAAGGCACCAGCGTGTCAGCATGCCAGAAAAATAAAACTAGGGTGGGGGGTACATGGCAGGACACACTGCATATTAATGTGATTAATAATCATAAATGTTGGGGGGGGTTAACAGTAAATACCAGGTTTTCTAAAAATTATAAAACTAGTGATAATAAATAAAACTTCATATACTACCTTTATTGTTGTGTATTTTTTTTTTTGTTATGCATGTTGTGATAAAAGAGAAAAAAAATAGAAGACAAAAAGGGGAAAGAGAGAAAATAGAGATGGGGGAATGAGAAAGGAAAAGAAAAAGAAAAAAAGAGGAGGAGAGAGGGGTAAAAAAGGAGGAGAGAGAGAGAGAACCAGACATACACTCAGAACCAGACACACACATGCACATGCAGACAGAAAACCACACAAACATTCGCATGCACACACAGGACCACACGTGTGCAAACACAGAACCAGACACACACACAAACACACACAGAGAACAGATACACACATATGCTCAGAACGAGACACAAATGCACACACAGAACTAGATACACACGTAAAGACAGAAACACACAGAACACACACAGATGCACATGCACAACCAAAGACACACACAGAACCAGACACACACGCATGCACAGCCAGGCTCCTGGGCCTCAGGACAAAGTCTGACCCAATAATGCCCTGGACCCACTGCAGCCCCTGTGCTGCCCCAGGGAGCCTGCACCCAGGCTGCAGCACAGCCTGCTTGGGCCCCAGCCCAGAGCTCACCCATCAGCCAGCTGCAGGCATAGAGCTAGAAGGAGGCTTGGGGGGGGCTAGAGCCCCCCCCCCATATTCACCTTAGCCGTATCATAGCCACACCTCCCAGCACTGCCATCATTTGTCTACCCCTCACTGCTGAGCTTGCAAAGGTGCAGTACTCCTGGCCAAGGTTCCCTCTAAACTGCATGCATGTGTGGCCATGCACAATTTAAAATCTTGCTGTGCATAAATTTTTTAATGTCGTGCACCTGCCCAGAGTGGAGCTGGGTGTGGAGCGTGGCAGAGGCATCCAGGCCGGTGTGGGACACTTACCAGAGGTAAGGTCCTCATGTAGGACAGGCAGCAGCTCCTCCCCAATGTGGGGGTGGGGCTGGGGGCTAGGGCTGGGGCAGAGTGCCTCCTCTCTCCTCGAGGTAAGGTGGGGGCTGGGACTGGGGGCTGGCACCAGGGAACTGCTCCTCCATTTCTGGGGAACTGCTCTGCTCCCCACCCCCAACACTATGTGCCTCCTTGCTCCCCAAGGCAAGGCAGGAGAGGGGGCTGGGGATGGGAGTGGGCATAGGCTACCTACCACTCAGGGGAGCTGTATCCTCAGCAAGAGAGAGATCTTCCTTAGTCTGCCCCATCTCTGCACCAAGATGTATGTAACTAATTTGCTTGTAAAAACAGTTTCAAAGAAGACAGGTATAAGAAGCAGTGTTTGTTCACAGGTTTATAAGCCAGAAAGGTGAGAGGAACTGATGATGCTGAAACCTCTCCATCATATAGAAACATTTGGCTAGGGTAATGTTGTTATGATTAATTTCATTTGGACTTTTACAATCTATTATATTTACTATTTATAGATTATATAGAAATGAAAAAAAAAACCCAAAAACAAAACAGCATTTAATTGACTGGCTTGAGTTGTGACCCTAAAAGGAATCTTCATGGTTGCAAAATGCACAGTAGTGGTGCTAGCATTAATTTACTGTAGGGGAAATTAAATGCAAAGGAAATAAAATAGTGACTGCTTGGGAAGCATCACCATAAATGCAAGGAAAGAACACACAAATAAGCAGTGAGCAAGAAGGTAATTCTGGGATGGTCTGAAGCAACGTGCACCAAGAAGAGGAGGCAAGACCAATTCAGGAAGGGACCGAAGCGGCGCACTCACGGACTGAAGCGGCACACTTATGGATCGCTACATGTTAGAAGAAACATTGCTTCTGGCAGGGGTACTGCCAACCTTTTCCTGGTGTGGCAGGGCTGGGGCTAGCCTTGGAGTGCATGAAAGCATGGCAGGCTCAGCTGCACAGGGTGGACAGGTGGTGGTGGTGGCAGGGTGGGCAGGCAGTGGCCTCCCAGCCCAGCCCATCTCCCCACACCAGGAAGAGGCTGGCACTGCCCCTGCTCCAGAGCCTTGGCATCAGCTCCTTACCAGTAGGTGTGTGTGTGCCTTGAAGTAGACAGCAGGGGAGGGACCTGAGGCAGCGCAATCCTGGCCCCTCCCCTGCCATCTGCTATGAAGCACTTGCACAATTGCCACCAGCACAGAGCTGATGCCAGGGCTCTGGAGCCCAGTGCAGCTGTTTATAGCCAATCCTGGGCAGCTGCAGCTAGCAGTAGGCAAGCTGCAAACAGCTGCACCAAGCTCTAGAGCCCTGGCATTAGCTCCATGCTGGTGGCAGCTGCACATGCACCTCAGAGCAGACAGCATGGGAGGGGCCAGCATTGCACTGCCTCAGCCCCCTCCCCTGCCATCTGCTCTGAGGCATGCATACAGCCACTGGTGGCACACAGGTGATGCCAGCGCTCTGGATCCCAGCACAGCTGCTTGCAGCCTCCTGGCTGCAGCCAATCCAGACTCTGTGTAGCTGCTGTCAGCCATGGAGCCAGGGCTGCTTGCAGCAGGACTTGCAAGCTCCCAGATACCTGCTGGGAACAGCCTGGGCTCTGTGGCTGGCAGCAGCTGCCCAGAGCCTGGGCCAGTATTGGCATACCAAGAAAAATGTCCTCGTGTGTCATGCTCTGGCACGTGTGCCAGGGGTTTCCTACCCCTGATACAGAGGATTATAAAAGAATAAATATCCTGAATGCAATTCACCTCTACCTTCCTTTATGAAGCCATGGGTGTTCAGAAAAATCAGGATTCTCCAGCTTCATGAGAGCTCTGAAACAACCTAAATCCTCTTCATCTATTGAAACAGCCAAAATCTAATGGCTCGGTTTTTGCATTTTTATATCCCTTTGTCCTTTCTCAGGAGTTTTCCTGATTATCCCCATCAGGTAATCATAGCCCCCTGCTGGGTAAATTTGTTGCCAAGGCAACCTCTCCCCTGACAAACCATTTCTCCCTGATACCAGCTTGCTTATTAGGTAGGATATTTGTATTTGAATAGTGAACCATCTTCATTTAGCAACTTTCTATTGTTACATGTTCCACCACCTGCTAAAATTTTCAGTCCAATATGGAGGTAGAAAGAACATAGTTTTTTTTTTTCAAGGCTCACATAAACTTGATATACATTTGCACCTTCATAAAAGCACAGAAAGTTCATAACTTCATAAAGAGTTCATAAACAGTAGAGACAGATTTGCCCAAGCATATCTTAAAAATACTGGGTCAGCAGGATGTTTCCTCCCTTGTAACTTCTGTCCAATACCTACCCCTCTTTCCAATCTGAATCTTGCAACCTTCTCCCCTCTCTGATCTCTGTTCCAATCCCTTTAGAAAGGCAAGGATGAAGAGGAATAATTTTGCTTCCTCTCCCAAGCATCATTCACAAATAAAACATATTTTTTGAAAAATAGTTTGAAGGTTTTCAGTACTCAGCCACATTTCCCTTAAATAATTTCTCCCAACAGTCAGATTTTTAACAACATTTGCAGATTTTTACCAAGGGTACAGTGTGAATTAACTACTTGGTGTAGTCAGGTTCAATAGTCACAACATTCACTCATAACTAACAGAATAGTCTTTCTGCCCATTCATACTGCTCTTCATTTAGCATATGAGCATTAGGAATACACCAAACTAGAAAGATGGAATAGCATCTTCAGTGTTATTTCTCCTAGGTGAAGGAGGGTGCCAAGTATTACCGGAGATTTATGTAGAACACTTGAGACCACTTAGGGTGAATCACAGACATTATTTTATTCTCAGATCCACACAGGAAAAGAAAAGCAAAAATAAGAAAAATAAAGCAATAGTAAAATACCAACCTTACAGAATGTTGGTACTGAAGAGGGAAGCATCCTGGGAACCGCCTCTTTACCTGATCCCAGATTTGCACGAGTATACCTTCTTTAAATCTTTGCTATGAAGGGTGCAAAATCCTACTAAGAAGTTTGGGCTAGATTGTTAGATTCTGTCTTTAAGCAAAACCCCATGAGTTTCTTCATATATAGCACTACTCTAGAAGTAACTGTGGGCCCTTGTACAGGTGACGAACGGCCCTTGTACACATGAAGAAATTGCCCCTTTTAGTGGTTTAATTGCCCTTTTTAACTATTTAATTTCATAACAGTGTACACGTTCAGCGGCATACAGTGTACACCTTTGGTGGTGTAGTTCGATTTAAATGACATTTTTTACGTAGCAAACTAAAACACATCCTATGTATTTTAGTTTACTATGTAACAAATTACAACTATGTTCCTCACATGTACAAGGGCCCTATCTGGAGAAGGGGGTGGGCACAATGCATAGGCTGCTGGATGCCCAGGTGTGCTCGGGGAAGCTCAGACTTGGCGGGCTTCCAGTGCCCTATGCACCATTTCTGCCACCTTCTCCAGCTGCCAGCACACCCAGCCTCCCTCCTTCCTTCCTGGGGCAGTCAGCCCATTCCTGGGAAGTCCCAGGAGGTGGGAAGTTAGTGGGGACAGTGCACAGGGTGCTCTAAACCTGCCAAGCCCAAGTTTCCCCGAGCATGTTCGGGCTTACAGCACCCCATACAAAGTTGGGTCCAGCAGGTGCTGTCTGTGAGCTGGGGCTGCACCCACACACCTAGCACCCTACCCAGGTGGCCACGGGGGACATCGCCACTGTGGAGGGAAGCACTTCCCCTCCCCCCCTCAGCTCAGGGGCTGCATGACTCAGTGGCAGCTCATGTGGGCAGGCTCCACTGAGAATAAAAAAATTAAAAGCAGTGAGGGGCCTGGTCTTTTTTTTTTCTTTTTTTTTCTCTTGGAGCCTGCCTGCATTTCCCACAGCTGGGGAGTGAGCTGCCAGCAGGTCGTACAGCCTTTGAGCTGTGGTGGACCCTGGTGCTTCCCTCCATGGTGGTGATGCCCCTCCCCCAGGCAGCATCCATGCACTGGCACTCTGCCCAGGCAGTCCCGTGGGGCACTGCCACCATGCAAGGAAGCACTGGGGTTCCCCACAGCTCAGGGGCTACATGACTTCCCAGCTATGGGAGATGCAGGCAGGCTCCAGGGGGAAAAAAAAATCACTGTTTTTTTCTTCTTTTTTTTTCTCAGCAGAGCCTGCCTGTGTGAGCTGTGGGTGGGGGCATGGTGCTTCCCTCCATGGTGGTGGTGCCCCCTGGAACTGCCCCAGCAGAGTGCCAGCAGGCAGGTGCTGCCCAGGGGTGTTACCACCATGAAGGGAAAGCACCGGGGCCCCCCACAGCTCAGGGCACATTGGCATGTCACCCCCTAGCTGTGGGAGATGAAGACAGGCTCTGGAAAAAAAGAAAAAAGGACCCCCCCCCCCCCCTGAAGCCTTCCCTCAGTTCCATGGTGGGGAAGGGTGGGGGGACACATGTACAAGAAGCCTATGAGGGGACAGTGCTTGAGACAGTTACTTCCCACCTATCCCTGTGCTCCTGTTGCACACAATATTTCCTGGGCTGGCCTCTTTATACCAGTGTGGTAAGGGGGGCATACTTTCTATTCACTTACTGTCCTGCTTTAGAGATGCTTACTGTATGACCCTACTCCCTTGGGGGAGAGTACAATTACTATAGTCGATAAGCTACCAATTTAATTCAAGTATGTTGTAAAAATTAGACCTGACGAAGAATATCTTGCATTCAAAAGCTTGTCTAATGTTATCCCTGCTACATACTTGGTCCAATAAAAGATATCAGCCTAAGAAATCCTTGCCTCTTGCATAATTTCTGGAATAGCATGGCTAAAACATCACTCTTACATTACTGTACAGAGAAAGGCAACTTTATCTTATTAAAACACCTGGCAAATGCAATCATGATTTATAAAGTAGCATTGTTTCTTCTTGCCACCTATTTTTCAATGTCACTTTTTTCTGATATTTGAAAGAATGCAGCCCAACTGGGGAAAAAAATATTATCCTACTTTTACACATTTTAACAGGACCAGGCTGGTAAATTTTACTGTATAATTCTGTACTATTAATTTAGGGTGAACTGAGAGGAACACAGAAAGAAGGCTTGTGCTTTGGAAGAATTTTTTCTAGTGACAATGATAGAGTTTTAAAACAAACAACATAGTTTTTTTGTTCTCATCTAGCTTTTATTATAATTCATCAAGTATTAGGTTAACGTCATTTTCAGCAATACCAGTTTTCTATTACTTTCCAAAATGGCATTACTTTCTTATAATTACATTTAAATGCATGTACCTTCTATTTGTCTTATTGAATGAAGAGCTCTTTGGAGAACAACATTCTTGTTTTGACATTTCCATAAAAAGTTCATTTTTTCCCTGTACCTCCAATGTTATACTACAGAGTTGACTTTACAGCTATTGCAACCTACAGAGTATCAAAGCTTTGCAAATAAAAGGTTACTGAAAGACATCTGGCAATAAAAAATTACAATTTGTGTTATCAGCCTCTGGTGTCCAGAGTATTGTGCATTGACAGTTATGTTTCTAAATCATTTCTATCACTTCCATTTGAAATATCATATATTGATTATGAGATTAAATTAAAATCATTTTTATTTCACACCTTTAGATTGGAAAGGAATGGCATTTTGATCAGAAGACATCAGTCCCAGCCAAGGTTACACAAATTGTATTAGAAGCCAAAGAAAAAAGAGGTTAAATATAAATCCTGATCTTGAAGTTTGGGCATTGTTGGCACAAGGGAAACAATTGCTAGATATACATATTATATTTGAAAACAAAATTAAATATTGATGTGGCAGGGCATAATCCATGAACTTTTGCTTTCTTAAAGTCATATCTGAAGTCATAGTAAACTCTAAGGCCAAGGGTTTGCCTTACTAGGCCAAGGTAGCCCATTGTGCTAATATGATCAAAGATTACATTAGCATTTTGGAAGAGCATTTAAGGAAACAATGTTGTTATCACCACATCTATTTGCCAGCTCCAATATTCAGATTCCATTTACAGGTAGGACTACTAGAAGCTTCTTTTTATGCTGCATGAGGCTTCAACTTGTATCTCAGGATCTATGGCCATACACATTAACCACTTTCCCACAATACTGCTGATTCTGGCTTTAGAAACCTTCAAATGCTTGCAAAGAAAAGTAGGGTACATTAGCTCACCTGACAGTATTCATAGTTTGGCTTCAAAACAGATGCAAACAGGCTTATATGAAAAAAGTATGGCTGAAAACACTAGATGAGAAGGCACAAGACCTGGGCTCTAAAGAGTGTGGTCTTCAGTCATTAACCATTTCTTCTTTCTTGCATTAACCTATGCATATTTAAGAACAAGTTTAAAATCAGGCACATATTGTCTTTAAGTGCCATTGATTCAAACAGATTAAGTCTCTGAATATATTTTTAAAATGTTTCAGTTGTATTCTGAATTTGGAAATTTCCTGAATTCAGTTATATATTTCCTTGGGCATCCACTCACAACCCTCTGAAAATCAGCAATTAGAAATCTAGGATTTTTTTTTTGTTGATATTAAATTTAAGTGGAAGTCAAATATTAAGGCTTGTTAAGGTTCTCACAGAATTTCATCTGTCCAATACTGACACAATAAGGGAGAAAATAAAAAAACCTATAAAAATTGGTTTATTGTAATTTTGGAATATAAAATAATCATTATACATTAATTATTATTGCACAGTAGTGCAATATAAACTCTGAAGGTATTGGCAAAATGTGGTTATCTTTGAATATAATCTTATTTCTCAGTTTCCTGAGTCTGAGGATAGTTACAAAACTCCTGTAATGTGTTTCTCCTTAATATACTGATATAAATACTCAGCTCCAATTTAGTGTTGTATTTATCTGAAAATATACAGCATAAACATTGTATCATCCCATAGTGAGGGGTCTACCCAAATCAAGGAGGCAGGCAGCTTATTTAATGGGCAGATCATGGGGCTGGCTGCCATTTTCATGGGTTTATCACAGCAAGCCCAACCACACCTCTGATTGACTAAGGGTCTCAGGTGGCCCCACCGCTAACCACTGATTGGTTGTGAGGGTTGTCTGTCATATGGCCCCTTCCCTCACTGATGATTGACTGGAAGAGATACTCCTCATGTGGCCCTGCCCCTCACTGCCAATTGGTAGAGAGTGGTAGAGCTGTATGACAGGCAGACCTCTCAACCAATAAATGGGGAGGGGGCAGCAGCAGCCATCTTGGCCGCCCCTTCATGCCAGCAGCCCCCTTTCCCCTTCCCCCTCCAGCAGGATGTATGGCCTTGCTGCAGTGGTCACGAGGACTGCTGGCCACTACTAGGGAGCCAACATTTTATTTTCAGTTTTTATTTTTTTTTATTTCCACAAAATCTGCAAAGTTATGATTTGAGTATGTCCCTATCTATAGCACCTTGTATTCTATTCTCTTTTATTTATGTACATACGTAAGTATAAAGTTTCTCATACAAATATTAATGATGTCAATGGGAAGATCCTTATCCATTTCACTGAATTTTGGAATTGGGCAACTCTTATACACACACACAAAAATGAAGTGAAGGTATTGCACACATTCTTTTTTACATTCTTTTGTGCATCTGGTTACATAACATGTGCTGGATTGTGTCCCAAGCTTTGGCAAATTAAATCTGAGGTTCTACCATTGGATCACCACTACTTACTTTTATTCTTTTTGCCTTAGTGGTCTCCTGGAATTTCAGATATACTTAGCAGATACCCAAATTGCCAATTAATAGAATTTTTCAAAAGTTGTGTAAATAACGTTTCTTATAAAAAGATACGGTATTAATATTCAATAGCCTTGGTTCAAAACATTGAAATACATAAATGCTAGATAACAAAGATTTTACTGTATTAAGTAACCGGAAATTCTATTAACCAGAATTTCCAGACAGTTGGGCGGATGTGATTGGGGGGCGGGTGAGGAAGCTCGCATGCAGCAGCCACTTCCACCACCCCGTGCTGCTGCTGCTACTCTGTGTGCAGCTACCATCAAACACCTCCCCCCACGCCCCACTCTGCCTTATCTGAAACCCCCTGTCGGGTTATTTCAGATGACCAGAATTGTTACATAACTGGCAATCCCTTTACCCAGCAGATGCTGGATAACAAAGAATTTACTGTACTACTACAACTGTAGTGTTTTGTAAGATTACTATAAAATATTAAAATTTATTTACAAGTAACATGATGTTCAGCAGTTTTTCATACACTCTACCTGGCCATTTTTCAAAGTATAAGTTGAGAAATTGAAAATGGCTAAAATATTCCTTAGGCAATATACTGGCCCCCGGTCCTCTCTCAACTTCAATCCACCAGGTCCGAGACCTTTACAAGCTGTTTGCTGGTTTCAGCCCCTGTATAACATGAAATACATCCCATAAATTCAAGCCTTGGCATCCCCCTTTCCTGTAACCATACATCCAGTTACAAAATACACTGTAAAAAAAGAGAACTATAACACAAAAGCCAGTTATCTCTCACAGGAATTCATGAGAGCTCCTTCCTCTTACAGGGTTAGAGCCAGTCTGAACTTCTAGCTCCAGGCTCAGGCTTATGTGGTCCCTTTCCTCTCCCCATCTGTTCACCTGACCAATTCCTTCTAGTAATAGGGTCCAGGTGTTGCTGTTTGACTCCATTAAAAGCCTTCCATTCCCCTGCTTTCATGCTGAGCCTTGTGGCCCTTTTTCCTAGGCTGCCTGTCCTATTATTTTTTGCAGCTAGGTCTCATGCAAGTTGCCCCTGTTCTGCTGACTTTTTCTTTCAGTACAAAGGTTGATCCTTTATCCAATTATACATAACCTGCACATTGCAACTTATTTTCCTGTAAGCTGCACTTCCCTAGCTTGCCTTCTGCCACTGCTCTTACTTCCTTCCAGTACTATGGTAGGGGTCCCTTGCTACTGCAGACAAGATAAAATTACTATTAGGTGGATAAATGTCTCCACAAATGCAGGGACTAATTATAAATGGATCAGTCAGGATGTTTCAAGTAGGGTTCCTAAGAGGTCTGTCCTAAGTGCAGTGTTGTTTAACATGCTTATTAATGATTTGGATACTGGAATAGAGAGCTTGCAGGTCAAGTTTATAGATGGTACAAAAACTGAGAAGATGGCAAATACTATGAAAAAGAGGAGTAGAATTTAAAAAGCTCTTGATAGATTGGCGAGTTAGAATGAAGATCACTATAGAAGAACGTAAAGTGCTACATGTATGAAAAGGTCATTCAGCATACATCTACACTGCAGATTTCACTGTCGTGTAGGGATACCTGAATTAGCTGTAGGCAAGCTAGCTCACATACAAGTAGCAGTCCAACTGCAGTGGCATGGATCTCCATGCTGAGAAAGGAATTTGAATATGGTCCATATATTCCTGGGATGTAACCCTCAGGCTTTTAGTAAAATCTGAAATATGCTGCAATGGTTGAACTGATCCAAACTGTCAACTGTGTCTTTTAAAAATCCTGTGGTGTAGTAAGCTATTCAGCTGAAGTAAAATATATATTTATTGTGGAATATTGAAATGGATACAAAAGATTTCAGACTGCAGGTTACTATACATGTATTGTTTGATGGAAACCATACTTGTTCTAGGTACATTTTCAAATTCACAAGTGCTTCTAAAGTCAATTAATCAAGAATCTATATCTAAATCTAATTCTAAATGGAATGGAATATATATCTAGATCTATAATTTTACACTGGCAGGGGCCTTTTATATAGTGATTCCATTTGGCATATCTGCCCAATTCTAATTCAGTGGCAGGCTTCCATATATTGAATCTGCAGTTTCTTTCTTTCTTTCTCTTAAAGTGTTATGAAGAGGTTTGGCAATCTTATGCAATGTCACTAGAATCACCATTTGGGATTAGGCATGGGGAAAAAAAAACAAGAGGAATTTACGTATAGAGGTAGTTAGTATTGATTGTTTGAAGTCAGGCAGAAGGTAGGGCAGAGTGACATCTTAGGCTAAGTACATGAGTTCAAGAAGCCCACAGAGGAAGCACTCTACATTTCTGGTTTTACTAAAGTGACCCTGTTTAAAGCAGAAAGAAGTAGAACACATTACATTTGGGGGGTGGGGGTGGCTCAGAGCCTGCCTGCATGGCCTGAGTGTGTGTGTGTGGGGGGGCTCTCTCATGCCTCCTAGCATGCCTCGTGGGCTTCCTGGGCTGCCAAAGACTCCCAAATGTAGCCAAATGTCTGAGCCACCACTGTTTGGCTGGTGGGGACATCATAACCACCCACTTGGTTGGGCTGATGCAGCAGCAACTCATCATGGCTACAAACCATCAGCTGGGCATCCCACACATGCCCACCCAACACACTGTGCACCTGCTTAGTGTCTGTGTGTTAGATGTTTGGGGTGTGTGTGCATGCATGTGTGTGTGTGTCCTGGACACCTGGGTTCTGTATATGTGAGTCCGTGTGTATCCCACACACACACACACACACACACACAGAACACAGGCATCCTGGCCACTCACACATGCCTATCATGTATATATATACCTGCAGACCCACACACACATGCAGAACCCAGCAATCTGGGGCACGACTGTTCACCAACTTTCATGTGGCTTATGAGGATGATGCCTGCCCCATTGTGCAACTCCCCATCCCCCAGAGTGACAGAAAGTGGATGGTATACTCCCAGGGTCGAGGCATCTTCCCTGTTCCTGGTGATGAAACAGAAAAGGTCCTTGTTGAATGGTATGCTCTTCCCCCAGCCCACAGACAGCTTTCTAGCATCAAGCATGCAGTAATACTGCCTCCTCATCAATGTGGTCTTCAATGTGGTCCTCAAGACATTGCTCCCAGGCTGTCTTGTAACCCCTCACCTGCTTCTCCTGGCAATGCACTTGAAGACATTTCTGATTTGATGCCTTATCTGGAGCTGGCACTCAATGTCTTGCTTGCCCCAGATGGTGATCCTTTATTTCCCTGAAGTGCCATTTGCATCCCACCTTGTGGCTGTTGGAGGTGGATGTGCTGGGTTTGTCCATGGTCTGCAGTGGTGCCTGTTGGGGTCTCGGTGAACATAGGTGGGGGAGGGTCTGGCTGCAAGGGGGTGGGTGGAAGGCTGGAAGTGTGGATGTATGGGTGGATGGATGGAAGCAGCAGCAGATGTACAAGGGTGCAGTTCCCAACATGTAGTTCTTGCTCTCGCTTCAGAGTTTTGGGGTGCCTGCTCTAACTTCATCTGGGCTCAGCTGCTCATCTCATCTCCAGAATCTCAAATTGTCCAGGGGTTTTCAGATGACTTCCTGTGATTCTGGCAATGCCTCATATCCTGATCCAGAATGTAAAATTCAAGGGTCTACTGCCCACTTGGAGCTTTAGGATCATGGGGTATCTCCCTGTTTACCCCAGCTTGGAGGTTCAGTGCACCTATCAGACACATCCTCCCCACACACTGAACTACCCAGTTGATTATCTACTAGTTATCTGATCAGTGAGAAAGAAAAAGGGAAGTCAATCTGTACTGAATGAGAATTAAAGACATGACAGGAGCCTTCCCTCCGAAAAAAAAAAGTAAAATAAAAAGGAAATGGTAAATGTTAGGGTCTAACTCAACCACATTTACTTTACACCCTTATAATATGGGGGACTTTAGTTTAGCCTATTCTATTAGCGGGATATTATGAATATCAGCCCCAAATAGTACTTGCCAAATTTTATTAGATTTCATTTTCTTCATTTTTTCTTTCCCCATCCCATAACTGGCGCTATATAAAGTCCCTGTTTTGAGGAGATTTCAGTATAAATATAGATGACACAAGTGTTCAGGCACAAGGCACCACACTGTCAAGTGATTGTTTTGCATTATCATGAATTTATATCAATATTTAAAAAAAAAGAAATAAATACATCTAGATATGTAGTTTATAAACCTGGACAAGGTAAAATGTTTGGATGACTCATGGTGGCAGATGCAGTATGGAGAGGCATGAGATTTTAAAAAGGAAGAGGATTATGGAAGAGGCCTGAGACAGAAATAAGAAAACAACTCCTCTCATTACTTTCCATCATCTGGAACTGTAACCCTTTAGGAAGAGGCATAAGAAGAATGATTCTATACTTGGATTAAAATCAAAACCATATGCCAGGTTCAGATCTAAGACTCTAATGCAAACACTCCCCCATGCACCTAAAGTGAAATTTCATACTTAAAGTTTGATCTCTTCTGTACATGAAAGTGATTTTTGAATGAACTAGGCAAGTCCAGAAAGTTTTGGTTCAGAGTTGAGAACTAACCTAAGTCTCAAGCAAACACAAACTTCATTTGAACAAGATGCTATCTGCATCCGAATATTAAAAAATACTTCTGAGTGCAAGCAGCTGCTTACTGCATCAGGTGCATCACTTTGGAGAATGCAAGATAGAGAGAGTAGATATTATGGATGACAGATGCCAAAAACAAAAAATACAGTTTATATTTTGGTTACCCCCCGCAAAAAAAAAGCCTTCAAATGAAGAAATCGGGGTGCTATTAAAATATTGCAGGCATTTTGCTTCCTATTTTACATCCACACATGGAATTAGCTCTTATTCTTACTTTCTTTACAGATGTATAGAGCTTAGCGGCTTCACCTGATAAGCTTTAGCTGGCTTCATTCACTCCTGAATGTGCTGTCTTTTCTCTCCCTCTTCTCCAAACTATAGAATTTTTTGCATACTTGTAACTGCTTTTAATGATTACCTAGCTTGGGAAGTGATTTTCCTCAGCTCAGGCAATTTCTCTAATTCATTGCAAGGAGACAAAACAAAGGCAAGCTACAGATGTACCGTATAAAGTAAACAGGATAGGACAAAGACCCAGTCCTGCTCCACTTGAAATCAAGGGGAAATTACCCCAATTTCTGATTTAAGTGTTACTATATTTCAACAAGATGAATGTGACTGAAGGATTGTGTGATAAACATTAAAAAAAAAACCTTCCCCCGCCAAAGTGCACTGCACCTTCCATTAGGTGACTTCAAAACACATAATGGTAGTGTTCCTGCCCTGAGTACAAACATTCATTGCCTTTTAAAATCTTCAAAGAATTTCTTGGTAATCAGTGCATTGTCCTGCCCCAGCGGATTGTGACTCCACTGCCCGTCCTGCAAATATACAATGCCTCTGATTGGCTGTAATGTTAGGGCACCAGCTAATTAGGCAATTAAAAAAGAACTGCTGGACTATTAACACCTTGCCAAATACCTGGTGTTCCTAAGTCATCCTTCCTGGATCATATGCCAGCAAACGGGACAACCTGACTGCCTCCTGGGGCTTCAGGACACTGACCCTGTTTATCTAGTGGCTTTCAACATTCTGCACAAAATTTAGGGAATCTACTGGTTCAGAAGGGAAAATCAAATCACTGATTCTTTTACAGGCAGCAGACTGGGAAGGTGAAGAAGCAGTTTTCTCTCCTCCCTTTGAAGAATGTGAGGTGTTTCCTAAGAAGAACATCATAGATGCTGTGTCCCAGAGGTTTGTTTGTTTTTAAAGGGGGCTTTACTCTAAGAAAGGAACACAACATTAAAGCTAGCAAGACCACCAGACATTACTATTCATATAGCCAGGAAAAGTGACAACTGTAAAATGGTAATTAATAAAACAAACCATGTGGGAGTTTGACCCAAAAAAACAAACAAAAGAGTTCCCAGAGTTGGCTGCCCTATTTATCTCAGAGACTCCTAGCAACATACCTCATACTCTGTAACAAACTGTCTAAACCAGCTTTCTGTCCCATGCACATGGTTCCAACCCATTACTCAAGTGACCAGAATGATTAGAAATTGGCTTTGATGCATGAGAACAGGGAAACATCCTTTGCTTCCTTATGGGCCACTGAATGCATCCATGGTTCCTGGGACTTCGAGTCTGTGAGCTGGACTCATGGGTTTCTGGTTCTACATCCTATATTGAGCACAGACAATGTAAGTGCATCTCACAATCTATATTTTCCATATGCATTCAGTTTCACTAGACATGCTAGAATGTAGTGATACTATATATTATATATGAGTATATGTATGAGTAGGTATGCTGATGCAGATTTTGTGCGTGTTCAAGTATATTTTTTCCTTCCATTAGGGAACTTGCCATTGCCAGAAATCAATGCAGATCAGTTAACTCTTAATAAAGGTTAACTGAGCAAAGGCAAAATAGCAGCAGACCCATACTCAGCATTTGCTCCCCTGCACCCATGACAATATGTAATAAGAGAAATTCAAATAAGCAATTTTCTTTGTGTGGGTGGATCTATGCTACCCAGGGGGAGTATGCAAGCAGGCCTGGGGATAAAGGCTTCACTGATTGGATAGAGGCTTCACTGATTCTTTCCAGTGACAGCCTGGAGGTGGGGCCCACCCATGATTCAGGCAGAGGAATCAAGCTCTGGCTATTGTTTGAGTTCCACCCTGTGATGGGGGAGGGGGAGAGGGGTGGTGAGCAGGGTGCCATAAAGCCCCATGGTTTCCTAGTAGAAAGTAACCTAATGAGTCAGGATGGAATGTGGTACAGGTGTTCATTATGGCATTCTAACCTACAGTGCTAAAGTCTGATATCATATCCAGCCAGGGTTATCTTAACAGTGGGATCCACCACTTTTACAGCACTATTTATGCCCTCATTGTGTGTTGAGTTACAGCTGTAGAGTGCTTTCTGCATGCCTACCATGAAATAAATGTCACTTCTGTACCTGGCCTCCAAGACTAACTCATTTGGAGAGGCATATATGTTCATAGGCTGAAGCCTATTTTGTCAGATGCTAAGAATTAACTTATGTATAAAAGAGTTAATTGAATCAGGTAACATTTTTGTTACATTTGAGGGGACCAGGAATATATCAAGTACAAGAAATGTTACTTCCACAGCTTAAAAAAGACATGGAAAAGTTAGAGAGGGTCCACAGGAGGGCAACAGGAATGATAAAGTACTTGGAGAGCAAGTCTTATGAGAAGAGGCTGAAGGAGCTAGGTATGTTTAGCTGGTAGAAAAGGTGCTTAAGAAGGTACATGCTAGCAGTCTTCAAATACCTTTTCTCCCTTGCTGCAAACAATAAGATGCAGACCAATGGCCTGAAGTTGCAGCAGAGTACGTTTTGACTGGATATCCTGAAAACCGTCTTCACTGTTAGAAAAGTGAGGCAGTAGAATAGACTGCCTAGGGAAGATGTGGGACTCCCCATCACTGGAGGTGTTCAAAAAGAGGCTGGACAACAAGCTTAGTGGTGCCTATGTTCTACTATGGATATTTCCTGTACTTTCGGGCTTTGCTCATTGTGACATTAGGTCTGGGAGGAAATTTCACACCCTTCTTCCCCCTTGCTGCTACATGTATCAGAATTGGTGACACATCAGGGAGAAATGGAGAGGCGTGCACCAGATTCCTGCTCTGACAGCAGGGTGCAGGTGCAGCTGGAGCCAGCATCTTGCAACTGCAGTGCAAAGTTGTGTCCCGCGACTGTGGCAGTGGCAAGGAGCTATGCCTCCACCCCCCACTGGCAGCACTTATGTGTTGCCTATGTGTATCAGGATATTTTAATCCTTCCTCAGAAGCATTATGTGTTACCTGTAGTCTAGGCTAGGAATTCTGATGGGGGTATACCAATGGTTCTGCTGAGACTTAAAGTCAGAGGTTCCTGGCTAGAGGATCTTGCTGCTTTGCTCAGGGTCAAACTGATCACCGTATTTGGGGTCAGAAAGAAATTTCACTCCATGGTCAGACTAGTATGGAATGGTAGGGCTTTTGCCTACCTCTGTAGCATGGGCAAAAGAGGAACAGTCAAAGCAAAACCTCCATTCCAGGGAAAATCCTGGAAAAATTAATTAAAGAATCTATGTGCGATATGCTTGTTGAGGGTAAGATTCTGAATGACAGCCACCATAGATTTGTCGTGGGTAGGTCTTGTATTACCAATCTCATCTCTTTCTACGAACAGGTCTCTCACCACCTGGACACAGGAGAGAAGGTCAACATTATATACCTAGACTTCCAAAAGGCTTTTGATTCAGTATTCCACAATATCCATGTGGAAAAAATGGAAGATTGTGGGCTTAACTGCTCAATTCAGTGGGTGGAAAGCTGGCTGCAGGGTAGGACCCAGAGAATTCTCATGAATGGATCTGTGTTGTCCTGGTGAGAAGTGGCTAGTGGTGTCCCTCAGGAGTCCGTACTTGGACCAGTGCTTTTCAACATCTTTGTCAATGATTTGGATGTGTGGGTGAAAAGCTCGCTGGCCAAGTTTGTGGATGACGCCATACCAGAAGATAGTTTGCAGATACAGGCAGACTGGACAGGCTGGAGAGTTGGGCGGACTAGAACCAGATGGAGTTCAACACTTAGAAGTGTAAATTGCTCCATCTGGGGGCAAACAATACCCAACATACCTGGCTATTGGGTGCAAGAAGTGAAACAATATATACTCACTTCTTAAAAAGGATTCCTCTTTCTTCAGCAGATTCATTTAATTTCTTTAAAAGGACCCCTGTCTTTAGGAGAAGTTAAGGGGTGAGAAAAATAGATATTTTTCATTAAATTATATTTTAGAAATACTGTTTTTGCTTCTTAGAGAACTTTTGTTTCCTCCATATTTAAGCTACTTAGCAAACTTTACTTAGGTTTATGGTAGACACACATAGGCAAAGAAAGTCACTGAAGAGCCTGGAAGGGACCTCTGTCTATCCCAACTGTTGCATCTCTATAGCACTATAATGAGTCTTATACCAGATAAGGAGACTAAGACATGGTTGTCCTAAACTAAAGGCGAGTTTACTGAACCTTAACAGATGCAACTCTAATTAGAATTGAAGCAGCATTACCAGTTAAAATTTTGAGGTTTGTAGCTAGTCAAAACAGATGCTCACCAGCCTGTAATGTTGCAAACACAACTTCGCTGGTTGATCATGCTGTGAAGTCATCTCCAGGGCTTCTTGTTCCCACTTCTGATGTTGAGACAGGATCTTGGATCAGTGACAGGATCTCTTCAGGCTTTCTTCAGGGGTATTCCAAAGGCTACACTTTTTCACCTTTCTTTACATACCATATAACTTGTATTTCTTAACACACAAAATTAGCTTATGCATTCCTCCTAATGCACATTAATAATCTTGCTTCTGTTTGCCAAATATGGTTACCTTTAACTGGATTTTTTTAATTCTGAGGTAATCTTTATGTTCTTAGGTGGGGGTAGGTTTTCATAGATTCATAGATTGTTAGGGGCTGGAAGGGACCTTATAGCTCAGTGGGTCCAGTCCCCCTGCACTAGGCAAGAAAAGACAACTTGGGTCAAGTGACCCCAGCAAGGTGACTCTCCACTCTCCTTTTGAAGATTTCCAAGGTAGGTGTCTGGACCGCCACTGGGGGGAGTTTATTTGACAGTTTGGACACCCTGACTGAAGGAGTTTTTCCTGGAATTGAGCCTGAAGTGGCTTTCCAGGGGTTTGTGTCCTTTGTTCCAGGTCTTCCTCAGGGGAGCCCTGGTGAACAGCTGTTCACTGAGTTCTTGATGTGCTCCCCTGATGTAGTGGTATGTGACTGCCGGGCTTCAATTAACTGTTCTCAAGTGGTTTTTGCCTTGCAGGTAGATGTCAAACACCTGTTGGGATCTTGTCGGTGTTGGAGTAGCTCTCTTCTCTCTGTGTCCCCAACCCCATTCTCGCCCGCCACTACTTGATGTTCCTCAGTGTAAGGGGTCGGTTTGTGGGATACTCTGTAGCCCAGGATCTTTCGGCGGTCACTTCACGGGGCTCCACCACCCCTACACCATGGCCTCATGCCACCTTCGGTGCGTCCCTCATCTGCTGGTCTTGTTCCCCAGCTGTGGGGTGACACCGCCTGGCCTGCCCCTAAGTGACCACGACTCCCGGTCATGGTGATCACCAGCCAGCTCGGTCCCACAGCCCTCCTCGTCTGCTCCCCTCCCTTCAGGGAACGGAAAATCAAAGAAAACTCAGGCCTCACAGAGGCTTCCCTTCAGCTTCAATCTACGGGCACACTCCCCTAGCTGTCTCTCCCTTAGCCAGGGTTAAATGAACAAAACAACCAAAAGAAAATGCTGCCCGCCCAGCGTCCCCCTATCCGCTAAGCAGTCTGCTCTGAACCCTCCCCGGCTCCCTTCTAGCCCGTCCCGGACTGATCACTTCCAACGGTCCCACCTCCTGCTCAATACTCTATTTGCCTGGCGGTGATGCCCGCCCCCACTGTACCCCCCTTGGGGCTCTCCTGGGGTCTCTTCTCCCTGGCGAGGCTGTTTCCGTGCCCCATTGTTTCAGCACCCCACCTGTGGGTTGCTTCACTCCCTGGTATCCTTCCCACCACGTCCTCAGGTGCCGTGCCTCTAGCTCCAGTGTTGTCTGGGGCAGTCTCCAGCTGGAAGGTCTGGTTCAATTTCATCTGCACCTCCGCTGGCTCTCCTGGCTCCGCGTTACTTGCAGCTGCCGCTCCTCTCGCTGTTGGTGACGGTTGCTGCTCCTTGCCTGAGCTATCTGCCCCCTCCGCAGCTGCAGCTGCCGTTTTTATCGCTGCCAGCCGGCATCCATCCGTAACATCACCAGCTGGTTGTAATTAAATAAAAAGACAGCTAACGAGCCATGTGGGCTCCTCCCTCCGCCTCGTGCATGTCTTGTCCGGAGCTACAGGTGACTCCCGTTTACTGCTTTGCTTCCCAGGATGTGGTAAACCACTATCAAGTCCCTTCTTGGGCCTCTTCAGCCTAGAGAATAGAAGGCTAAGTCCCTCAGCCTCTCCTCATATGGCTTGTCTCGCAAGTCCCTGATCATATGGGTGGTTCTTCTCTGGACCCTCTCAAGTTTTTCCACATCCTTGTTGAACTGCAGTGCCCAGAACTGGATGCAGTACTTCAGCTGTGGTCTCACCAGTGTGGAGTACAGTGGGAGTATAACTTCCTTAGTTTTGCATGAGATGCAATGGTTAATGCATGCCAGCATGTTGCTTGCACTGCCGGCTCATGTTCATGTGATGATTGATCACTACCCCTAGGTCCCTTTTGGCCGTGGTGCAAATCAAATTGTTGTCACTGCACCTGTAGGTATGTACAGTTTACCTGGAAGTTTTAGGCTTTATTTATTTTCTTGTAGAACACCCTTAATTGCAAATCAGGGGTGAGGGGGAGGGGTAGAGATTCCAAAAAATACTTTGAAAAGGCCCTTGTAGCACACCACACACTGCCACAGTAGCCAATTTCCAGACAAACCTCTAACCCTTCAGCCACTCCCAGAGTACATGCATAAATACCTGGTGGTTGTAACAAAGAACCAGAAGACTCCTGTTACTTGAGGAAAGAGTAGTAAGAGGAACTAATTACAAGGAAAATAGTCAGCCAGGGGGAAAAACAGAGGCCAGGAGGACATATCACAGAGTTGGTTATTTTGCAATAGTCCAGCAGGGTAGAATCCAACAGTGGAGACAAGACACTTCTACAGTGGTTAGGCAGCAGCAGTAAGCTACCTTGGGGTGAGGCCAGAAAGACCAATCAGAAAGCACTTGTGGGTAGCTGGAGAAGTCACCTAATCAGAAAGGGGCAGGGCCTGAACTGGTCAGGCAGTCTGTCCCTGGAAGCCACTGGGGGAAAGAGCTCTGCAGAGAGAAATGCCAGTTGGTGGGAGACTGACTGAGAGTCTACTAGGTGGGTGATTTTACATAGGGCTGAGGACTGGCAGGGGACTTAGACCCGGAGGAGTAGGGGTCTGTAGGTATACAACCAGTGGGTTAAGAGTTTAATTATGTCTAGGGGACACGTATGGGTAGCAATAGCCAACAGATTGTAAGGGCTGTATTGAGTCCAGCCATATCCAAGGGGATCCAAGGGGGCAAGAGGTCAGAATAATGCTCACTTTAAGACCCTTGTGCAGCCTCCCCTTCCAGAATTGACTAAGAACACCAAGAGAGTGAGAGTGAAGGGAGGGTACCCTAGACCCAAAGCAGGAAAGGAGCCAAGGGACCATCTGGGTGTGTCATGGCCACCCCTGTAATTCCATATCTCTTACAATGGTATTCACCATCTGTCGAATATCCAACATGTACTCCATATCAGACCCCCCAAAAATGTCATTTCCTGTCCTGGGGGTTTAAGGATATGATTCTAAAGACCTGATCCAAACCACACCTGGAGTCCTATGAAAGATTCCCATAGACTTCAGGAATCTTCACATCAGTTCTTAAGCTTCCAGTCTGCTAATCATACCTTCAATAGCAAACATTGACACCTGAAAATATTTGATTGCTGGATCAAGAGCTGAGAAAAACCATTGGCATTTTTCAGTTTCAAAGATTTTTTTTTTAAATTCCATTCACTGGGAAAAGAAACACAATAACACTTAAATGTCTCTTGCAAATAAATGATGATTCCAATTTATTTTTCTGATATTAGACCAATAGACATTAAAATGAAAACTAGGTTTGAACATATAGGGCCCATTTACACACTTGAAAGCAGACATTATTTGCCCAAATTAAATAGAACTATTTGTGTTTTACATTAATAGAACTGTGGTCAGAACATGTCCCTGATGTGTCTGAATACCCAGTATTGACATTTTTGCATCATTTGATTAATTTAATTTTTTTAGATTTATATTCCTCACTATGTAAAAGGCTCAAAGGCCCCATGCATGACCCCAGCACCCTCACAAGACCCACATGCCCCCCCCAGCCCTAGCTCCCCTGGCCCTGCATGGCTCTAGACCCCACTCACAGCCCACAGCTCACCCACAGTAGTAGTGGCCATCGTGGAGCTCAAGGCCTCCTGGCACAGCCTCCCCAAGCATCACGAGGCAGCACAGGGCAGCACGGGGCCATGCAGGGCACTGCAGCTTGGCCCTAGCAACCTGGCACCCAATGCTGCCTGCACCATATCGTGTGGGCCTGGCCTGGCTCAGCGCAGTGCATGGCTGTGCAGCTTTGGGCAGCTCCAGGCCACTCAGGCTGTCTCCCAGGCCCCTATGCCGTTTGCGGGTACTGCCTGTCATGCCGGGCCAGGTCCTACATGAGATGTTGCATGGGCCCTGCACGCCAGAGGGCCTGGCCAGTTGCATGCACACTCAACCTGGCTCGGTGCGATAGGCAGTCCCCACAAGCGGTGCAAGGCTCTGGGTGACAGCCCAAGCAGACCGGAGCTGCCAAAGGTGCATGGCCCTGTGCCAAGCTAGGCTCGTACCATGTGATATGGCACAGGCAGCACTGGGTGCCAGGCAGCTGGGGCTGTGCCAGAAGGCCCTGAGCACCCTGATGGCCACTGCTGCTGCAGGTGAGCTGTGTGACATGTAGGGGGTCTGGGGCCCTGCAGGAGCCCATGTGGGCCCTGCGGGGGGTAGATAGGAGATCCAACCCCCTGAGATGTTCCCCACCATCAGTTCCCCACACCTTCACAGCCCCTCCTTCCCAGCACTCCCTGTCCCCTACATACCTGGAATGGAGCCTGGGTCTAGGTCTTTGCTGCTTGCATCGCTGTTTGACCGGCACAGGCAGATAGCATGCTGCAGCATTGGGCCAAAAGGCAGGCATAGAGAAGCTCTGGCCAGCCACCAGAGCATCTGTTTGGAGGACCCAAGCCTCTGCTTGCCTCAGGGCATAGTCCTGGACTGTGCCCTGCTCTGCTTTTTTTTCTGTTTTTTTTTTTTTTTTTAAGTTGTGGCGTTTGTCTTATCAGTTCTTAATTGAACAGACAATAGCACTAGTGCATGAAATACAACTTCAGTGGCTCCCACAACGGATGTCAATGACATAAAACGCTTCATACAACATGGAATGAAAAAGGGAGAGCTTTATCTTGTTCCCAGATCTATACATGCAG
>NW_017728993.1:75085438-75089096 GCF_001723915.1 Gavialis gangeticus
CTGGTTGTCCAGCTATCCAATTTTGAGCCAATGCTGCAAATATGCAGCACAGGGATTTTTTTTTGTTCCCAGCTTGCCTCTTGCCATATCTCAAACTGCTTTGAGACACTGCAAGAGGCACATATGGTCTTGTCTGGATGCACCCAAGTAGGGTAAGTCAAGGTGAATCTTGGCTTGAATAAAGTTCCATATCCAGTAGTGTAGATAGGAGTGGGTAAGCAAGACACTAGCCTGTGCCATCACTGCCTATCCTGTGTTCAGGGACTTGCAGCAAGGCAAAAGCAGTGCACAGTGCAGCAGGAGCTGTAGTGGCCTCTCTGTCACCCTCCTCCCCAAAAACATCCCTACCCAGGGTACCAGGTTTTCTAGTTATGCTTCTGAGTGTATCTGCATAACTGGAACAACTATGGTAAATCCCTAAACCTTTCCATGGTTAAGTCAGTTTTCCCATATTTAAATGTAAGTTACAGCTTTTTAGACCTACTGTTTAGGCAGGTGCTTATCAGGAGTATAAAAGCTCCTAGTTATCAGAAGCAAGAAACAGATGTCTTCATTGGAGTGCAACCAGCTGTACCATGACATGTCATGGCATAGCTAATTGTACTCTAGGGATGCCTGCAGGTGTCCCCTGGTACTGCACCCTGATTTGGGATACATCTGCAACTGGGAGGAAAAGTTCCACTTGTAGTCAAACCCCCCTGTACTGGAGAGCAGGAAAATCCCCTGCAAGGGAATTCTCTGTATGTGTCTGCAAACATGGAGGTAGGGACCTTGGGCAGAGGTCCCTCATTTGAACTTGCAGGGTAAAGGGAAATCCCATTGCAAGGGAATTCTCCTTGCTCATATATGCAAGTGGTGGGGGGAGGGAGGCAGACCTCACACTTCCCCCTCTGTGCATGCAACGATTTTCCTGCCTGGAAACATGGATGTGGGAAGGGGGAGGAGGAATCTATAATCCCCTTTCTGCACTTGCAAATGTGTATGGGTAAATCTCTGTGTAAGGGATTTTCCTGGGAGTGTCTGCAACTGAAGAGTGGGAGGATGTCCCATAGGAGTATGCCTGCTCCGTGTCTACAGCTTGTGATCTGTGCTGCTGCCTGGAATTCGTGCTGAATTAGAAAGTGAGGCAGGTGCTCCCAAGTGAGGGGGCAATCCTGTCCAAGAATTCCTTGGGTATGCAGGATAAGGCCCCTCAAGCCTGAGGAGCCCCTGTTCCAGGGAGGCTGGAGAACCTGGGCAGATTCACACTGCCTGAGCTCTTCCACCAAAAGCAAATACAAGTGGGCCACAATAAAGCAGCTCAATTTGTTACTACCTTCTGTCATGGCCACAAATTTGAACATTTGTAATATAACAGAAGTTATGGATATCTGTTTGCTTTCACTTTCTGCTACCATTTTTTTTTATGGTGGCCCAAAGGTGACTTCTGTTTCCACCCAGAGTCTCTTTCTCTCTAAGCACTCCTCAGAACCCAAAATAATCATAGGTTCCATGGGAACTTGTACACATCACAGGGTTTAATTCTCATTAAATTAAATAGATTTATAAAATATAAACTTGGTTATTTTGGAGCATTGCAATAGCGTTTGCACATACTAAGTTTTTGAATGAATTAAGCTTTGGAGCATCGCATCAGTGCTTGCACATACTTAGTTTTGAAATTAATTAAGCCCTGTTCCTGGCCAGCACCACGGGAGGGTGGGATGGTTCCATGTTTCTCCCTCAGCCAGGGGCACCCATACCATGTGCTGCCATGCAGTTGTGGGAGCAGGGAGCCGGCGCACAGCACTAAAAAAAAAAAAACAACCAAAAAAGTGGCAGCCATTCAAAAGCAGCAGCAATTCTAAGGGCTGAGCTACAAAAAAGTTGCATCACCATCTGGTGGAAAAAGAGGCTTATTACACATCTTTGAGTGCCTGTGTTGCACACAACAAATCCATGTACATGGCGCTTTAATTTGCCATGAGCCAAACTAAACTACATCTGAGGAATTTTAGTTTAATTTACCAGAAAGACTTTTAAGGTATACGGAACACCTGCTCATGCAAACACTCATGCTGTTGTAGCACAAGAAAAGACAAAACACATGATGTGTACAAATGCCTCATGTGACATTATTATTCAGCATTAAAAACATACACATTCAGCAAATGAGCGAGTTAATTAATTAATTATTCATACAAATTCCAATTGATTTTGGTTTGAATTTTGGCTAAACACAGAATCCTGAATTTGTCTCATCATCTTTAACCAAATTGGTTTTATTCCGTTCCTTATGAAACTCTTTTTAATGTACAGACCTCTCTCAAGAAGAGTAATTCCCAGACTTTTCACCCAATTCATACAGACTTGGCATGTCTATACAAGCATTTGCTGTGCAGAAACTTACTGAGCAGTAACTTAGTGTGCAGTAAGCAGTTTTTAGGCCAGTGTCTACACGTGTGGCCATTAATGCCTTAAGGAGCAGTAACGTGGCTCACTAGGCAACTGCATCAGCCTGCCCTGGTCAACACCCTGTACAGATATAGCCCTATCTCTAACTTCACCTGTGGCCCTGCTTCCTATCCAAGAAGAGCAGGCCGGGGCCCAGTATGCAGGACGGCACACTGTTGCCAAGTGCTGCGGTGTGTGCTGCTGCAAATGCTGGAGCCAGCAGCAGGGAAAGCTTCCCCTCCCCCCTGTCCCATGCCTGCAGGGGAAGGGGGCAGCACAGCATGGGCAGGACTGGGCTTGCATCATCTATCTGCAGTACCTGGTGCTGCTTTCCCTGTCCCACAGAGTGAGCTGCTGTGCTTAGCTCAGCCTGGGCAGGGTTGGGGCTGCATCTGCTCCCAGTGCTGGTTTCCCTGCAACACCTACCTCCATCCCAGGCATGCAATGGGCTTTCCTGCCACCCAGACACTGCCTGTGAGAGAAGTGGTGTGCAATGCTGCTGGATTCGCGTGGCTCAGTCCTGAGTTGTGCTTCAGCATCTGCAGCACTACACAATGAGGTACCCTGCAACAGTATGTTACTCCGCAGTGTGGGCTCTGGCCTTCTCAGCCCACTTAGTGTTAAAGTGACTAATGCAAAGTTAATTGTCTTACATCACGTTAAGGGTGCTGGTGTAGACACGTCCAGTGTTACTGTGCAGTGAGGCATCCACATATGCCTTACTGCACAATAACTAATTGGGCATAAATTTGATACCTGCATCAAGCACGTATCAACTTTACACCCAAATCAGTGTACATCACCATAGTTTCTGTGTAGTGAGGGCATGCATGTGTAGATGTTGCCCATACTATACAGTAATTTTTAGGTTACTGCAAAGTAACTTAGGTTACCAAGCAGTAACTTCACATGTATAGACAATTCCCACTGAGTGGCAGGACAATCTCTTATTTGAAAAAAGTATTTTGGTTGCTTTAATATCTCTAAATGAATTTAAAGTCAACGCCTTAGAGTGGCACTGGGTATGCACCAATAAGCCTGCCCAAGATGGAAACATAGAATCATAGAATCAATGAGTTGGAAGGGACCTAGACAGATTATCGAGTCCAACCCCCTGCCATGGGCAGGAATGAGCACTGGGGGTGGCACGGGTCATAAGACCCCAGCCAGGTGCCTATCCAGTCTCCTCTTGAAGATTTCCAGGGAAGGTTAGAGCACCACCTCT
>NW_017728993.1:75089604-75092501 GCF_001723915.1 Gavialis gangeticus
CCGAGCCCTGGGAGACTCCGCTGCCCACACCCTTCCAGGTCGACATCGACCCATCCATGACCACCCTCTGGGTGCACCCGTGGAGCCAGTTTGCCACCCATGTGACTGTGCATTTGTCAATGCCACAGTCCCTCATCTTGCCCACCAGAATTGGGTGAGACACTGTGTTGAAGGCCTTCTGGAAGTCCAAGAAGATGACATTGATTTCCTCCTTCACATCTAAGCTTTTTGTTACCTGGTCATAGAAAGAGACCAGGTTAGTCAGTCAGGATCAGCCTGGCACGAACCCATGTTGATTACCCCTCAACCTCACTTCCCCTGCAGGGCTCTCACAAATGGGGCCCTTGATAATTTTTTCAAAGACCTTCCCCAGGATAGAAGTGAGGCTGACTGGCCTGTAGTTGCCAGGCTTTTCCTTCCTCCCCTTCTTGAAAATAGGGACCACATTGGCCCTTTTCCAGTCCTCAGGGACTTGGCCCGAGCACCAGGAGTCCTCAAACAGCTGTGCCAATGGCTCCACAATGACACCAGCTAATTCCCTCAGCACCCGCAGATAAAGGTCATCCGGGCCTGCCGATTTGGATAAGTCTAATCCCTCCAGGTAATTGCTAAGTAGGTCTGAACTAACAGTCAGAGGACTCGCATCCTTCCTGGGCCTCTCTACGCTATCACTTTGAAAGCTCATTCAAAGCCGCTCTGTAGTAGCTACACTGCATCCATTTTCAGGTGCAGAGCAGGGATGACATGCTTCAATGTGGCATTCTGTAATGTGCCAAACAGAACACACGTTTGCCCTTTAGTGTGGGAGGAACAAATCTTAGACCAGGTTCCCCCATTTTTAAACTAGTCTATGTGTGTCTAAATTCTGTTCAGTTAAGATCATAGAATGGTATTGTTTGTTCAATTTCTTGATGTTATGGGTATAGACTGGTGTTGTAGTGGTGCATACCCCAATAAGCGGCGCTAATGGGGCAAGACCCCAAGAGACACCTCCTCTGAAGCCTGGAAGCAGGGTGTAGATACCATTAAACTCCCTAAGCCCCAGGACTCACATTCAGTGCTGATGGCAATGTGGATAAGAGAACTCCTGGTGCCACAGATGCGGATTGTCCAGTGCACTGGAGCAGACATCTCAAGAACATGCCTTGTGCTGGCTGATGGGAAAGAGAGGCTGGGACCATGGCTGGAGGAGCATGGGACTTAGCAGCAGGGTGCCCCAGCAGGGGTGAGGTGAGTAGAGTCAGAGTCTGCTTGTTAGACTAGAGGCTCAGAGTAGCCTCTATTCATAGGGACCTGATTCCCACAACGAGGATCAAGTGATGCAATGGGAAAGTCCTGGAATGATGTTGCCTTCCTCAGCAGACAGCAGAAGCTTCCATTCACGAGTTTATTCCAAGAGGGGATCTGGAAACCGATTATTGGTTTTGAGCTGGGCAGTTTAGTATTTTGAGTTAAAAGTTTTTCCAGGTTGGATCACCCAGTTGTGGGTATTGAAGCCCACTGAACTGTGTTGAAGGGCTGAAGCAATAAGCCAAACGAACTGGTCAACAGAGGGCTGAGGGATGAAGGACATGACTTACTAATCTGCCTAGAGGCCAGCAATAGGACCTGGCATTTGTTGACTGCACCAAAGGGGAAGGGCCCCTGGCACCTAATGCTGAGGTCATGCTCAGATGGCCCAGGTGGTGGAACTCATAGACTGAGCAGACAAGAGGCTGCCACAAGCCTGAGTAAAACCAGGGTGGTGACCCAAGATAAGGTGGGAGAGATGCTCTCATTAATTGAGAACACTAGATGTAGAAGAGCATGACTGATTGATAGGGTAGCGGGCTGAGTCATCATTCCACCAGATGACAAACAGCCTGGCTCTACTGTAAAATCTGGTTGATGTATGAATGGGGTATAAGGGGAGGGGGAGCCCCAGTAAGCAGCACTTCAAGATACTCACAAGAGCAATTTAAACAACCATGTATCCTCCCTTTCCTATTAACAAAATCAAGATGTGGTGGACAAGTTGGAGGTGTGTGCCCATGAGTGAGAGTGAGCAAAAAGTCAAGCTGTCTGGCCCTAAAAAATGGTGTTCAACTGACGGAAGCATTCAGTCTCGAAGGCCAAACCAAGGTAGGCACAGCTGTCTACAATTGGTTTCTCACCACTTATAGTGGTAAAAGTGTAATGTCTATACCTACCTTAAAGTAAGGTAGGCATTCCCTCTCTCTCTTTTATATGACCTCCTATAATGATTCTATATAACTTTTTCACAGTTCACTTTTGGCTCAGTGGGAATTTTTATATGTGTAGTTGAAGCCACATGTATAAGTGTCAACTTTCTGTTGGGTCAGGCCAAGATGGCCATCCTCAAGAGTCACTACAACTGGCTCTCCAGGACTGACTCAGACATTGCTCTATAGCTTTTCAGCCTCCTGATGCAGGCACGCCTCTTGCTATAGTTTGAGCACGCTGTGTCCTGGCAGGTGGTGCCCACCTTTGAGGCATGCTGGGCCCTTGAAGGAGTGCTGTGCCACATGGAGAATGGCCATCTTCAATACACACTCTGATGTCATGACCGGTCTGGGTGACCAGGCAGGTTAAGTGTCAGACTGTAAACTCCCAGCTCATGCCACGCCCTGGGCCCTCACCAGGCTGCTTTTTGCTTTTTTCTTTGTGTGGGAAGCTGAAGGTGTTGTCACATGTATGATTGGATAGAGCAGGGTAGGAATCATTTCTTTATAGAGGGCTTTGGTCTATAGGACTGTGTGGCCGGTGTTCCTACTGCATAATGGCATGTTAGGCATAATGTGTAATACAGCGAAGGTGTCTGTCATGGTGTGATGTTATGAATATAATGATATGGTGCTCTTGGTTTGATGGTAATTTGTTTGTCTTTGCTTTGTATA
>NW_017728993.1:75092633-75122700 GCF_001723915.1 Gavialis gangeticus
AGTTAAAAAAAAAGTCTTTCTTTCTTTCTTTAGATGTGCATATAAAAAAAACCCAACTTTGGAAATTTTGTACTGCGTCCTCTAAAAGAGAATCACTGTGTTAAACCATGGTTAGCAAATGTTGTAATATTTTAAATAGGTTTCTGTGTGTGTGTGTGTGTGTGTGTGTGTGTGTGTGTGTGTGTGTGTGTGTGTGTGTGTGTGTGTGTAGGTTTTCCTTGTAATCAGAATATCTAGATCATCTAGAGTCTTTTTTTTCCCATGCAAGTCTCCCTAATTCCCCAGAATTATTAATGGTCACTATGCCCTGAATAATGCTGAACGATATTACTTTGGATGTGTTTGTCTTGAAGTACATTTAGCTATTTTTTTAAAAAGAAAAGAGAAACAAAACAACAACAACAACAACAAAAACAAAAAAAAACTTTTATTGAATATTTTGAAAGCAAAAATTCCTAATTCCTTCATTTGACCATAAAAGACTATTCAATTTCTAACTCAATCTGTATGCTTTTAATGAATGCAGATGCTGGTGCTTCTTTTTTTTAAGTTTTCTTTTTGCCATAATACTCTACATTCTATGTTAAAAGTTAATTTTGGAAGGGTAACCATACATCATCTAGTCTTTCCTTTACCAGTGATGCAAGATTTTCTGCTACACTAAGCCATTAAATGCTCTCTACTGCACTTACCTTTCTGCACCTCCAGGGAAGGTACTCAATGATTTTCCTTGGCAAAATGTTCCAGAATCTAACTGACATTACCGTTTGAAACTGTTCCCAAAGTCTTGCTTAAATTACACCTATGACACTTAGCTATTGAAATCTGCAGATTCCTCCCAATTACCCCACAATGTGAGGCTGAGGACTAAGACAATAATTGCTGAGAACCTCAGTGTCACTGGCAGGAAGTTGGTCAAATGTCTAAAGAAGAAAATAAAATTCATAGACTTTATATGTGGTCAGAAGTAGATGGCCATGGCCAGTGGCTGGGATACTGTACAGCAACTGCTGTGGCAAAATAACATCCCTTACCTGTCACCTGCATCACCAAATGCATCCAGTGTCAGTTAGAAGTAGCAATTCTCATAAATATGTGTTTTAAATACATTCTCTAATACTAAGAAAGTCTTTATGTAAAAAAAATCTTCATAAATTTGGGTTATTTTTTTTTCTTTAAATCCCTGCAGACATATTATTCTAAATAAAACAGAAGAATCACAGGAAACAAATATGCAGAGATTGTCCTATGGGAGCCATATGCATTTTTTACACATTTCACAATTTTGAATATCAAGTTTGGGATATAATTAGTCCATTTCTCATGACTCCTTAATTCCTTTTGACCCCTTTGCCTTTAATTTAGGATTCGTGTATCATTAACAGTGCTAGAGTTAGGAAGCATCCCTTTCAAGCGATAATCTGTATTTGAAGTTGCAATAATCCATTTTGCTGCTATCTGAAGAATAGATCATCCTTTTTGATCTAATTTATCAACAGGGGAAAACCTACTTAATTTATATGTCTCATAAACTACACTGCTGATCATAGGATCATTGGCACTGTTTTATTACAAATAAAGTATATGCATATTTTGAACACTTGAAAAATAATAGCTTATACCTAAAGTTATAGAATAAGATTTCAGATGTATTTTGAGCTTGATGTTTTAAAATTCATGAGATCTTGTAGTTACATGGATATTTTGGGACTGCCTTTCTCTTCCGCAAAGAGCGATATACCAGTTTTAAAGGTTAAATATTTCTCCTACCTCAAAATTGTTGGATATACATTTCTACAAAGTAACCCTAGACCTACTATGGTTTATTTAGTATCATGAAATAAGAACAAGTAGCCTTATGGCTTGATTCAGTGACCATTGAATTCTATGGAAAGATACTTTTGGTTTCATTGGACGATGGATCCAGGCTTCTAAGGTATATCTCTGGGGGGGTGTCTACATGTTGCCCTATGGTAACATTATATATATAGCCACAAAACCTATTCTCCAAACCTACAATAGAAAAGCAACAATAAAAATCAGTCACAAACAAGCATAATCAGGTGAAAAACCTTACTAGTATGGAAGGAAGGGGAAATGTTTAATCCAAGTAAGGGCAAAGCCTATTAAAATCTATGGAAATGCTCTCTTGACTTCAGTGGGTTTTGACTCATACCCATAAATAGGTGATCTGAGCAGACAAGCAAGTTCTGCCTTAGCAATCCTTTCTCAGGAGAGCATGAAGCAGGTTATTTTAAGCATAAAATACACTTTGAAAAATGAAAAAATCCTTTGCAGACTGGTAAACTTCAGAAGAAAATAGTCTATTGTGACCTTGATAGAGATAAGCAATTATTTATACCACTGAAAGTGTCCAAAAAAAATGATGAACCTCCCCCCAAACATCCTTACAGTATCCTTATTATACATGTCTTTATTGAAAGAAACCTCCCTGAGATGTGAAAATGTAAAAAACAAGATTAAAATGCAGTTTAGGTGTATTATAGATTTTGCATCTGTCATTTTTTGAACTGCCCTAAAGCAAAACATATATACAGGGTAAAATAGTTCATGACAAAAAATGTTTGCAAATTTTAACTACAGCTTCAGGATTTTCATGACCTAACAACAACAGCAGGAATATTACCAAGCTACTGGTTTAGAAAGATAGTCTATAAAAGCATATGAAAATAAGATTAAAGACCTGAATACAAATGACACAATTTCAGAAGGATCTAGAAGACTTGTAGACACCACCATTACTCAGTATTTTTGCCTGCATTCCCAAAGATTCAGAGAAGACTTGACTTATGAATGAGCAAATCATATTTACTTTTTAAATCTGGCCAAAATACAGTAGCTGATACATTTTGTGTCAAAGTATATTTTACTTTGTATATTAGTTGCTTCAATGGGAGTTAGGCATCTAATTTATTGACGCATGTTTGAAAATCCCAGTGGGCACATATAAACCTATTTAGGTGCCTAAATACTTTTCAAAATCTGATTGCTAGGTATTATAACCTGGGAAAGAAAATCCTGTTTTCTTGGAAGCAATAATCTCTCTCTCTACATATATATATATTGGCAGGCCCTGACATTAGTGAATATAGAGCATGGGACAGAAAAGAGTGACTCCTGGGGGATCCTCCTGAAGAAAATATTCTGAGATAGAATTTGGATGACTTCTGGTACACATTTGAAAAGGAAAAAGGACCAACAGGATAGATCTGTGGTTTTAAAAATAGAAATTTGTCATGGCAGGTGTAATCATCCTCATGCACTTATTTTTAGAAAATCACTTGTCTTCAGAGCAATGAATAGTGCCAAGAATATTTTGAAGTCATTCTTGGATTGCTGCTGGCAGTAGGTCAAAGTCTGAAACTGATGGTCCTGTACTCATGATCAATAGCAGGTTGTCAAAAGACTGCTGTGCAACGATCTTGGCTTTTTAAAACCCTCATTCATGTTCCTTTCTGCAAGGGAAGAATTATCTCAATCAACTTTTATGTTGGGCCTTTGACATAAATCCTTCAGAGCTATCCTCATTTCGTGTGATCTTTAAAATTAGCCAGTACATTGAAAGACTGAATCAGTTCGGAAGCAACTAAAGTTTATCTTGAATTGAGATGAATAATCAGTGACATTTTCTTTGTCAGTCACTGAACTTCTTAGATAATAGGCTAGCAAAGTTGTTCCACTGACAAATATATCCCCTTCCATGCTAATCAAATGATGACAAAAGAACTGGCTTTTCAGAAAGACTTCCAAATCTCTTCACAGTATATTGTGCTGTGGTGTAAACAAGTGACTGAAACTCATTTAATTAACATACTCATTAACCTGCTTCCGTATGTTTTCAAACATATATTTCTGTTTCTTCAAAATTTAATTCACTGCTGTAAACACTTTTTATAGAGATTGTATGAAATATTTAAAACCAAATTTTTACTCAGGTAAATGAAGCAATTTTCCACTGAGTCCCAAATCTGCACATCTAATGCTATAAATGAGCAATAAAAGGCATTATACTTTGGGAATGTTGCCTTCAATGAATGTATTTCATTTTTATTTATTTTGTTGTACATACTTACTTTGAATGGTGAACACAATATTTTAAAAGAACTTGTTAAGGATATTTTAGTGTGAACAAGAAGCAATCCTAAATTTCTTAATACAGGAAGTCTATTTAAAGAGCATGAAATGATGTGCCTAAAAAAAAAGGGGGGCGGGATTTGAGTTTGGGTTTTTGAAGGGTGCTGTCCACCCATATTCATTACAACAAGCATATAACACAGATGGGATTTGGAGCCAAACTGAGTTCCAATACTGACAACCATAAAACAATCCTTTTTTCTCAGTTTTGGGGATCGTGTCTCTTATTACGCTGCTTAAAGTTAGTAAAAATACAACCATTCTTTTTAATACATTCTTCTATCAGCTGATCTGCAGTCGGATATTTGTCCCTGGTGCAAACTAATTAAATTAAAAATATTATAGAAGGTGTCTAATTTTACCCATAGCAGACTTCATTATGTTTCAAGTGTGAATGGAAGCTTTCTGCTTGTAACTTTGCATGCCTTAGAATCAGAAGAAAGGGATTACATCAAATTCTATGGAAGCAAATGATGGCACTATGGTGAACTTCCTTGTTTCTTTATCATACAGGTTGCTGTTTCTTAACTTTCTAACCTTTTGCTTTCAAAAAACAGTGACCCATTCTGCAAGAAAGGCAGTCTGGATTTAGAATCATAATTCAAAAAACTAAACTGTGTAGGAAGGAATGCCACTGGCATCCAAGTCCAGCACAGAAATAGGATTTTAGACACACACATCTCTTCAGCATTTTCTTATAGCTAGCTTGGGTGTATCCCTGTTAGGGACTTGTTCATAGGTAGTCTGGCCTAACGGTAGGGAAGAAAGGCTGAGTCAGGGTTTGGGAACCACATTACCAGGCCTGAAGGAAATCCAGGGGCAGAGTCCAAAACACATGCCAGGGTTAGAGTCTGGTAATCAGTTGTGGAGTTACCATCCCAAAGATATAATCCACAAAGCAAAGTGCAAGAACATACCCAGGATGGGTCAGGAAACTCAAAAAGATCCAAGGAAAAATCCAAAGCCAGAGTCTAAGAGCAGAGCTTAAACCAGTGTCAGGAAGCAGGCAAACCAGAGAGCACAGAAACCAGAAGGCATTTATCTCTCCCCTTTTCCTTTTATTACAAATATAGGAAACAACTAATCTTTCTTCAACTTTATATGTTTCCATTTACAGTCCCCGTTGATATTTCTGTGCATCCTTGTCCTGGAGTCCTAACTCTATTTGCAAAGGACTTGTGGCATGAACTAAAGACGTGCATCTCTTCTCCACAAAAGTAACACCTGTGGGCTGCTTTGCAGTCATTAGTGGTGTATCCCCTCTCCCCATACTTAAAACAAACTTTTTCTATGCAATTACACATCTGGTACCCCTGCACTTGCTGCACCTCGTGGTTGTCCAAAAGAGATCATGGCACAGAATGGCCCTATTGCAGTCACTGGTGGAGGTGCTCCACCCTTCCTGGATTTTCCGAGTCTTCATTTAAAATTACTCATGACTGAGTCCACTCCCCATACATGTCCCTAATTTTATCCACCAAATCATCTTTTCCATGTGACCCTCCCGCCATAACTTGGTGTCTTCTGCCACTCTTAAATATGACAGCATTCCCAATGTAATTATTCTTTTGTGCTGCTTAGTCTGATAAGAACCTGAAGTGTTTGAGCTCTAGGCTATTACTCATCTCATTATAGGTTTTCCAAAACCAGCCATACCCTCTACTGGTATAGAATGTGAACTCCCACTTTCATCAATTTGTAAAAGCAATCAGGCTATTTAAATCCTGTAGATGTGCTGTCAGAACTTCAAATAAAATATCTTCCATAAACCATACCTTTTTGCTTAACTTTTGCTACTTTTGCTTCATCAGCCAAAACTGTTGCTTACCAGTAACCATCTTCCCTTCATCCCTTTCCGCACTATTGCTGTCATCTGAGACCCACCGGCTGCATTCTGTCCACTATTCATTGAGCACCACTTTCCCCACTACTATTTTCCATTTGCCACTTGGCTTTGTCTGTCCAACTGACTGCACTTCTGTCTTCCACCATCCTTCACCATGTTTCTCTGCCACAAAGTCGCCAACTCGCATTCATCACCCAAACCTGTTCCCTTATTCTCCTCTGTAGTCCATTGTCTATTGCCAGGGTCAGTTGCTAGCAGTCGAATTAGAATGAAGCTATAGACTCCTTTTCTGACTCCACAGTCACTGTTCCAGGGTTCCCCCATCAGCCCACCTGACCAAGATCCAGCCTTTACTTGATCTTAGACAAGTGATTGAGAAGCAGTTTAGGGAGGTGATGATTGATAGTGAAAGTATGAAACAGCTTTTTTCTTCTCCCTTTTTAAATTTTACACATTCTCTTCACTTACTTCCAACCTCTTCTCATTTTACTCCTATTTCCCTATAATGCCATCCTCCTTTGTTCCCCTAACTCTACCAACAAAACCATACCACAAAAATTAGTAGGCTGATAATACTATTTTTGCCATGACTAGATTGTATTTCATAGTGTACCACTATGGGTACATCCCTATTTGGCACTCCACTTGGCCTTCTCTTATATCCCACCTCTTCCTACACAGTAAGGACCAATGTCTTTGTACAAGTAACACTGATAATAAATAGGTGATTTAAAAGCTTAAAATCCTCAGTAAAATATATACTTAAAGCCCTTAAAATACTATTCCTGATCACGTTAAATACATAAAAGCACAAAACCCACATCCTGGTGAGTATTGTAAAAGTTAACATCTCAAACATTATGCATTTGTTTTTCCTTTTTAAAAATCTGTAAAACCCATTCCTTTGCTTCCATCTGTTGAACCTTGGTCCCAATATACTCCATAAATAAAAGTCCTCAATCCTTTTTCTTCCATTTATTTCTCTATTTCTTCCTATCCAAGCATTTTCTTGATCCTGGAAGCTATAAAGTCTCTGTTCACTCAGTCCAAATTTCAGACAATCTTTGACTGCTACAAATAGGTTTGTAAAAAACAGAAAGTTCCCTGCCTTACACTGGTTCATTTTAAAACAGATTAAAAGTGTCCCTTTAAAATTGCTTTTGGCACTTTATGGATCAGCTCATATAAAACCATATTTTCCATGAGGGCCTTTGTACACCATAGTTTGCCCAATCATTTGTTCTCTTTACACCAAACTCTTTTTGTGAAAAAAAACAGTGCCAAAACACATGGGTTATACGTTCTTCTATCCCCCGAAACACACACATTTCTTACTGACACAGGAGTCTTATATGAGTACCATGCATACTCTCACTGGCAGTATGCCTTAAGCCATCATCCATGCTAAGTCAGCAGTTCCCCTGCCAGCTTTATGTCTGTGTCCCATTCCCACACCTTCTTTGACTTCTGTAGGGAAAATGTCCCATAGGGGTGACACAGTCCCTCAGCCTCATGGCTTCCATTACTTCCCTATGGTTTGTAAAAACCATTGACTGCCTATACACATGCTTGGAGGAGGTGGGGGGGAGGGGGGATTTTAATTAGAGCACTTCCCAGACAGCAACTCTAATTAAAACAGCTCACTGTCATGTCAAAATGGCTGTGGGGTGCTTTATATTAAGCTCAAACTATGAGGTTTAGATAAAGCACCCCTACAGGCTCTTTGACATGCGTGGGGGATTAACACACATGACAGTGTGGTGACCCTGGAGTGTTCTAATTAGAATGCAGAGCAGACTCAATTAATCAAGTCTGCTCTGACATCTTCTAATTAGAATGTGAATGAGCATTGGTTCCAGCCCCTCAAGACTGCCCCTTCTTAAAACCTTTTTATATGCACATAATGGACTGTGAATCTCTATACCCATGGCCAGGAAATCAGACATTTTATAGCCTTCTGCTTCTTTAAAAGTCACCCTGCAAAATATTCAGTAAAATATTCAATCTCCATGTCCCCTTCCACTCCAGCTTGGTAGCGTGCACTCATATAGTTTGTGCATGTGAATAGGCCTATATCCAGGAGTCCCCATTCACCTGCCAGGCTCTGTTTAAAAAGTTCCAGCTATGTTAACTGCCCTCCCTTGGCCTGCCAAAAAGAAAAAAACACGGAGATCTCCCTTTGAGTTTAAACAGCCTGTTTCCACATTGGAGGAAACACTATGCCTCCATATAAAATCATTAGTAATGACATGGCTTTAACTGCTACACTGAATTAGTTAATTCCTGAGCTCAAATAGTAGTGTGTTAAATAATTCAAGTTCTGTTTTATATATCTTATATACAATAAACAATATTAATCATAAGAAGTGTTATTATAATGTTCCTATAGACTTACCTAAATACAGTCCCCTTACAACTAATGCTTCCTTTATTTCATGATTGTGGGAAAGGAGATTATGTCCATATGAGGATGCAGAAATAAGTCTATGCATTCCATTAGGAATAAAGCCTTTGAACATGCAAATTAATAAAAATAAGTTAAAAAATACTTTGCCGAAACCAGCTCTAAGACAAAAAATCCCAATGAAAACTAATGTTTTTAATTATAATTTCAAGTTCTAGTGCAAAACAACAGCAGCTATTTAAGATAAGGCAATACACTATATAGAAAACTCTTCTCAAAGGCCACATTTTGTCAATCTTTAAGCCACCCTAAAAGACCTCAGGCTTAATCTTGGCTAGCAGCTGTCTTGCCAGATCAGTGTTCCAAAAAGCATAACTCTTATTGTCATGTAGCACCTGTAGTTGGCTGGCAATAGCATGAATGTCTGATCCTTGAGTTGTACAAAAGAATTTTAATGTGAATTCAGTCATTTTCTTCTCTTCTGAATTTGTGGACTCAAGGAAACAAAAACATCTATCTCTATCCCTCTTTAAAGCAGAACAGAACACTACCTTACCTCTTATTACTATAATAGCAGACGTAGGCGACGGATAGGGGGTGCACAGGGGTACACATGCCCCCCGACAGGGCTGGTGCCCCCCCCCTTGATGGCTGACACTGATGCTGTCAGTAGGGCTGGTGCCCCCCATGACAGGGTTGTTGCCGTCGGTGGGTGCCCCCCCAAATTCAGGAGGCACCAGTCACTCATGATAGCAGAGGTGGTTCCTTACACAAAGTCCTTAAAATACACTTGTCAGAAAGAGGTGTCACCATCAAATAATTAAGCCAAACACTAAGAAGTCCGAGATTGGGACCAGGGCAAAAAATAGTTTTTCATCCATTTCCCTCCACCACCTGCCTGAGGAACACAAAGATAATAGCTGCTACATTAAAATGTATGTCGAGCCTAAAGGGTCATATGAAACTTTCAGTAAATATAATGGAAAGACTGCCATTGATTTTGATAGTAGTTAATTCTGACTAAAAGCCTTTAAGACCAACACATCTGGGAAGCAGGACTCAGGCTAGGAATAGATATCACCAAATTAAGTGGGCTGGCACACGTCTCCGTAAGCAGGGAAAAACACTTCCAAAAACACTCTCCAAGATTACCCAGGGTGTATCCCTATGAAAGGGAAACCCCAGCTTTCCTTGCTTATATGTTCCTTCAGGATCTCCAATGCTGCATCTCTGTAAATAGGGAGAGTCCAACTTTCCCACTTCCAGAGATGTTCCCTGGGGAATCTCTGGAGGATTTCCTAATTGCAGAGATATGCCATTATGATCTCCAGAGGCATGTCTCTGCAAGCGGGAAAGCCAGGCAGATGCTTTCAAGGCTTGAGGGGTCCAATCTTGCACAGGAATTCCAGGGTTGCTCAGAATTGTGACCTCTCATGTCCCAAGAGCATGACCTCAGGGCAATTAGAGAATGCAGGTAGCTCCAGGCTGCCCAGGCCCTGCCACCACAAAGCAAATAGATATCCACTACTAAATAGCAGTACAAATTAATACCGCCTTTGTCATGGCTACAAATTTGGGGGGTTTGTGGCACAAAAAGGAGCACAGATGTCTGTTTGCTTGGTCCTTTGTACAATTATAAAAATGTATATTGAAGTATGAAGGCCATAAAATGCAACATAGTTAAAGACAATGTCTTGCCCTGTATTGTAATGATTCTGCAAATGATGAAGGACAGACACAGGAGTTCCCAGCTTTTGGATCCAGTCACACTGTTCTGAGCAGGACCTGTAAGGGTGCAAGTGACTGTTATATCATTTTCCTCATCCTACTAGAAGCTGTTTTGACTTAGGATAAAGGTTAGAAATGCTTCAGGAGTCCTTCAGAAATATTTTGATCCCAGCTCTTGTTAGTAGATATGTTGAGCACAGGTGCCAGGCCTACAAGAGAAATGCTAATGAGAGATGCAGATGTGTTAGGCCATGTATAATGTTCAAGCCTGTTGATAGATAATCAAGGAAGTACGAAATACAGTGAAGCCACTGTTATTCATCAGATACATAGGATAATGCAGGAATGCAGGCTTCGCATGACTGCAAGAATGGCATAGTGAAGCAACCAAATACATTGTGAAATACATGTCCAGAAAAAATCAATATTCTATCTACTGGTTCAGATAGCACATATTTACAAAAATATTTTAAAAATATTTACATATTTGCAAGGACTGCATATATTAAACAAGGGACCAATGATTTAAAATTATGCAAAGCATTTTCACATCAGTGCAATAATACCAATATACAGGCAGACAAGGTTCTTTTGGTAAATATGATATCTTTTATTAGCCCAACTTAAATAGTTGGAAAAATTCTTCTTTGCAAGTGTTCAGGTACAAATACCCTTTGGCAGACTGAGGACACATCTGGTGTGTGCTCTTCCTGGATAGAATGAATAGTAAAGAAGCCAGAGGCTGGTATGCATGCAGGAAAGCCAGTCAATATACAGGAATATACAGGCAGATCATTTGTGGTACTCTGCAAAACAGGACAAACAGCAGATGTCTTGGTGAGTGGAGAGAAAAAATGAGCAACAATAAGGTAGGATGAAGTAGGGAGGGAAAAATATCATCTGCATGACATTTAGAATATCATTTGGCAAAAGAAGTAAACAGGACACAGGCTCATGTAGTATCATTAGGTAGTGATAGGGCACTGATACATGGAATAACCAAACCGTTGCTTGGGCAAGGCAAGGAAGTAGAATTCTTTTCTACAGATCTAGTGGACTGTTCAAGTGTAGCTATACTGATACACAGGATCGTTGGCAATGCTGCTGTTGTTTCTGGGACTGTATATTGTCAAAACACAGTGATGCTTTTGGCCTTAGCAATACATTGCCTTTTGAGATGTTCTCATGTTCTGTTATCATTACAAGTGGATAGTGAACTTTGGGCCTGTTAACATGAGATGACAACTATAGAAACTTTTATTTTATCAGCTCAATTGGTCCCCTTGGCTGTCTGATCTTGGCTGTGGCACCACTCCAAACATCCTATCTATATGACATCAACTTTATATATAGAATGTCTACACTGTATATAGTTTATGGGGTTCTCAGACATTTAGGAATATACTATACATCCTAGTCTGGGTCTTTATCTGATGTAACTGCTTTGAAGTGAATGGAGGTACATCAGTTTACCTCAGAAGATAATGTAACTCCAGATTTCCTGTGTTTCCTGAGGCTGTTTGGAATAATTAGGCAAGGGGTCATGGGATAGAGTACAAATAAGAAGATGAAGGTGGAAGGAAAAAATGTCAATACAAGCGAAAAAGACAACATGGGAATCAGATTCACATACGTTTCATAGATTTTCATAGATTTTATAGACATTAGGGCTGGAAGGGACCTCAGAAGATCATCAAGTACAACCCCCTGCCCCAGAGGCAAGAAGTCAGCTGGGGTCATAGGATCCCAGCAAGATAAACATCCAAACTTCTCTTGAAGGTGTTCAAAGTAGGCACTTGAACCACCTCCTATGGCAGGCTATTCCAGACCTTGAGGACTTGGACAGTAAAGAAACTATTCCTTATGTCCAGCCTGAAATGGTCTTGCAGGAATGTATAACCATTTGATCTTGTCATCCCTTGGGACGCACTGGTATGAAACGTCCCCCAGATCCTGGTGAAAAAAAACAAAAAAGTAATTATGATGAACAAGTGGAAGATGAAACACAGATAGGAGTCAAGGAAGAACATGAAAGAGATTTAAAACACTAACATTTTTTAAAGAAAAATATAGAAAAAAATGTAGAATCAAAAACTGTTCCTTTCAGTGATTGCTAAAATAAAAAATGTGATTTTTTTATATAAATTTGATCTATAAAACACATCTTTAATTAGCATCTGTGTCTATAAAACTAATGGGTCAGAACTGGCTTGGTTAAGGTAGCAGAAAATTTTACAATACCCTTAAGGTCTAAGAAGGCTCATGAAATCAGGAAATTAAAACTATTAAAACTTAAATCATCAAAACTTTTCTAATATATGAATATAATGAACCAGATCCTATGTTTACTATGATGCACACATGAAAGCAAAATGTTATAGAAAGAAAAATCATACTGCCAAGTTTAACCCGGGTGACTCCAATGAGCTATAAAGCTACAACTGGTTAAAATTTAGTCTATAATCAGAAATTTAAAAGAAAAAGCAGAAGGGAAGTCCAATGTAAACTTTTCCCCCTATCCCTCTAATATTCTAATATTATTTTTCATTGGCTTGAAAATGTAAGTAAGAGAGAGACTGAATATCACACACACACACACACACACACACACACACACACACACACACAAACACACACACACCAGACATAGGTCTCCTGAAATGTGGTATAATCAAAACATAGTTAAATGTAAATTATTCCTACTTAAAATGAAGGCTTCCCTTATTCACAGATTTGATTGGTGTATAAGATATTTTATCACAAAGGCTGTAGCTTCTCAAATTTCACACCTCTCAGGATGTTCCAGAATTGACAACTTTTTAACTTTTTCTTCCATGTATGACTTCTCTATTTGTTGTTCTGCAATGGAGATACGTTGTTTCTTTTCTTTTCTTTTCTTTTCTTTTCTTTTTTGTTGTTGTTGAGGACATCACGTATTTCGCTAGTACCTGAGAGATCTTTTTCAGATCAGTGTACTAATTTCTCTGAAAACTGTTGCATCATAGCAGTTTCCTGGTCCTTTGTGAAATTAATATCAACCTCCTGCCTCTTTCTCTGTGTCACATGGTGATTAATTAATGTGAATCATTATTGTACAGTGGCTGTATATCTTCCAGCACAACCCTGACCTCTAGTGAATAAAACAAGCAAGCTGCAAAATCAGCAGTATAATGTTCTTTCACAAATGAGACTTCTGGGATGTCAGAGGTTGGCTGAAGAGAAAGAGAAGAGAGTGTTGTGTACTCTGATTATTTAATCCTGCTGTCAAAGTCATTACAAACTTAAAATTTTGCAACAAGGTTGATTCAACTACTGCTTTTTTTTAACTGAAAATTGCTAAGGTCTAAATACTATCAAATAGTATTTGATACTGGCGGTTCAACTGTTGTACTAGTAGAATGTACTATTGTTCACTTAAATAGTGTCTATCATATGAGCATTGTTAAGGTGATTAAAAAGCTTTTCAGCACTCATCTTTTAAACTATGCTCATAGAAGGAAATCAAAACTACAGAATGTTTAAATGATTTGCTCACGGTCAAAAAGCAGCTTAAGTCATCTAGACTCCTTGAAGAAGAAAATGTGACAGAGTTTTTGTAGGGGCATGATTTCTTTCCAGTTACAATAAATGGGAGTCTTACACTGATTCTAAATACTGTTTTATCAGTACTCAAATATTAAAATAAACAAAGACTTTCAGATACATGGTGAGCTTGACTCAGAGTTATGTTTTATGGCTGAAATTAGGTATTTTACATCTCTTTAGTTCCATGTGACCCTTGCTTATGTTACATTTATTTTTAACAGGAAATGTAGCATTTCAGGAAGGTGTTAGTTTAATATAATCACAAAACACAGAAAGAATTATACAAAATCCAGCATGCTATAGAATTAAAGATTATGTACATTCTGTAACCTATTTGGTTATTTCCCTGATCTGGAGTTAGAGACATCTCCTACAGTTTAGCTCAGTCACCTTTATGGAAAATTAACATGTGTTTAACTGAGGCCACCATTAGTACACTGGAAACATTTGTAGACTGGGCAATGAATTAACCTCAAGTCCATTTTACACAAGCCATTGAACAATTAATTATGTTACCTATGGAACGTTGCTGGATTCAAACATGTGAGTTCAAGGCACAAGGATTACAGAGTGATATTTCTGTATTATTTGTGATTCCTCTAAATTGTTCTCTCAACAGAAATCATTCTAATGTATGTATAGTTTTGAATGTCTAATACAGTAAATCGGGGAATAGTGCAATACTTTATTTTAATCTTTCTAACTCATGGGAAAAGATAAGTTATCTAAACTTTGCTCAAGAACTGAGGCAAGTTTCATGAAATGGATGCCTACCTAAGTTTTAAGGTTCCCATGGTTAGTTTTTAAAAAAAGACTGTTTAGTTAGCACAAAAGAAAACAGACTATTCAAGCTTAAGGCAGGGTAGGTATGTACCTTACAGACTAACTAAATAAGATATATAAAACATAACCTTTTCTGAACTCTAGCTCACTTCATCAGATGCCGTAAAAAGACAAGCATAAGCGTATAAAATGGAACAAGTGATTTGAATACAAAAATAGAAAGGAAGGAGGGTATGAATGGTATGTGCCCCCGGTGGCTGGAGGGGTATGACTGCGCCCGTGGTGGGAGGAGCGCAGCAGCGGTAGCGGGAGCCCGGCAGCGGTAAGTGCAGACCTCACACAGATGCCACCAACACTGTTGGTGGCAGGGGGTTGGTGGCGAGCACTGACCAGGGGTCGGCGACCACCCGCAGGTGCCATCAGCAGTGCTGGCAGTGGCCAGCAGCGCAATTATGGATTGCCTGCAGATGCTGTTGGCAGTGTGGTAGCAAGTGGAGACCACCCTTAGGCACTTCCAACAGTGAAGCCAGCACCTTTTTGCAGGGGGTGCACTGACACACTCAGGAGGTGCATATGCACCCATGTGCACCCCCTACACATTGCCTCTGGAGGACGGAGAGGAAGGGGAAGAGGGGCAGTACTGGAAGAGGCAAACAAGCAAAAAACCTATAGGAACAAGGGGGTCATAAAAGCATATCTAGGTAATGGGATAAAAATCTGTATTCCCTTTTTAAAACATACTCAATACAATCCAGTCTATGAATGCTTTCTTGTTCCTAATTCTACTATTGAAACTGGGTTTCTTCAAATTTTACTGGCTGAGAACAGCAGTCCAGAGGTCAGCGATGGAATGTCCAGGGAGGTTAGTGTTTTGTCACAAACCTTTGTTTCTTTCTGCAGCTGATGCCAGATCATTCATTTTTACACATAGAGATTGCTTCATCTTTCCAATGTAGACAGCAGAGGGGAACTGTAAGCAGGTGATGGCATATATGACATTTGTAGAGTTGCAGGTGAATGAAAATGCTTTTGCTCTCTATATATCTAATTTAGTTAGTTTATAAGGCTTGTATCTATTGTCTTTTACCTGGCTTGAGGCTAACATCATTAGCTACATCTTAGACTGTTTAATCAAGTTGCCTGGAAACATATCCTTCATCTTTCTGAGAGGGAAAAAAATATTCTTAAGTTAAAAAGACATTCATGTGATAGTCAGATTCTACACTGTGGAATGTCTTTTCTTGTACATATTTTGGTTGGAAAGATCTCCATGGGTCAAATGACTGCGCACATTTGTTGTTCATTAAAAGGAAGTGCTGCTTCTGTTCCATGTACAAACGATGCAGACCAGAATAGTGATGAAAGATGACACTACCACATTAAAACACAATCACAAGATGGTGGGCAAGATTCTAACCTGGTAAAGTATGGTGTAATTTTGTTCTCTCCAAACTTTAGGAACTGGTGTCTTACCTTAAGTAGATGAGACTGTGTATTTTTAGCAGTTAGGATGGAATTTTCAAAAGCATCTAAGTGACTTAAGGCCAAATCCATAACTATCCTAGGTGTCTAAGTCCAAAAATTGGATATTCAAATACCCAACTCAAAAGCTACTTAAAAGTATCTTGACTCCATGAGCTCTTACGCTTCTGTAGGTGCCAAAGTATTTGTTTTGGGGTATACACAAAACTACCAAAGTCTTAAACACTGAGTAGTTAGGCACCTAAAACATTTTTGAAAATGGGACTTATGTCTTTTAATTTACTGAGACATTTTTCAAAATTTTACCCACACACTCGTTCTGATTGTAGTATATGAAACAAGCTTACTATTCTATCCACTTGGAAGACCACTTGCAAATAAGGTTTTGTTTTTTTGTTTCTTTTTTTGAATTGTATGCGTCACTTACCAGACTCCATATTAATACAGTTGTTTGTAAATGTTTGTAATAAAGTACATTTTAAATATAATTATGATTTTCATTCCCATCTGGTATATACTCTACTGAAGTCAATGGCACTTTTCTGATATAGCCATTGTCATCATCATCACCATTGTCAGCAGCTCCTCAACACAAAGAAGACAGTCTTCCAGTAAACAGGGAAGTCATTAGTGAGTTCCTATATGGCTGAGGAGGCTGACTTAAGATCTTCATACTTGACTGAAGATGTGGCAAATACTTCTGGGAGGAAGGAGTAGATCTTAGTGAAGTTGGGTCACAGCTCTTTCCTTTGGCCCCTGGTACACATTACACTTATGGCATGATTAACCAGTTACTTACATCTTAAGTAGTTACCTGGCCACACATTAATGGGATTATTAGACAATTATTACAGAAAATTAATGGAATTATTGCACAAAAATGTGTAATAACTTAATGGCTGGTTCCTATCACTCCATTAACGGAACATGCAGCCAAGCTGATTGGGGCTTCCAGCCTCCCTAGCACATGAGAGCCCTTGACTCTTATGTACTCCTGAGGCTGAGAGTACCAATCAGTTGATTGCCACTCCAGCCTCAGAGGCCCATTAGAGTTAAGGGCTCTGATATGCCCCCAAAGATGTGAGTAGCAATCAGCTTATGCTTCTAGCTACAGGGGTACATTGGAGCCCTTGACTTCAATCCAATGCTCCCCCAGGGCTGGAAGCCTGAATTCACTGATGGGGCTTTCAGCTGTGGGGACACATGGAACACCCCTGCAGCTTGAGATCCTGGATCAGCTGACAGGGTTCCCTGCCTCCAGAGCCCATGGCACACTTCTGCAGTTAAGATGTCAAATCATCTGGCAGTTTCCAGCTGCAGAGTTTCACCGTACACCTTCACAGCTGGAAGCCTGGATTAGCTGATGTCTTCTGTACTTGCAATATGGTATGATGGGATCTGATGCTTGGTCCCACAATTACATATCCTTCCATGCATGTGTGGAATGACAGGAAGCATGATTGCAGGGATCATGCATCAGATCCCATTGCACCCTTAGTTGCACACCTGCCATGGGCTTTTTTCTCTTTCACCTATTGGGCTCCATAGTGAAGCAAGTTTGCTTGAAATATTCAATGTCTTGTTGTATGTTATGGTGCCATTGGGGATGATTCAGTGCTTGATTCTGCAAGGTATTGATGCTAGTATAACATTTCTTCAGATTTCTTTCTATGCCACTTTAGGAGCTCGGACAATTCATGGGATGACTTTCTGGAGTCTCCTCCTATGTCTTCCCTACTTGTACTCATAAATATAGGCTTCCCTCACCTTATGCATGTTCTGTACATGCAAATTCATTCTTATGAAATGGACATTTGTATGCCCAAAATTTGTGTAAAAAGCCGAATGTTGGGTGTAAAAAGATGTGCACCCTGGGAGGGGAGGTTGCGGGGGCTATGGTGAATTTTGGGTGGCTGCAGCCCCCTCCCAGCACTGCCACCACCCACTCCGAATGCAGTGCAGCCCAACCCTCCTGCCAGAAAGAGTCCAATGCCACCAGCCCCAGCAGCAGCCTGCTCTTGTCCCACACACTGATCTGGGGGCACACGCCCCCTGGAAGAACCTGGCACAGCCCCCCAGCCTACAGCCCTCCCAGGGTGCACATAGCAGGAAGAGCCATGCCCCGCCATCCTGTACCCTGCACCCACTAACAATTCCCTCTGCTTTGCTCGTTGCTGCAGGCCCAGGAGCAGCTGACACCACCTGCCTGCAGCCACTGGGCTGTGCCGCACCCCTTCCCCTGTCCCTTAGCCTCAGCCCCACTCCCTCCCTCACCACTGTGGGAACATATCCCCATTTGTTACCTTATGAAATGGGTTTCCTTTATGTGAATTTGAGTTATTAACAGTTTTCTGGGAATGCACGTACTGCAAAAAGCAAGGGAAACCTGTATATCTTCATTTGGTTTGAATATATGGAATCATTCCTTAAGGAAACCTCCTGGTTCAAGTAATCTGGATACTTTTATCTTCTGTCTTTCCAGTTAGCACATAGCACTTAGTTCCAACCTCTGGAGAACTGCCTCCCAGAAACAATATTTTAGGAAATGATATAAATACAAATCTTAGCAAGTCCCTTTGTTTTGCACTGCTCAGCAGGTAATAGGGTAATAGAATAATGCCTGCAGGCACATACTTGGACAAAACCTTCTCACTACATGTAATAAGACGCTGTGATTACACTGAAAGAGTAATCTCATAAAATACCTTTTATTTAAGGCTCATTTTTGTTGGAGAATCAATCACTTTGATCACATTTTTATATTGCTTGGCTCCTAGAAGTACAGTAGGAGATTTCTGATGAATGTGTTTAAAACATGCAGAAGCACACTTCAGGTCTCTGCTTTTTACGTGATCATAGGTTGACAGTTTTGTCTATGTTCAAAGCAAACCTAAGCATCGGATATATCATCAGACAGCTTCTAAATATATAAAAAAGACATGCTAAGAGGAAATGGAATGAATGGGAAATCCATCATTTTGAATTTGGTTTCTAATGGAGCTCAATAAGCCTCTGGACTGTTTTTAGGAAAGCTAAAATAAAGCTGATTAAATGGCAACACTGTACACAGTTTAAATCCTCCTAAAGATAATGAAGGTCAACACAGGGTTCCCACATAGAAAGGACAGATTAGACATTTTGAACATAAATCCAGTTGATAATGAAATCTATAAATGGAAACCTTTTCTGTGTTGTATAATGCTAAAGCATGACATTTTCCTGTCCATATAACCTTTAGCTTTACTGTCAATATTACAGCATTGTACTGATTTCAGAAAAAAGGCATTAAGCACTGTCAAAATAGAAGACATGTTTTAATAACATAGCAATTATTTGCCCTTTATGATGCAGGAATATAATAGGTTTTTAATGTATTGAATTAAACACTATCTGCTCCAATAACCCTGTCACTAAAATTATGATCTATAATTTATGAAGAATGGAGTACAATTCCATTTCAGGAATGTAAATCATGAATTATTATAAATGTGTTGCTGCAAGGATGCATTGATATTCAACCAACTATGCCACATGTAAGATAAAAACAAACTGAGCTTTTAGAAAAAACAAAAAGAAAGAAAAGTGTCTAAAATGGTCCAGAAAAAAAGCACCAGCAAGCTCTTAGTGCTTGCGTAGGAATATCCCTGTTGCACAGTCTGTGATATAACTTGATGTTGAACTTCAGGTACAGCTCTATGCTTTATCTCACTTCTTGCTTGGGCTGAAATTGCATTTTTTTCTGCAGTAATTCATGGGGTGATCCTCAGATAATGCAAATTTTCCAAACCAATTCTAGACACAAAAAAATTGTGATTTGTTTTAGAGCTGCTGGAAAACGATTGTTCCCATTGACTTCATGTTAGACATCCATGCCTGAAAATGTTATCATCCTATCTATTGCTCTATTTCCATGTATGTTAAATGAATATCCACATTACTTGTTACTTTCTGGAATTGTTATGGATATTAGTTAACACGTGTAAAATACTTAGCAATTCTCCCATGAAAAGCACTGTGTAAGTGCAAAACATTATTATTAATATTACAGTGATCCCATTGTCTTATTATATTTCAGATTTGTAATAATAGACCTCTCCTGCTTCTGAAGTTTTATTACAAGAGTATTCTGATCACACTAGTCATTGACCGTAGGACATGTACTGTAGTGATTCAAATGTGTGAAATTAATTTTCAAACTCATTTGGAAGCTGAGTTTCAAATCTACAGAAGCAGACAATGTGAATAGAGAAGTGACAGTAATTTTCTAGCATAGTGTACCACTACCTTGTTTTGTAAGGGTTCATTGCCAATCAGTTGATTTCAGAAACACTTTTTCCTTCTGCTTTATAGTGATTTGCTGGAACTGGAAAGTTTAGTACTAGCAGGTATGCTGAAATAGTGGAAACAGTAAATCTATCACAAATTGGAATGATAATGAAACAAGATCTTTTAGTTAGAATTACAAATATGCTTGAGTAGAATGTTTCAGAAGGCACATAGGGAATGCCTCTTTAAACTTGTCAAACTGGTCACAGTAATTTATTTTACTGTTGTTAGAAGGGATTATTTATGTAAAACATATCAAGAAATAACCTAAGCACAAAGCTTTGCAAGCTGCTGTGTTAACATCTGTGGTGATATACTTAGCAATATTCACCCTTCTGACCCCAGAGTAGTCATGAAATGTAGTTCTCTAAAACATTCATGTGCTCTATCCAGTGTCCAGATGGTGCAGCTAGCTTTCAATCAGAAGGTACATAATATTGTAGCTTGTACTCCATGAAGCCAGCTTTTCTCAGAGTAACCTTTGCAGGGAGGTCTGTCTATCACTGGCTGTCACAATGACTATGTTTACTTTTGTGAACAATTTTTATTGTTTCCTGTCACTAAAACACTTGTGTCCTGATTAAAGTAAATGTATAACACGTATACACACATTTACACGTGTGTGTGTGTGTGTGTGTGTGTGTGTGTGTGTGTGTGTGTGTGAAAGAGAGAGAGAGAGAAAGATCAGTGTAGGATTCTTTTAAAGTTATTAAACACACTTTTCAATTTTTAAAAATGTTTTAGCCCATCTTCTTCCAGATTTCACCTTAAAAGTATTTGTTTAACTTATTGGCTTCATTTAATTCATTTTTGTGACTTGATATCTGGCTTAGTGAAAATAAATCATAAATATCCCCCTTTTATGGAACAAAAAAAGAACAACCCTGTGATATGTCAAAAAATCCAGCTGTTTTCATCAAATTCCTTATGTATGCTGCTCTCAGAAGGACAAATGTATGTGCCCTTAGGAAGGACGAATGATGAAACTCGGGTGCCTGTACATGAGCACAGAGCCTTCTCTGATGTGCTGTAATTACAGTGTGTCAGAGCAGACTCGATTAATAGAGTCTGCAAGAGTGTGGTAATTACCGCCCTCCAGCAGCCTCTCATGTCTCGTGTATCAGTGTCCCCACACGAAAAATGGTGGCAGAGGCGTTGTATTAAAGCTCACCCCACCGCCATTTTGAAGCATTAGAAAGGTGAGGGGAAAAGATGTGTGGGACAAACCATCAATGCCTCTTCATCTTTTTTTGTTAAGCAACACTATCTATCAATTTCAATGGATTCGAAATCGAAGCCTGTATGTGCAATTTACAAACTTTATTGATAGAACTTCATTTTCAAAGGCTACCTCTATTTCATTCAAAACAAACTAGCTTCCTTTGGAAAAAAAATTAAAATTAGGAAGCTTGTTATGATAATAACCATCATTAAGCAGCTCCTTAGTGATGGTTATTGTCATAGCAAGCTTCTTAATCCAGATCTGAGATGTCAAACTCACTTGGCCCTCCCCGGTCTAGATCATTAGTGCAGGTCCATCAGCAACAGGGTGTATCAGCATGAGGGAGGGACACAGAAGTTGCTCATCCCCTGCTGCCAACATGCACATAGGGTACCCTACCCCAGATTTCAATTAACTCCTCCCTTGCTCATCCAAATCCCAAATTTCCAGCTCCTCTATGACAAATTCCTAGCTCCTCCAAGTTGGATCTGGCTTGTGGGTTCCTAAATTTGTCACGTCTGATCTAGATATTTTGTGTTTTACCTATGGTGCTGTTTTAGGGGGATGGGAATCATATATAGAAGTTTATAGTAGGCATCGTGAACTTTTCTTATTGTGAGTTGATTTTAGCTTTAGTCAAACCATTAAAAAATATACATTACCTTTGGGCAGAAACTAACTATAGAAAATTCCTTCTTTGTAATATAAAAGTGACAAGCAATGGAAGAAAAAAAAAAGAAATATTTCTGGCATCTTAAATACAGTGATTGTGTCATTCCCCTTATAATTAAATTCTGACCTCCCATGAGGCAAAAATTATAGCTGGAATAAAATTAAAAGAATATAAATTGATAAGAACTCAAATTACTTGGGCTTTAGAGTAAATCACTTTATTCCAACAAAAAGAAATGAAATGTAATTAAGGTTGATGTTATTGGTAGCTGTTATATCTCCATTTGTTAGAAAGAAAACCTTAAAGAGTTTTGTAGAGAGAGATGGGGCTAGGCAAATAAGCTTTGTGTAATTTTGCACACACACAGGGGTTTGAAATCAGGATAAAACAATATTTTCAAGTTTGATACTCTATTTATGGGAGTGACACAAAACATAAAGAAAGATATTTCATTCATTTCAAAAGCCAAGACAAATTTCAAGATGAAACTCCATTAACTCTGGTTGTTCATAATGTATAATCGCTAAGTAATAAAATAATTAAGGAAGCTGATATTCAAATACCATTGTTAGATGTGAAAGCTATCTTCCTCTAGAAATGGCACTCCAGAGTTGGCTTAAAGCACTTACTCCAGACTGTCCACCGATTCAGTTACTAGAAATGGTTACAGAGCTGGGCAAACTGAGGTAAAGAATTGGGCACCAGAGCTGGGCAAAACCTGGAATTGCTCTGTAGAAAATTCTGAGGGGAAAGCATTATTTACAGAGTGAAAATTGGAATATGGTTGTGAAAGACAAAAATCTGAAATGTTTGAGCTGATGCTCTTAGGCCTTTGCTTCAAAGCGAGGGATTGAGTTTCCATTCATTCAGAAACTCCTAGGAACTCCAAACAAGCAACAAATAAAACATATGTTCCCAAAAGCCACGGCACATCTGCTCAGGAACTATAAAGCCTAGAAACTCCAGATTCCTAATCCCATCAGTTTAGCTGGGTGCCCTGGAAATGCAGACCCTAAGCAGCAAGCCAGGTGACATAGCAGAAAATTAGATGTTAATAGAGGTTCATTAAAACCAGTAACATTCAACAGCTGTTGTACATTCTTGACTGATTTTGTCAGACACCAGGACTCAAAAAGCACAGGTTAAAAAGTTAGGAGATTATTTTTAAAATAATGAAATTAACAAGAAAAAAGGGTTTGTTGAGGGTTTTTTTTGTTTGTTTGCTTTCCAGTGTTTGTTTGATCATATTGTCAAGCCTGAGTTAGAAACTTGTTACACGGGTGTAGGTTGTAGCCATATTGCTCTAAGGACATAGGCAGACCAAGTTCTTTGGGTGAATCTGATACCTTTTATTAGCCCAACTTAAATAGTTGGGGGGAAAAAATTTTTAGCAAGCTTTCTGGTTTAAAAACCGTTCGTCAGGTTCAGGAAATGTCTGCAGTTTCTAACTATAAGTTAGAAACTTGCTATTTTTAATTAAAGCTCAGTCAACACAAACTCAAGAAAATCGTAAGAGGTTCTAATAATGTAAATGCAGTTTGCTTTACCAAGCTTACATTTTTTTTTATTTATTGATATGTATTAATTTGTTAGTTCTATAGATCACCTGCCCCATCAAAGGTGGCTTAAGGCATAAAACAGAACAATTTATAAAAAGAGAGAACATTAAAGAGAACAAAAAAATGCTAATAGCAAGTACAGTATTAGAATATAAAAGCAGCCTGTCCCTACCAAACAATACACTTTCTAAACATCTGGTCAAATACAAAGTTCTTACAGCACCTCCAGATGTTCAGGCTTGGGCTCTGGGAGGTCTCAAGGCAGAGTGCCAGAGATGAGGAATGACTACTAAAAGCAGCCTCCCACATTTTCTCCAAGGAGGAAGTTTCTCCATGTGCAAGAAGTTGCTCTCAGCTTGCCTTAGGAAGTGTGATGGTGCATAAAGGAGAAGGTGGACCCCAAAATATGTAGGACCCAGACTGTTTAGGGCTTTATAATTCAAAACTAGCACCTGGAATTGCACAGAGAAAGTTACCGGAAGCCAATGCAGCCCCTGGAGCACTGAAGTTATGTCCTCCTTGTTACCCTTCTCAGAAAGTAGGCCATCACATTCTGTACCACCTGCAACATCCAGACAGTCTTCAAAGGTAAGTCTAGCCTCAAAATTGTGAAAGGACAGTTGATAATGGCTGGTGTTGCTCCCAGTATCGAGCTGGGACCATCTGGGCACACACTGGCTCAGAAGACTCATCCATCCCAGTCTCAGTGATACATGCAAAGGAGAATTTTCACGTTAGCAAATCTCAGGTCTACATTTTCAAACGTGGCTCTGCTGAACTTAATTCAACTTAAACAGGCCTCATTTTTAGAACAAGACAATGAGCATGTTCTGAAAATGAGATCTCTTTAAGATATCTAAAGTGGAGTATTTCCTTCCAAAACCTGACAAATTAATAACTGGTAATTAGATTTGCAATTATAGATCTCAGTTTTAATTTAATCCACCCAATCCTAAATTATGTATGAATTTTGGTGTATAGGTTTTATATAGTCCTTTTAATCACTTTAAATTATCACTGAGAAGTGGTCAAGTGATATTATTACTATCTCCAACTAGTTATTCTGACAATGTTGTAATTCATAAAGATGATTATTCAGAGTTTATTTTCCAAGTGATTTTTTCCTCATTTAAACTTGAAAGTACAAGTTTCATAAAATTGTCAGAGAAATGGTTTAGGCTTTCAAATCCTTCCAGGATCACTTCTTAATCATGTAATCAGCTGAGCTTCAAGGCCAGGCAATCTGAAAACTCTGAAAGTGCTTAGAAATTGAATATTATTTGTTAGCTTGAATCTAGTGCAATCATTGTTACAGCTCTCATCTGATTATCTTTGAACCTATATATCATTTGTATAAGAAAATCTATACTCTCAAAAAATGTAGTGTCAGGATGGAATACAAAACATATGGTGAAATAAAGCAGGGATCGAAGTAATTTGTGTAAGTAGGCCCTGTGGAATAGTCTGAAAAACTGTCTATAAACCGAGACCCATCAAACCACCAAATCGGGTGTGCATAGTGTAGGTATTTGCAAACCATTTTCATCATTATTACACCTCCTAAAACTACAGTGCATGTGGGTTTCTTTTCATGATTCATGCAGAATGTGAGGGTCTTTTATCTGACAAGACAAACAGATAATGTACGGTTATTTCTCACCTCTTGAATTAAGCTTAAGCACATACCCTTTAGTCTAAAATGGAATGGCTATTTTAATTTCTCATTTGACTTGAAACTGAATCTTCCTACTACAGTATAATGATATTTTTTCCCAAGGATCCGAATCCTAGGAAAGTAATAAACAAAAAAGGAGACTTTCCTTTGGCTTCATTCAGTTGGCTTTGATAAGGTTCCTAATTTGGCAAATCTGCCCCTGATCTCCAAACAACAGGTTCTTTATCTAAAAAGTTAAATCCAACTTTTTATCAAAATATTTTTCTTTCCATGTTAAGAACTGTTTAAAAAAAACCCATGCAGTACAGGTATATAAAATAAATAAGTAAATACATGTTAATAAATTAGCTCCCTTGACCTGCAGTTTCTCTCCGAGTTCCCACACTAGCCGTCTGGTTGTCCAAGATCAAGATGAAACTCCATTGACAGTACCTAGTGATATTAATTACAACAGCAAACAGTGAAATTTTACTCTGGTAATCCAATGTTCATTAATCATCAAAATTGGTTTTAACTTTAACTCAATTTATGAATGCTTCAAGGCACTATTGCTTCTCAAAGAAATCTTTGATCTTTGTGTTTAAATAGCTGTCATCACTATGCTATTTGAATAGGTCTCCTTAGTAATATCCTCCCTACTAGTGTCCAAGTGCATTAGAAGTGTGGAAACATGTCTGTTTATATTGAAAGGTGCTAATAGATTGCCCATTAAGAATCATCTATGTATAATTGCACAGATTCTCATTAACAAGCTTGTGTGGGTAAAGCAGGTTTTGAGGTTTAGGTATTAAAGCCCTGAAGTTACTTTTTATGACAAAACAGCTGCATAAAAGGAGAATTTATACCCTGATTTATCTTGGAATGCCATGTGGTCCTGAAGGAGGAACTTTTAGAGCAAAGACAGATACCCAGGTGCAAAGCTCAAGGACTAAGGCAGGGGGAGAAAATAGTTTTTTTTAAAGATTTTATCTTGGTGCTCTACCCAAAATAGACCACTGCTTCAGCTAGGAAAGCTGTTTCTTGGGGCTGAACAGTGTTGCTCTCCCCGAGGTTTCCACAAAGAAATTCTCCTGTGTGTGGTTTGTTTTCACATCTGTTCAATGGAACAGCAGGGCATGGGTAAATATACCCCTATTGCAAACCAGCAAATTACACTAAAATACCTGACTCCACAGCACTCACTTGAGCTGCAAATGAGAAACTTGCTTGCCAAGTTCAAAAGCACTACAGTTCAGCAAAGTGGAAACAGTAACATTTGGTAACTAATAATACCAGGAACAGCTTTTCGACTCCAATAGGAAGAAATATTATATATCTAAATTGTAACCATGCCCAAGACTATAAATAAAAAAGTTTAGAACCCTTAAAAATGCTCTAGTCTTCTACAGTAGTAGTCCCAAATGTTTTGGTATCAGATTTCTTTTGGACTGTAATGGGACCCACCTCTGATGGCAGCTATGGTGCTCCCTGATAACTACATTAAGCCCATTCTCCCATTCCAATTTATCAAAATACTGCCCCACCTTTGCCAGCCAAGCAATGATGCAAGATTAACATAAATTTGGGAGTCTGCCCTCAGAAATCCAGTTTGGCCCTAGGTGCTTCACTCCCATTGACTCATCATCCAGCTGTCTTGGTCTTTGAATTCAATCCCCAGAGGAGGTTATCTTCCCTACCATTTGGTCACAGATAACTCCCTCATTTAATCTCTATACCCAGGGCTCACTCTCTCCCACACTAGCCCCCTTAACCAGTAACCACTCTCTGGGCTCAAATGCACAGTGCCTTCCCTGAGTACCCAACAATGGACTCTTTACACATCCTCCAGCCATTCCCATGCCTCACAGCAAAATGAATAAAAAAATAAAATAAAGACAACAGAAACAAATTACTACTTAACCTAAAATAACTACAGCACACTGGGTTCCTCTACCACAGAAAACCTCACTCCTATCAGCTAACTCCCACTACCTCCTCAGAATACCTTCCTTTATCTATGGATTTGTAGTACTCAATAACCCACTTTCTATGGACCCCTTCACCCATAACACTCAAGAGGAGAGTACCCTCAGTAGCTCAGTAAAATAGGTCTCTATTCCCCCTTCTGGTCACCTGACCTTACTATCTTTTAACCAGGTGCAGGGGTATACTCTGGCATCATCAGCCACGCTTGCTCTGCCTCTGTAATCCACTTTGCAACTTGATACCAATGCTTCTGCTTCAGTATCAGGGGTTAGAGGCCCCAAGTACACAGATGGGTTCATTTTCCTAAACAGAAAGAGAGATACAGAAAACTGGATATCATAGTACTTGTGGGGTAGTAGGTGACCATTTATATCAATTTTCTACTCCAGACAACTATAGGACACTACTATGTATGCAACTGCAGTTTTCTTCTTGTCCTTGTGCAGAGAGTGACCTTCCTCCAGGATAGATTATCCCGTTGCAAGCCTACTCTTCACTGGCTTTTGGAGCCTGCAGACCCCAGGAGGAAATATATATTTTTGACTGAACAGAGATGCTTAATGGGTATCTGTTAATACTGCATTAAGTCATGTTCTTGCAGATATTCATTTTTTAACATACCTTCTTATGAGTCAGTTTGTTCAGTGTTTTAGATCTTGACTGCAGCTTTCTATTTATAGTAGAACTCCCTGAAGGTATTGTCTGTTCCTAGAGACCTATTTTACTCTAATACTATCCAGAGATATTACAGAAATACAGTTTCTTTGTATTTCTGTGTAAAAATGATTCGACATTTAGAATATAGAACAACCCCAGATATCTGGTTAAAAGCTTTAAAGTTAATGAATGCTCCACTATGTTGAAGAAGATAGGTATATAATATTTATGGTCTGTATTTTCCTTCCTTTGTTTATATTCCAGTGGGTACAAATAGGAATAAAACTTCAAAACCTAACCAAATGTCTTCTTGTCATATCTTGCAGTTGTTTTTAACTCTTAGATACCGGCAGCACCTGCCTGAGAATTTAACATTTGCATTCACTCTCATCATTAGGAGGCAACTTTACAGTGATTGACATATTTATCTAAAGCAGTGTTAGCACTCTATCTACTGAAATATAAATCATCCCAACTGACTCATGCTTTGTCACCTTCTGAAGTCTAAGCCTCATTTTAGAAATCTTCAAGAGAAAATATATTAGATGGGAGCTCCTAGAAAGAATAATAAATTAGCTGAATATTCTTTAATAGACATAGCTGCCTTCAGAGTACATATTAAATGTGAACAGTAAAATAAGAAAAAGGGGTAACGTATGTGCGCAGATGTGGACATGTGCAGATACTGAAATAATAGTTTTAATTTATGAAAAAACATATAATATCATATACAGTGATGTATAATAAATGTTTTAATCCAAATTATGTAATTGTGCCCCACAATTTTGTTTTTATTCCTGTCAATTCAAACAATATTTTCTGTTGTTACATACTGTATACAAATGAGACCATAGTTATTTTTATGATAGTATGTTTCTGCTTAAAATATTATCACATGTAAATATCATGTATACTTTAAGCAAAATAAGCTTTTTCTTTAACCTAGAGAACATATAATCATGATTTTCTGACTGTGGAGAGCTAATGACAACTATCCAGTTTAAAAATGGAATGACCTTTCGTGTTGTCTTTGTGAAGACATCTGGCATTGCACACAACTGTGATTCATAAAACAGACTATGAAACTGGTGTGCACCTATAGTGAAGCACAAGGAAAATGCAAAATACTTCTTGGACTCATAAGGAAAACAAGGCTACAGGAAATATGATTTGAAATTATTACATGCAAAATTATTTCACTAAGACAAAACATAAAGAAGTTTCAAGATAAGGAATTTAAGTCTTCTGTTTCTAAAACACTATGAAATAGCTTGCAATACTTGCTGCTTGATAATAATATTCAAAAAAGAAATGAGGAGAAATATGTATGCTTATATGTGCATCTGTGACCACAAGTGATTTATGTTTAGATGTAAAGTCATATTAAGTTTTACTAGTTACACATGAAGCATAATCCACTTTCATTTTCAGTAAAAATAAAAATGATCCAATAAATCTTTTTATGCTATCCTGGACATAGGGCCCAATAATACCAGAGTGTTAATTATAAGAAGTTTAGTTGGATAACTTGTATGGCTTAAAGCAGCCTGGCAATTTTACTTTGTGCAGTTCAATTGACATCAGTAGAACTCTACTAGGATGAATTTTTCTCTGTATTTCTAAAAATATCAAATATTTTCTGCATAGGTTTCCTCAGTTACACTTGTGTTGATAGAGTAACTAATTTAAATTTTTAAAAAAATCTAAATTTGATTCTTCTAAACTAACATCTGTTTTTAACTGACTGTTGCTAGAGACGATCTCCACCCCAGAGTGCCGAGGGAATTAGCTGAGGTCATTGTAGGACCCCTGGCACGGCTTTACGAGCACTCGTGGTGTTCTGGTGTGGTGCCAGAAAACTGGAAGAGGGCCAACATGGTTCCCATCTTCAAAAAAGGGAGGAAGGAGGACCTGGGAAACTACAGGTCAGTTAGTCTTACCTCAATCCTGGGTAAGCTTTTTGAGAGAATTATCCTGGAACATGTACACGAGGGGCCAGTGGGGGAG
>NW_017728993.1:75123580-75137820 GCF_001723915.1 Gavialis gangeticus
GAGGGAGGATCTAGTGGCCATTTACAAACTAGTCCGAGGGGACCAGAAGGCATTGAGGGAGTCCCTACCCCCCCAAGCGCTACCAGGAGTGACTAGAAATAACGCTCACAAGCTGGCAGAGGGTAAATTCAGATTAGACATCAGGATGCACTACTTTACTGTCAGGGTGGCTAGGATTTGGAACCAACTTCCAAGCAAAGTGGTGCTGGCTCCTACCCTGGGGGTCTTTAAGAGGAGGCTAGACAAACACCTTGCTGGGGTCATTTGACCCCAGTCCTCTTTCCTGCCATGGCAGGGGGTCAGACTTGATGATCTGCTCAGGTCCCTTCCAACCATGAAACTATGAAACTTGACCAGAATATTGCATATGCATGCAACTAGAAGCTAATCTTGCAATTTCCACTGTAGTAGATCATCTAAATGGTAGCACCTTATTAACACTAAGGGTTTATACATTCACCCTTTCTCCAGAATGAAGGGTGACCACAGGACAGATGGATGCTGTTATTTCCTGCTGCAAAACTCCTGATACACAAACTGCATCTCTGGGTTACAAGGGATCAGGACCAGTCTTCATTAGCTTTTCCTGAGATCACTTTCATTTCTCTGGGAACAGAACCCAAGAACAGATGCAGCAGTGGTGCCTGCGGCTGCTAGCTCTAATGGTTCCAGATGTGCCAGCTTATTCATAAAGATGAAAACTTGTTCTCTTCCATCCCACATGCCTCCAAGTAGCAGGGGACTGTGCATGAAAGATCTGTTTGTGTGGGATTGTTAGTATAGACTTTTATATAAATGTCTGCTCCCATTACTTTTAACGTGAATGGAAAAAATGGTCTTATTAATGACAATACCTATATATAGTCCCATTTATTTGGGAATAGGAAAGCACTTTGCAAAGTTTGATAAATGCCATCTCCACTTTACAACTTAGGAAATTAAAGTATTGAAAGATTTTGTAAATTGTAAACCAAAGTTCACATAAGTGTCCATGGGAAAGTTATTGGTCTAACATTTGATTTCTTACATGCCTTCCCCATTCTTCAATACTTCTCTTTCACTTCTAAAATTTGATCCATAATAGAAGCAGTCTCCCAATAATGTTTTATCATCAGCTATAAGCCAGAGAAAAAAGATTACTAGAAGTCTATATTGATGGTAACTACCCAAATGTTTTAACAGCCAAATTACACTTAGCTGTGTTCACACACGTTTCATTTCATCACCCCCTTTTTGTATGATTGTACTTTAATTATTTTCCCTGTGTGTAAAAGTAATATTCTTATGGGGGAAATAATTTTTATATGTTTATTTATAGTCTTTTGAATTATGTAGGTAATTATTAGTATGCAAAAGTTCTTTATTATTCCTTTAGCCATAAACATATAAAATGGTATGTAAAATTAAAGTAGAAGTGTTCAATTTATTTAACCAACGGAGTAATAAGTGTCACCAATTAGAAGAAATCAGATCAAGTCAACCTAAGTTATTTTCCTATTATTCAGCTCCAGAATTTCACTTGCTTCTTTATAAAAATAATCAAAGAAAACAGATGTTCTTGAATTCTGATTTGTGTCTGTAAGTCTCCAGGTATTGATATTTCCTTCTTTCTTTATATGTCCCTTCCTTTCCGAGCACCATGAATTAAAGAAATTATAAATGTAATGTTTTGTGGAGGGAACCTTATTTGTTTGGTAGAAGTATCAATTAGTGCTTGAAGTTATTGTACTACAATCCAGTATTTTTAATTGAGGATTAATAATAAAAATATGAATTTATAAAAATGAAAGCCTTTGTTTTCTCCCCAACTTTACAGCATAATATGCAAAATACTGTATTCTATTATAACAGTATAGATTGTCTTTTACTTTGTCAGCTAAGTAGCAGTGGTGTAACTAGGGTAGGGTGACTGGGGCAATCACCCTGGGCATTGACTTGGCAGGTGAAGGCAAAAACCAAAAACAAAACAATACAAAACAAAACTGCTCTCCCCACAAAAAAAGTAACCCACAGCTCCTACCACAGCCATATAATTGTGCTGGTAGCCCATCATGATCTGGCAGCCCACTGCCCAGGGCACCCAGCTACTTTTTTATGCCTCTGCTAAATACCATATTTACTCAAATACAAGATGAGTCCCCCACCCCCTCAATTAACAAGAGAAAAAAGGCCCCTTGTTTTCTAATAGCAAAGAAGGAAATCTCATTGAATACATTGCCTATCCTTAAACTCCAATGGAAACCAACTATGAATTTGACTAAATGCAGCCAACACTGAGCATGGCTATAAAACACGTGTCCCATATTAGGAACCATGCCAATGAGAACCTACCACAAGGATAGGTTAGTAAAGCCCATCTGAATAAGACAAATGGTAGTGCCCATTAAGCACAGTCTCCCTCACCCCTGATTCTTGTTCACATCATAATGAGCCACTACACTGCATGCACTTTTACTTCCTTTTCACTTCCATAGCTGAGCTACGCCTTTTGTTTTCTGATTTCCAGTTATTCTTGTTTCCTCACCAGCATTAAATGCCTGGCAAACCTCATGAAATGGGACCCCAAACAGTTCACCCAGAATCCCTTTGTTAGCCCCTCTCTCAATCTGGCACATATTATTGCTGTGGCCCCACCCTTTACGAGGTGAAGCAAGACCAGGTTGCCCTGTGCCTTATCTGCATATACATTTTTGGAGGGTCCCAGGACTTATGACAAGAACCCCCAGTTCCAGTCATAAGTAGGGACTAAGTAACACATGGATCCTTTGAGGAGGGTTTCTGGAGCACACACACATACTGAGCAATGCTGACCGATGGGGTCACAATGGCTTGAAATATTGTTGACTCTGGTGGGTCTGAGACCAATGAACTAGATGGTAAATCATAAGCCTTTGGCTTTGGAATAATATCATGCATCGTTTGTACTACATATAAGTAGATGCCAAAGTACTGCTCAAAAGTGGGTTTATGGAGTATCAGTGCTAAAACTTGCAGCAGTTTCAAAAAAGGTAACCTGCATCAATTCTAAATGAACTTAGTCTATAGGTACTATATAGTAATTACTACATCTGTATTTATTTCAAGGTATTTTTTTCAGATTTGCTCCTTGCTTCCATGTGCTCAGTGAAAGCAAGGTCTGGCAGTCAGAAGAAGAAGGGGCTTCCAGGGGAAAGAGTTGAGGGGAAGCAGACAGCAAAGAGGCTACCTAACCACCCAAATTTATTTTCCCTGCTGTAATAGTGGGGGGATATAAAGTCAAGGCAAACCTCCAATAATTATATTTTATAGTTGGAAAATTGTAACACATTTATAAATTTTCCATATAAAGAATCTAATTATTGGGGGGGGTCTTATTATAAAGAGGATCATCTTCTATTTGAGTAAATATGGTAGTATCTAACAGTACAATAAGACCTTTCTACAATTAATTAGGCTTTTTTCAGATTATTGTCCTGAAAAAAAGTGAGCAATAGTGAAAGAATCAATAATGTAGAGGTCCCAACTGTCAAGTCTGGAGATTTGCAAATGCTACATTTAAATACTCAGTTGGAGCTCAGTTCAGATACAACTGTCTTCAGTCAAGTACCTAAGGCCACTGACAGACATGGGGGGGAAAAGAGGCACTTTACCAGAAGGGGGCCTGAGTCAGTTTGACCTGGCTCACTCAGTGTCTGCATAGATAGTGTACTTGAATGGGACTTTATGGCACTTTTATCTATGTCTGTCAGTGGGCTAAGTTAGCTGAGTTATAAAAATTCCTTCTGTTAACCAGAATAAAAATAGGGAACCTGAAAATTGAGGAGAGCAATATTAAAAGCCATGCTTGAAAATACTGGCCTCAGTTTCCCTGGTGGAGTCTAATTCTGATTAAACTGAAGACAGTGAAAGTTTTATCAATAATATCAATGGAAGCAAAAACAGATTAAACTTCCAATTTGAGGTTTGCAACTATGAAGGTTTGACATTACGCCAAGTTAGTTTGGCTAGAGTATTAAGTTTCTCACTCTAATTTTACAGACTCAAATATGAAAAATACCACTGTTTCCTTTTAGCTGTGAGGCCAGAATATGTTCTTTTCTAGAATTACAAAATCATAAACTGAGAAGGACAACAAGGGTTACATAGATTAACCCCAGTGAAGTGAATATCCAGTCTCATTTTGAAAATATATATGAAGGAAATTTCAAAACTTCCCTAGGCAGTCTGATCTGCTTCTTACAGTTAGGAAGTTTGTCTTCAAATGTAATCTAAATCAGTGGGGCTTACCTTTTGAGCAAGCATGCCACAAATTAGCCCTCCACCCTCCACAAATGCCATTCTGATCTCCTTCCCCTGCCCAATCTACTGGTCTTTTTACTTCCTTCTCGATCTGCTGCTCTGCTGCCTCCTTGATTTGCTGTATGCCATGTACAGGGCTGCTTGTGCCACTTGTGCTATATGTTGCCCCCCACCCTGCCAATCTAAATCATGCTAACCAAACTATAATTCTCCAAGTCTTTCTTTTTCTTTATTTGAAGATGAGCACTACATTAGCTAGCCCTCCCCCAGACCTCTGGGACATTGCCTGCCATTCAAGACTTTACAAATATTATTGCCAGTACATCAGATTACTCCACTTACTTTCTTCTGCTGACTCCATTTAGTCAAAAATTCTCCAGTGTGGTTTTTACTTACGCTTATCTGTATCGTCCCCCCACTCCCCTTTTGCTTATATTCATTTTGCTAGCTCTCTGGTCTTTTGATGTTGTTGTTGCTTCAGTTTCACTGAAACTCATGTACCTTTTTAGTGAAAGAATCTTCACTACAGTTGTAGCATATGGTTATGATGTCAAATCCTATATTGCCTCTATCTCTTCATAAAGTGCATTTTACCACAATCAAGCCAGCTAATAAGAAAAAAATTCTCAGGTGGCAGTGAAAACCATGGGCCTTTGTTTTCAATACTGATTGAGCCTAAAATCCTTTCCAGCATTCATTGGCCTGATTTAATGTTGTTAGTTTGACTTATGTCAATTTCAGACAAACTGGGCACATCTACATGTGAAATTAACACACTTGAAGAAACTCTGGTGCAGTTCATGCCAGAATTTATTGTGCACCTAGAACCACAGCATGTTGAGTCAGGTCTGAGCAGCCCTGGCTGGCAGGGGGGCTGGGGGTTCAGCCTGCCAGCCCAGAACTGCTACACCCAGCTCAATATGCTGTGGAGAGGGATGCTGTGGCACAGCAGGCAGCCACCACACTGAACCACCCTTGTGCCCCAGCCAGCCCCATCAGCATCTACACGTCCATTGCAGCACACTAAATAATACTGCCACAGGATATTACTTGTGTCTACATGTGGTGGAGTTAATTAGTTTATTCCATCCTAATAGGGCTGCACGTGTAGATGCTGACACTTTATTGCAGAGGTAATTAGGCAACTCAATAAACTTCTTATGTAAATGTACCCACAGAGATAGAAAATATAATCTGAAGCTCACATACTGAGGTAGGAAAAACAAAACAAACTTCTACCATACAACTTAAAAAAATGTATAAATATATAAGAAAGAAAGAGTTAAGTTTTTTCAAATTCCTGAAGCACAGACTTTAAGAAAAATGCCAAAAATCATGAGAGTTGGCAACATTGGGATTCTTTTTTATTTCTTATATTTTAGGGCTGTCAGTTAATTACAGTTAAGTTATGCAATTAATGCAAAAACAAATTAACACATTCAGTTTTTTTAATCTCATTAATTGCGTGTATTGTTTTGACCAGTGGAGCAGACCAGCTCTGGACCAGCCAGAACCTGTGCACACGGCCCCAACCCCAGCCCACTCCACACCTGCCCCAGACTCACCCACTCATGCTGAGCAGTGGCAGCGACTGGACAGAAGCTTCTATTTGGCACAAAGGAAAAACAGCTCCTGTCCCTCACCGCTGCTGGGCCCTTCTAGCTGCAGCTGCCCAGAGCCCACATCCAGACTGCCCTGTGGCTCCTCTCTGCTGGTGTCACTGCTGCCTCCGGGCCTCCCATCAGGGTAGCGGTGGTAGTGCAGCGGAGCAATAGGGCAGCTCGGGCATGGGCTCCGGGCAGCTGCAGCAAGAAGGGCCTGGTAGCAGCTGGGGGGGTGAGGATGCTTTTCCTCTGTGCCGAGCAGCAGATTCTGCCTGGCTGCTTCCACCGCTCAGTGTGGGCAGGTGAATTTGGAGCAAGTGCAGGGCAGGCGAGTGTTGGGGCTATTCTCACAGGTTCCAGCTGGTCTTCTTTGGTCTGGGCAAGTGCAGAGCAGGTGGGGGGTGGGCCAGGGTCAGGGCTGGTGCTGTGCACTGTTGGTCATGGTGGGAAGGAGCCACAGGATGCACGGGCTCTAGCCTGTTGGGTCAGGGGTGCTGACTGTCATTTAACTGTGTGATTAAAATTGCGATTAATTGAGACTATTTTTTTAAATCTCACAATTAATTGTGATTTTTTTAAATCTTTTGTCAGCCCTAATATTTTTCTGATTAAGGCAATGTTTGTTAGAATTAATGAACTTTTATACTTATTGGTTTTCATACTCAGTGAGTACTGTTCACAGACTTTCTAGAAATGTGTCAATTAGGAGAACACACTTACACTTAATAAAATGGCAAAGAATGAAAAAAAATGGCACTCCCTGGTAATTGAAATTCTTTTCTATTCTAATGGGTACAAAAACATTGCATGCTGGTTTTCATTGGTTCCCAGTAACAAAAAAATGTCCAGGTGGTAGGCTGCAGCAGAACAGTTTCCATTTTTAACAGCATTGTTCACTTCCTGTCCTAAAAGTGATGTTTTATGATGTTAAAAACTGCTGAAAATATTTTTACTTAGAGGTGACTGTATTCAGTGGTGGGTAAAATGATCTACTATATAAAGATGTTGATTAAATATTTGTAAGATATGTTATATGCCTCAGATATAAGGTGCTATGTAAAACTTTATAATATTTATTGATAAGCTTTCAAACAATACTTCACATCCATTGATATTTCAAGATACAGACCTGGCAACAGTGTTATTATATGCAAGAACACTGAAAGTTTGCTGTGTGATTTAAACATAACATCAAGCTCTTGGAAAAGAAGGTCAGTATATAGCATGTCTAGCAAGAGCACTGTCTGTGGAATAGTCCTGTAACTGTCCCATGGATTTCCTATTAACGTAAATGGGAAAGTTGCAGTTCACACAGCAGGATGACAAGGCAGTTCTATAAATGGGACTGCGTTTCTCAGAGGCTGACCATAATAATCAGCCAGGTGAAGATTCCATAGTGTACCCAAGAAAGGAGAAAGGAGGCAAATGAGCTTCAGCAGTTAGTTCAAGCAAAAATACGGTTATATCATATGTAGTCAAACTAAAGTATAGCACTGTGCAACAAAAATATATTATAGAACTAGATACAGGCACTCATTATTGTATGGCAGAGAAGCTGCTATGATTGACATGTGAAAAGCAAGGTACAAACAGATGTTTATACAGTTGCAACCTGCTAAGTATGTGCTAAAGACCTACTTTATATTCATGGAACTGTTGAATTGTTAAGGCAAGCAAAAACTAATACTGCTTTACAAGCAGAGATCAAATGGCCAAACTGATTCTGCTAAGAGATAAAAGGAGAAAACAAACTGTCCCTGTTGAGGGGAAACAAGTGATAAATTAAATTTGCTATAAACCAGATTAAAAAAAAAAAAAACCTGACTGGTTATTCATAAAAGAAGAAGCATGTAAGTAAACTGCAGAGGCACAGAAACTGGATTATCAAGGAATGCTAGAAGGAATAAAGCAAGAAGTAGGATGCCAACCAAGGGTCCTTTGAATGTTCAAATTATTGCTCATACGCACAACTAAAATCATGTAAATTTAATGATGATCTACATAGAGGATTATAGAACTTTTGTATATTGTGCATTTGATAAGCACCAAATCTGCAAACAAGTAATGTGTATCTATCAGGTTATGGCTCAGTATGGTAAGCATCAAAATGATTTAACAGATACCATATTCAAATTAAAAAATAAGCAGAATTGGTATTCAGAGGAAGAAAAGGATATCAGGAAGCTGCCTAACATGAGATGTCTGTATTTCAAGAGTGCAGACCAACCTAACAGTTGAGACATTTCCAAGTTGGACACATTTGGAAACACTTAAAAAAGAAAATGTTATAGCCACCAGGCACATGTATAACCATGTGCTATCCCTGGCTAATATGTTTCGAAATGCTTCAGCCTTCTCTACTGCTGGCCAGGGAGTGCTAGAGAACACCACAGCGACCTGCAGCACCTCTCTCAGATTCCTGCTCCCCTGTCACAGTGACAGAAGGGAGAGGGGAAGGGAGAGTGTAGCAGACTTTCTCCTCTCTGTCACCAGAGGTGAGCTGATTGCACCAGCTTCTGCTTGGGAGGTGGGGGTGTCTACACTGGCATCTGGGTTGCAGGCTGCCTGGCTCTGGCTTCTGAGATGTGTTGTATAGATGTCAGGGTTGGGGCCTATGGGGCCATGCCCAAGCATAGGGCTATGGGGGTCCCTGGTTGGGTGTGTGGATGCCAGGGTCAGGGTCCATGAGGTTGTGCCCAAATATGAGGATTCCCTTGGGCTTAGTGCTGGAGCCTACATGTACATCATGGGGTGCTTTGTGACAGGGTGCTGGAGGTGTAGGAACATGGCCCAGGGACTCAGGTGCTCACGTCCCAGAACTCATAAGGAGGGCACAGATGCCTCGCTTCCCCCCACTGCCTGCCTGTGGCTGACAGATGGCTGGAGGCTGAAGGCAGAGCTGGGAAAAGGGGCTGTGCTTTCTCTGTGCTGAGAAAGTCTGGGGGCGAGGCTATTCCTATCAAATATGCCTACACGCAGCCCAACATTTCACATTTTGACAGGAAGAGCTGTAAAAATACAGCATAATCCACCAGTCTGAAGATGATAATGCCTCTCTGTACTCTTCTCCTCTCCATCATGTTCACCTTTTGAACTGTGCCATTTACTTAATAAAGACACTAGGTACTAAATGCCGCAATTCTCATTTGAAGTGTCAGTCATTGCTTTGCCTTAGTGTTTCCTCCTGTGGAATCTGGGCAGGTTTTTAATTCAATTCCAGCTGGCTTTTCTAGGCTCTGATGGTGCAATTGACTGAATACAGGACCTTTACTTTGTCTCTTCCAGTTCTTGAATTAATGCAGTCATGCTCTTCCTGAGGCTTCAGTATCTGTACTAATATGCAATATCACCACAGGAGGACTGAGGTTTTGGGAGGGTGCAACATTACAACATGCTATAACCCACAGTCAGAAGCCTAATTTCCTACTAATCCTATAGACAAGAGCATCAAGAAGTACCAATGCTTAATAAACTTTCTAAATAGACCAATGAATAAAGTGACACAAAAACAGTGTTACAAAAAAAAAAATTATTTGTGAATGAAAAAGAAAGAAAGACAAAATGTAGAAAGAAAGATAAGACAAAGAATTCTGAATGTTTTTACTTATTCCAACTTGTCCATTTTGTTCTAATATAAATTTATCCCCACTCACTTAAAACCATTTATTCTGGATCACATTGACAAAAATATTACTTCATATATTTTATCATATTCATAGCACAACTTTTCTATCATAAAACTCACATTGACTTCAGGATGGAGCAATTCTTGAGTAATGCAAAGCACAAAGAAGATAAAATCCATGAATAAAGTGCATGCACAATGCAGTGCTAGCTCAGCTACACTGTCTTTGAAAGAAAGGGTTTAAGCTCTTATGAAAGAGATTTTTGACTAAGGGCCTTGTTACACCTTACACTGTGAGCTGTGCAAATGTTGATCGATGTTAGTGCTACCTAAAGTTTGGAGCAGTCATACATTCAAGCCAGCAGGAGCCAGGAGAACTAAAAGGCATGAATCCCATTCCTCCCATCCCACCATCCAGGATTCCCCCCTGCCCCCACCCCTGGGCTCTCTTTGTTCTATCCCTTGCCCCTCAACATTTTCTGCTCCCTCCTACACACTTATTTGTGGCTGTCCATGCTGTTTGTCCCAGGGGAGCAGGAAGGGAAAAATTAACCTGCCTGTCAGGCTGTCACAATAGGGTGACTGCAGCTCTTCTCTGGTCTGAGTCCTCCAGGAGACCAGAAGCAGCTGTGCAGGGCAGGAAAGTTAACCCTTCCCTGCCTGCTCCCCATAACAGACTGTGCAGGTGGCCACCACAAGTAAGGGATGGTGTGGGAGTTGGCAGCAATCAGAGCATGGCTGCACAGTGCCAGCCACGGGGCAGGGGAGGGGCTGCTTTTCCCTGCACTCCACACCAGATCCTTCCCTGCCCTCCTCTTTCCCTTACCTGAGCTTCTTGCGTCAGAGCAGCCGCATGATCCCAGGCCAGAAGCACCTGCTGGGCCTTCTGGCTGTGGGGTTGGGGCCGGGTGGGTCTTGCTGTTGCAGGAGCCTGCCAAGGATTCCCCTGGGTCCTATTGCCCCTGGTTTGTCATTTTTGACAGGAACTAAGGATAGATAAATTTTAATTTTCAAAATTTTTTTAGGGGCCCCATGGGCCAGATAGAATGGCCTCATGGGCTGGATCCAGCCCGTAGGCTGCATTTTGCCTACCCCTGCCCTAGGAAGTAGTATTATTTAAGCCAATAGGGGCCAACCTCTTTGGCAGGCATGCCACAAACTAGGTCCCATGTTCTGAGTGCCAATTCCTTCACTTACCCAAGCTGCTACTCTTTTTCTGCTCCCTGCCCTATATAATACTGTGCTGCCTCCTCCCTCCCCAGTGTGCCGTGTGACAAACAGAGGCAGGTTATGCCACTTAAGGCATGTGTGGTACAGGTTGACCACCACCAATATCAGTCATACTTTAATGCTTTGCTTTCCATATATCTAGCATGGGTTGTTCCTATTTCTTGGATACTAGGAAGAAGGTACTCAGAGAAGCCGTGGAATCTCCATCTTTGGAATATTTTAAAATCAGATTAGAAAAACACTTGACTGGAATGGCCGTCTCTTGAACAAGTTGTTGGACTAGGTGACCTTGTAAGGTCCCTTCCTTCCCTAGTTTTCAATGGGTGCATCTACACAAGCATTTTACTGCAGAGTTGACTAATTAGCTCTGCAGTAAAGTATCACAATCTATATGTGTGCCCGTATTAGGGTGCAGTAAATTAATTAACTCTATTGTAGGATAATACTGCCCAGGACAAGTACTATCCTATGGCAAAGTACCTATGTGCACCGACATGCATGTGTAGACTGTGACTGGGCCTGGCTGGGGCACAAGGGTGCTATGTGTGGAGACTGCCCTAGCCAGTGCCTCTGCCACTGGATGGCACCACCCAGAGCCTGGGGCTGAGTCCTAGGTCCCCTGTTCTGGATCTGCTGCTTCTGGGTGCAGCATCTTCATGTGTACCCATGATCACCCCAGCTCAAATTGCTGCAGTCCTGTGCACTTGTGAGGATGCTGCACCTGGGATCAGCTGACTCTGGTGTGAACTGTACCGAGGTTTATTCAGGCACACTAATTTCACTTTTGGTGCACCCTATGATTCAATAATCCCATTCTGAGAGGTCTAACACTCCTCATTCATTGAATAGAAAACCTATGATTAATTCAGAATTGTAGGTTCTTCTCCAGTGGAGAAGGGGTGAAAGGGGGTGTCTAAAATTTAGGTTCTACGCAACGACTGTCAGGGTTCCAGTTTATTTGTGGACATAGGCCTTAGTGATATAAAATAGTAAGTTTTATTATCAGAAGTGACTTCAACACTTAAGACCTAAAATCCCCTTGACTTTCAGGAAGATGTAGGCCTGCCAGCATTGGAACATGTAATAATGTTAAAAAAAATTGTGGGCCCAAGCCCTTATTATTAAGCTTTCAAATTCTGGCTGGGTACCTCACCTTCTTCCATATTTTAAAAGTCCAAATAAGTACCTATGTGCATTTTAGGCACCAACATACCCTTTAAAACATTACCCAGCATATCTAAGGGCGAGATCCACAAACTAAAAGACTATCTTGTAGATCCAGTAGTACAGTGCAGAATCAATAGGAGGGGAAATGTATAATATGTGTAATCCAACTAGATCTAAAGCAAATTATAAATAAGGCAAGCTTCATATAAAAGTTGTTTCATGGTGTATGACCAGTGCTTTTTTCTGTAGCACTTTATTCCCTAGAATATATAGAGATTATTTAGTTAAAATCTTTTCTTCCTGCTCAGATTTACAATTCAGCAGTGAATGATACAGAATCCCTGAGAACGCCACTTAATTCCATAAAGCATGTTATGAACTGTGCGCCTCTGCATTCATTTAGTTGGCTCAACACCACACATACTTGAAAAAGATAAGAGAAAGGGAAAAGAAGGATAAAGGACACGAACAAGCAAATTAGGATATATATGTCTGAGACCTAACAGCCTAGCAAGAGGGTATGGTAAAATGAAGAGTTGTTAGGCCATATGAAGACATACTATCATTTCAGATGAAGGATTTAAGCTTAGTCTTGAGTTTCAGGAATTCTTTCTTCTGCTGTGTTGCTACAATATTGGCAAATTGGTAATCTCAGTGTGATAGGCATTCTACATGGGCACTGTAAGAAGAAAAGATACAAAGATTTACTTGATAATTTTAGATGGCTTTCTTGCAGTGGCCTGCAGTAGTGACAACGATGACTACTCCGACTGCAATTTTTTAAAATGTTGTCAGAAAATTGTTAACTGCATATGGTTTGCCTGAGGAAATCGCCTCAGTCAATGGCCCACAGTTTATTTCAGAAGAATTTGACATGTTGTTAGGTCTAAATGCAGTGAAGTATGACACAGTTGCTTCATTTCACCCAGCATCAAATGGGGCAGTGGAACATTTTGTTCAAACCATTAACCAGGCAATCTCACCAACAATAAGTTATCAGAAAACTGCAGTTCGATGCATTGTTTGGTTACTTCCTCCCACCCCCCTCTGCCCCCATTTTTTTTTGTATAAAAACACTACATGTCAGAACAAATAAAACATCTGTTCAGAGGTTCTTAAATAGAAAGGGAAAAACAATAAATTCTTTGAATGTTGAAAATGTTTATCTCCAAAGGATGTCTAAGCAAGAGTTTCCAAGAATACTGCCGTTCCTGAGATATTACCATTTTTTGATGGACACTATTTTAAAATAAGTGGTCTGTGGGTAAATATAGAATGTGAGTTTAGTCAAGTATAGATGTATATATTCATTCTCTTATCTGTGACATTCACAGATAAAAATGGTCTGTGTGTGTGAGTGTAGACAGACAAATAATAAAATACACGTCTATAAGAGAGAAGAGAATAAATTAAATCATATAGGTATAATTAGCATGGTTTCAGGACTGCAGTAGCCTCATAAATGGTGAAACCATAAGTTTGTTCCAAGAGTGGTAATGATAGCATGGACAAAAGAGTTCATCTTTCTCCCAGAGAAACTAGCCAATTAGAGCCAGGTACTGATAACCTCATTCATTTAAGAAACACAAGTCATCCCACTGACTTCATTGGAAGAAACCATAGAATAAGATTAAATCAACCATAAAGATATTAGAAAACTAGTATTTCAGATTTCAGAGTTTTTTTATTGAGACAGTATTTTTTACTCCTTCCATTTTTTAGCTGATCTATTAAAATGAGTCAAACTGTGCAGATCTCAGAGAGAGAAAAATTATAATAACTAATACATTGAAGAAAACAAGGTTTTACACAAGACACCTGGGTTTATTTTTATCCCTGATATCTCAGACCTTTCAGGGTGAGGGTCAAATGCTAACACTGCTTGACCCATTAAGAAACTATACAAATTTCTAGAAATAGAATAGTACTATAAATACTGTGCTTCAGGCTCAATGGGTCTCACTCCTGGAATGGAATTTGAGTTGACTGGAGCAAGTCTGATGAAGAAGGGTAATTCATTGTATGGCTCTGAAATTTTGTGCTGCAACTTCTCCAGCCTAACAAAATGCATTTTCTTAGAATAATATAACCAGGAGGGGAAAAAACAGCAATGAATATTATGAATTCTGGCACACATCCGTGAGGGGCCAGCAGAGGACTGCATGCTTAGGGGCAACCAACACGGGTTCATCAGTGGCAGGTCCTGTCAGACCAACCTGGTGGCCTTTTACGATCAGATCACCAGATCATTAGATGCAGGGGTAGCAGTGGACATAGTCTTCCTGGACTTCCGGAAGGCTTTTGACACTGTCTCTCACCCCGTTCTCATTAAGAAA
>NW_017728993.1:75138298-75145501 GCF_001723915.1 Gavialis gangeticus
AGCTGGCAGAGGGTAGGTTTAGGTTAGATATCAGGAGGCACTACTTCACAGTCAGGGCGGCTAGGGTCTGGAACCAACTTCCAAGAGAAGTGGTGCAGGCTCCTACCCTGGGGGTTTTTAAGAGGAGGTTAGATTAACACTTTGCTGGGGTCGTTTGACCCCAGTACTCCTCTTTCCTGCCATGGCAGGGGGTCAGACTAGATGATCTTCTCAGGTCCCTTCCAACCCTAGAAACTATGAAACTACTATGAAACTATGAATCCCCTATTGTATTTTGAAAAACAATGACAGCAGCACTTGTGAGGTAAGGGGATGAGGGCTTGGGCACTGGATTGAAGGTCAAGAAACCTGTATTTTATTTACTGCTCTGCTACTGATCTCCCATGTGATCTTTGTCCTTCTGAGCCCATCTTCTCCTTCCCCACTTTGCCTGTCTTGTCTAATTAAATTGTAAAGTCTCCTACTTTGTTTGAATTATGCTTGGCAAAAGAGGACCTAAGTAACTGTGTAGGTGTTATAAGCTAAATAGTAATAATAGTAGTAGTAGTAGTAACCAGCCATCAATATTCTAAGCCTACTTACCTTCAAAACTGTATTTTTATCTGCAAATAATCAGCATTTCTTCAGCAGTCATTAATTATATCATGTCCACCCAGCAAATTTGCCATTTCTGGCAGCAGCACCTTAGTACATCATCCTATTCCACATGGGCTGCCTCTTAAACAAGACACATTGCAACCGCATTCATACAGTACAGAGCTAATCAGCACTTCTGAATAACAGCACCAGTTGGCCTGACCCCAGCTAATTAGCTATCACAAAGTGGTGGACAGATTTGACTATTTCACTTCCAGATTTGCCGGTGGCCTGCATGGAGCAGCATGACTGACGTATCTGAAGCTGCTACTGCTTGGTATCAGATGTCCAGTGCCCTAGGCTCTTTTGAAATTGTATTGCAGGTTTATTTTAGAAAATTCTTGGAAGAGATTAGAGGAAACTACAGATTCTTCTGAAACATTAAAATTACATTCCTAAAATATCTAAAAGAAATAGTAAACCTTTTACCAAAAAAAAAAATCAAGATTTAAAATTGCAGGTGTTTTATTTTTCTTTTAACTCTAGTGGCTGCCTACACTTTGAAACCTTGCTTTTAATTTAAAACTTTTGATGCTTGGATTTTTTTGCAGTAGTTATACAAATTGCTAATGCCTCACAGGAAATAGCATTCATTCTCTTTATTATGGAGTAATAATCTCTGTTGACTGTGTATGAAAAATTTAAATTTTAGGTGGCAGATTATCAGATGGGATGAACAGTTAAAACCAAAATGAAGTCACTGTACCTGTAACAGTTTACAATAGCTGGTAATCTCTGCTTATTGGAATTGGTGGCTAATACTATATACTAAGTAAAGGAAAGATTTTAGAATGCTATCAATGCAGAATTTTGAGAGGCTACAGTCTTCTGAATCTGTATTCAGACCAGCAACAATTCAATCAAAAAGTCTGATATCTTTGGGGAGAAGTGTCACCATCAAACTTAACAGTAGCGGTAAGATTATCAAAGAGATAGACTTAAATGACAGTGTCGTGATCTTGCCAAATGATTCTTGCCAAGTGTGCTGGGGTTCTAGCCAAGTCCTTTAGCATGACGGACAGGGGTAGTATAGACAAAGCCTTTGGCCTGCTGTGGTGAAAGAATGGCTGATAATGATGAGTGGATGACTTGCAATGCATTCATTACATTTTCTATCCACAGGTGATATGCCTTAAATTTCAGCTTGCATGACTGAATAATTTTGCTTGTAATAAGCTTTTGAAAATGATACCCAAGTTGACAGATGAAAAAAAAAAAGATGAAAATAAAATTTCTCAGCTTTTCCCATTCAGCAGGTGCATAGATTCTAGCATTTCCTCATTCTTATACTATGTTGTTTTTTTTTTGTTCATAACTTATTAAATTGTAGGAGAACAGAATGGCTTTTGTGTTTTGAATCTTCTTACTATATCTTATGTTCAGTGTAAATGATTTTCACAGAATTATCCTTAGTTTCCTTAATTCCTATTTTATACTTCGTTTAAATCTAGCTTTCAGGGCAGGTTTTCTCCATCCTGCCAATTCTAAAGGTTAATCACTGAGTTTTTCAAGAAAAAAATACTCTCCTTTGCATAAACAAACTCTCAAAACTGGAGTATTGTTTTACTGATACCACACACACACACACACACACAGATTTTGCACCAGAGTCTAAAGGCAAGAGGATCTAGAACATAATGGGAAGAGAAATAAACATGGCTTTTAGACATCTTTCCAGTCTCTTGAGCATCAGGATACTGGGGTGCCAATCCAGTCTGTAATAATATAAGGTGACAAAAAACCCTCCACCTCCTAACTGAGACAAACAGTTGACTTGAGGATTCCTTTTGCATAGCAGATAAAAGTTTTCTTAAGTAGTGATGGCCATCACTGGCTTACAGTGCCCCTCTGCTATCTGCATTGGACAAATGGGATGATCCCTGCAGAACAGGAAATCATCCACAGAATGGGATGTGTTAATTATGCATTTTTATCTCTTTACCTGGATTAATTTTGATAATCCCTATGTCCTCAATGTATTAAGTGTGTTTTTACTCTGTTACTCACCTTGCTTCTCTGGTGCCCTTTCCCTTCCCTTTTCTGCCTTACATATTCTAAATACTACTTTCTATTTAGAAAGACCTGCAGTACTTTCTTAGCATCTGAGGAAATAAGCCACTACTTAGAGCAGCTTATGTTGTGCACCCCTGATTTAGTTCATCCATAAAGTGAAAATCTACCCTACCCTCTATAGATTTGCCTCCCTAAACTGGGAAATCTTATGTAACCTGTCTGCCAGGCACTGGATGGCAGTAACAAGGGCTCATTTCAACTTTAGGGTGTTTTATACCGCTTTTCACTGCAGCTCAAGCCCTTACCCAAAAGTCTGGGAAAATATATGTAAGTGGGTGTTTTAGTGTGAACAAACTTCCCCACTCACAAGCAAATGTTAAACTAAAACAGGGGTTTATTGCAAGAGAAAAGAGAGCATGCTTACACCTTAATGAAAACGTAACTATTACCCCTTAACTATATCTCAAAAAGATCACAGAAATGGTTAGCTCAAACTAAGTCACAGTCAAAGACAAACCAACTTGGGGAGCTACCACCTTGCCCAGTCACCTGGAAAGGGAATCTCAACTAAGTCTTCTGTGCAGGGACCTTATCAGCTATGCCAGTCAAATGCCAAGGGCTGGGTAATGAGTCCACAACAGAGGCTGCTTTCTGCTACCAAGGGTTGCCACGGCTCTAGGGACTCTACCATCTATACTAGCCAAAGTAGCAAGGTCCAGATAGGGGGGCCTATGCTAGAGTTTCTGTTACTCCGAAGCTGGAGAATGGTGCTCGGGTATGATGCTGGGGAGCACATTTCTGGTTGGTGAGGAACAGTGCTAGGGTGTGATGCTAAGAAGTGCTCTTCTGGCCACTGCCTGCAGGATTTTCTGCCACTCCATTGCTGGAGATCTTGGCTGCTCTTTGAACAATGCCACAAGGGATTTTCACATTCCTCCACATGTCCATCACCAGGAATCTCCACCATTCTTGTTTGGGGTGCTATTCAACCCCAGCTCTTCTATATCAGTGGACTTTTTTTCAGCTCTTTCAGCAATAGTGAGTACCAGGTTTATCCCTGAAGCCATTATAATTTGTATTTGCACATTCTTTTGAGGAATTGATGAGTCACATAGCTAGCTAATCATGAAGTGATTTTTTTTTTATAAAGAAAATTTTCATGTTCCAAACCAAATCAAGTCCAAATCTATGAGTCAGTCCAGAACCATAAGCATCCCTACAATCATCAAATATCCTCCACCCCCACCAGGGGCTTCAGATATTTCCAAAGTCTTTTGGAGGGAGTCCTATGTCCAGGCCCAAGCTTGGAGGCTTGGGGTTCAGAAGCCCCCAAATTTTGCCTGCCCTTAGCCATATGGCTGCAGGAGCAAGCTAGCCTCCCATTTCCATAAAGCGGGCATTAAACCCCAACACATCTGCAGGTACTAAACCATGCCAGAAGAACAGTTATGCCCAGGAACACTTAAGGAAAACTACCTTCATGGACCCAGATACATGGTGTTTCCCAGTGATTCTTTTCTGGAGTCTCTTGTACTTTTTGCACTATCATATTGCGCTAAAACTGGTGGCCACGCCACTGTAGACCTCAGCACAGCTTATGGGGAGGGCTGACCTTTTAGTGACCTCTGCATAATTTGGAATAGATATGTCTGTGCCTATGAACTTTACAATTTGGAAGGGAAGGCCAGTGAGCACAAAATCTGATCCACTTGTCCTTGACAATTACATATGTTAACCACAAACAGCTTAACCACAGACTACAGGCACAAGTAGCCCCTCAAACTTGCATACTAAGAAGGGTATGCAGATGAGAAAGACACAAGCTATCATTATAGAATGGAAGCACAGTCAAACATGCAGAACATAAGTAGGATCACACTTACAAGACTCATAGCTGTAAAATCGCCAAAGTCAGAAGCCTATAAAGAACTTTCCAAGATCTCTTGATCTCTACCCAGATTTCCTGCCCCATGCTTGTTCCTTCCACTATGTTTCCTTTGACTTGACATCTAGTCCTATACTCCATCATTTTTCTCTATATATATTCTCAATAGTTATTGGTGAAAAGGTCACTTAGATGAAGGATTAATTGTACCATCAGACTATTTTGGTTCCTTTAAAATGATATGAAAAAGCTGTACCTATTTCTTACTCAGGAAGTAAAAGAAAAGCAAAATTACAAACAGATGGCCTATGAATGTGCAAAAATTAATGTTTGCAAATGATACAGAGGCTTATGGGGTAGTTATTCATTTTCAGCAAATACATTGAGCTATATCCTGAATTGCCTGTTGGTCCCAAAGGCTCAGTTAATTTAGGGCTCAGTCCTTCAAGCTTCTCACTGATAGAGAAAAGCAGAATATTATTAGCTTTCACTGAATCTGGCACAAGTTTATAACACTCAGTATGAAACAGCCTTGTAGAGGTTCTCAGCTTGTGTTAAAACTTCTGCTCTGCTGAAGTCACAGGAATTGGGCTCCTTTACACCAGCTGAGAATCTAGGACTAGGCTAAATTTTGGAGTCAACAACTGCATCTGATTCAGCAAGCGGTTTAACGGTTGAATTGATTGGGCATGGCACTTAGGTTACCAGGAATAAAAAGAAGCTCATATTTCTTTCGTATGTGTCTGATAAGGGCAAATGGGACATATTGTACTTGACAACCAAATGCCAGTAGTACTAAGCTACCAAAACATTCCCATGTAAAGGAGATGCTTATAAAATTTATTCAGAATAATGCTAGGGACAGTTAATGATAAAAGGTTGCCTTGTAGCTAAAAAGAATGACTCCAGGCACTATCTGTGGCTTTACAGTGTGATAACCACTAGGAGACTGGCAGCAGGTCTGCTACCTTCAGGAGGTTCTCTGCCCTTTATTGTGGAGATCAGAGGCAGTCTCCGTAGAATTATTTACACACAACTTAATTCAGAACAAGATATTCATTCCAATTTCTTTTATTCTGGGGTGTAAGAAGCAATGCAGTGAAAGCTATTTGAAACTATATATTTTTAATACTGAAACTGTAGTTTCTCTTCCAAATTTTCTAAGTAATCATGGGCTTAAATTTTGAAGGTAAATATTTCAGAGTTGGGTTCTATGAGTCTCATCCTTTATATTTCTTCTCCCTTCTCACTAATACATTATGGCATAGTTTGATGCTTGTCTGGGTCAAATGTTGCTCTGGTTTACAATGTGGGAGGTCAGAATCACAGTTGTTTCAGCTATAAGAAAGTGCTTATAGAAGCATCAAGCAGAAATAATGCTGACTAATAGGCATTCTCATTTTTATTGTCATTGCCTGTGCTGTACTTCAATATCTACTATGTGCTGTGTGAAGGGATATAGGGCAGTGTTCTGAAATGTTGAATGCATTATAAATAGCAGACATTAGAATTCAAAGTTATTAGAACAGTCCTTGAAACAACCCTGGATATTTCAAAGCATTGGATATTTTGATTTTGCACAAGTAAGACACAGCTATTTCATTTTAATGAAGGAAGGTATAGATCAGTTGAAGGGACATATAAATATGAAATATATGTCATTGTAGACAGAGGGTGGGAAATGAAGACTTTAGTAATCACTGCCTGAAAAGCATTGGTAGGAGACCAACCACGCTTGGTATATTTTTTCAGCAAATTGATTGGCAATAAGGTTGTTTGATGATTGCATTTTTTTAGCTATTGTTTTAGTAGTCTTCTAGCATATGGCAAAAGTGTCATAAATAATTAAAGGTTACAAACTGCTGGAACAATGATTAATTCACTTACCTGCTGGCACATTTGCCCTTTCTATCATCTGACAGATGAAGTTGAATAGGCACTATCTCTAGGCTCTGAACCACCAGCTGCATAGGGCAGATAGGTCAATCTTCACAAAATGAAAGCTCCTTCTACTGGCATAGGAAAGAAATTCCTGACTCACTTTTATTGATACAGAATTGCCCAGCTGGCCATCAACGTGAAATAGTGTTAACCTCTGCTTGGGTGCTGTTCCAAACTCTGGTTTTTAACTAAAGAAAGCATTGCAAGCTTCAGTGAGTTGAGAATTGGAACAAGAGGTCAGATGATTTACTAATGCAAACCAGAATAGCTCAGTTGAAATCAATAGATCTATGCCAATCTACACCAGGTGACATTCTAGACCATTGTGTTCAGGAAGACTGTAAATTACTGAAGAATGTCATCATCGTGAAAGATTGTTAAATAGTTTGTTAATGCCAGATTATTTTCTGTTGCTGGGGTTTTGGTTGTAGCCATGTTGGTCTAAGGTTATATAGGTAGGCAAGGTTCTTTGAATAGATGTGATATTTTTTATTAGACCAACTGAGTAGTTGGAAAAAAGTTTTTGGAAAGCTTTCAGGTGCAGTGTAACCCATGCCTGGAACCTACACAGAAAATCCTCAAACAATTGCAACCCATTCTAGAAGAAGACCCAATCCTCAAAGAGATCTTTCCATAACCACCCACCCTAGCCTTCAAACAAGCACCGAACTTTGCTAACCTCATCATAGTTTCATAGTTTCATAGATTTAGGGTCGGAAGGGACCTAG
>NW_017728993.1:75145725-75156055 GCF_001723915.1 Gavialis gangeticus
TAGCGTGCTCACCTCCCCCCAAATTTTGGTGTCATCAGCGAATTTAAACAGGTTACTTTCCACCCCATCATCCAGATCGCTGATGAAGAAATTGAACCAGAAGCAAACTCCCTAGGACACAAACCACATCGACAAATGGATCCAGACCATGCCTGGACAAGAAATGCAAAACCTGCCAACACATCTCCACCATCCCCACTATAACTTTACCCCACAGCAGAACCATCATTTTCCTGGATCTTACAGCTGCACATCCAGAAATGTTATATATCTCATCCAGTGAAACAAATGCCCTGAGGGAAAATATGTAGGAGAAACCAAACAACAACTGCACATCAGAATGAATGCATACCAAAAATCTATCAAAGACAAGAATACCCAGCTACCTGTGGGTTCACACTTCTCACAGGACAATCATTTCCTCTCCCATCTCTCCATTCTAATCCTAAAAAGGAATTTACAAAACACCTTCCGTAGACAAGCCTACGAACTTCACTTCATAAATCTACTGGATACAAAAAATCATGGACTCAATATAGACATTGTTTTAATGACACATTACAACCTGCCTCACATCTGATTCACCAGGTACCTGCCTGGCAGCCTCTTTTCTACCTTGTACTCTATTACAGCACTGTCTCCCTTCAGCCTTTTTCCCCTGCTTTCTTTCCCCCTCCCTCCCTCCTTCCCTCCTCCTCCTCCTCCCTCTTCTTCACTTCTCTGCCTCACCTTTTGTCTTTCTAATTCTACCTATTTACATTTTCACTGACATCCTGCCACACTTTTGGCTTCTTTCATTTCTTGGAGTCTCAGAATAGGAGAGACTCCCCATACCTGAAGAAGGTTGACTGTGCCCGAAAGCTTACTAAGAACTTTTCCCCAACTACTCAGTCGGTCTAATAAAAGATATCACATGTACTCAACGAACCTTGGCAGATTATTTTGTGCACATTTGTGATTTTAGAAAGTGCCCTTCTTGTTTTAGATATATGTAGTACTGTCAAGTGTACAAATTTCTGTAGGTTCCAAATATTCTTCACACACATCAGCAAGACTGCAGTTAACAAAACAATAAAATTTGCAACAGAAATGCAATTGATTAGTTTAGTGCCCTTTGCTGATTGGCGTCAACAAATTGCATCTTAATCAGCAAAAATAGGTTACATTAGGATCCAAGCATTAGCGTAACAGGAGGGGATGACACAAAAGCCAACAGAGAGGCTGCTTCAGACATTACCTTGGGGTGGACACAAAAATAGCAGTCACCACAGTTGGTACCTGCCCACATTGCCACTGATGGCACAGCAGCCAGTGCACAGAGCCAGTTATGCTCCTAGAAGCCAGGGCCTGCCCCAGAACCCATTGAGATTATGGTATAAATCTTACTGACTTCAAGTGGCTTAAATTTAAGCCCTGAGCCCAAATGGTCATGTTAGCAAGAAGTCCAAGATTCCAGACTGGGCATTGAGTAAGGTGGCCCTGGGGAAGAATTTACCTTTGCCCTCAGAGTACAGTGCTATGGAACGCCTTACCAGTAGAAGCACAGGAGAAGCTGAGTTTTTCTCTAATCAATATACAATTAAAGATCCATCTTTTGCTAACTTCTTCTCAAAATGTCAGCTATGAATGGCAAAAATGTACTTTTATTAAAGTGTAAGAGAGTTAGATCAGGTTCTCTTACAGTAGGGATGGGTAATTATTTGGGGCAGAGGGGCACTTACAGAAATTTGGCAAACTGTTGCCCCACCCCTTGACAGGTGTCCTGCCCCCTGGTCATCATCTTGTGAATGGAAGTCCCACCACCTAACCCTGACCTTGCCACCCGAAGTCCTTCTCCTTGCCCCCAGAAATACTTCTTTCAGCAAGGGGTTTTGCCATCTCAGAACCAGAAAAATACCAAATTATATTATAAAAATTGGGCATCTAAAACATTCATTAATTTGATTTCAAAAAATATTTTTGTCCTGATTTACATGTGTTTGTGTAGCGTACATAGAGGTGATTGCACAATAGCTTAAAATGAATTCTTATGCTTGTATATTTTATGGGGTTTGGGTGGTATGTGAGGTGGGTATAGGTTTGTGGAGGGCTGTGGGTGTGTTTGTGGAGGAGATAGGTGTGGAGGGTGGGTGTGGGGTAAGGGAGTATGTGGGAGTGTGTGGATATGTGGGGTGTGGGTGGGTATGGGGTTTGGGGAGGCTGTGTGTGGGAGAAGAGTGGCTAGGGTGTGTGAGGAGGTATGGGAGTTAGCATGTATGGCAGTGTGCGGGGGGTGTGGATGCATATGTATGGTGGGGTGTGCATGTGGGACTTGCCCTGTGAAAACACACACACACACAAGGTCTCTCCTTCCCTCATTGCTCTTTGTTTCTTTTCTCCCCCTCCCTCACTGCAGGTATGCTCATGCATGTGCGTGCACACACACACACACACACACACACACACAAACACGAGTGCGCGTGCTACTCCTGAACCTGAGGTACCAGTGCAGGCCCTGTGCTCCCATGGTCTGGTGATGTAGCCAGGGTCCATGTGGTGCTGGAAGCCAGTAGTGTGCAGGGAAGCAGTGAAAGCTGCAGCAAGCAGAGACTTCTGGTTGGGGGGGCAGGGGTGGGTGTGGGTTGTGGGGGCAGGGCCAGGCCGGGCCAGGCCGGCCTTGCTGGTGAGTCCTGTTGACTTTCGACTTTATGTGTGCTGAGCTTCTGTTCTGTTATAAACCAGTTTCTGATTACTTAAATCAGTTTATGTGTAAATTCTGTCCCTAAGTTTACCCAATGTATGTTTAATTATTTAGTAGGAGAGAGGAATAAGCAATGAAATGAAAGTAAAAGCATAGCTGCATCAAATGTAGAGTATCAGAATTCATCCCAAGGCTACTGATCTCCATGAGTTGAAAATAAAAATAATATTCATGAATAATACGAAAAAATGAATATGGTGATAGTGGACACAGAAGTGGAGGGGGGCAGGAGGATAGAAAGATTTGATGGGGTGTGGATTCCACATGAAGATCTAGAGGAGAACAAATAAAATATTATCATAGTAGAGTTTTTACAGTGATTTGCAGCATCTCTTAAGACTGAGTAGAAAGCAGTCAAAATTATTTTCCCAGGACCTCTTCTAGAACCTGCTAAAATAAAAATGTATTTTTCCCTTATGAAAGAGATACACATTTTTATGAAGCTGGGTGTTAACTTCTGTCTCAGCCTTGATGAGATTACTTCAAAATGTGTCATAATGATTAAGATATGAGTTCAGAGGTAGGAGCATGCATTTTGAAAAAAATAGGGTGATATAAAAAATCACCATCCAGGTTGAAATTTAAATGAAGAAGGAATGGGTTAATTTAGTGCCTCTGGGATGTGGACAGAGATACTTACTCAGTGGGAGTCAAACATATAAGGATGATATTACATTTTAGAGTTAGCAGATGATAATTCTAAGAAACATTCATGTGTGTTAAGGTTAACAACAGGCTTAGTGGTGGCTGAATCTGGATATCAGGTCCAGTGTGGACTGCAGGGACCCCAGCAGCAGACAGGGAGAAGGAAACCCCTCACCAGTGCCTCTGCTCCTCTCAGGCTGATCAGGGTGGCAGGGCAGTAATTCAGGGGTGGACGGGGCAATATCCCAGCAGCTCCCAACCCATCTGTTCCTGTTCCTGTTCTCCTCTCTCTTCTCCCCTCAATCCTAATGCCCCTCACCCCTTCCCCATGCACTTCTCCCCTCAGCTCCCCCCTTCACCTGTTTTTCCTGCATCTCTACTCACCCCATTCCCATCCACTTGTTGCCCAGCTGTTTCTAGCTGTAGAGTCCAGGGCTGTAGAGTCCTGGATAATAGTTAGTCCACCTGGGAGCAGTGCATCCTGGGATACCGGAGGACTGCCAATTGGTCATTTTATTTCAGGTGAATACCCAACAGTTTTGTTAATTTAGGTAGCACAGCTCAAAGATAATCTTTGCCCAAAGTGAAATAACTTTAAGACAGCTAGAGGGCACTTAGCACTTGTTAAAGAGCCTTAATATGTATGTGGTCAGTCAAGTGTTAACATTTTCTAATTGTAATATATTTAATCTCACCCTAAGACTAAAGGATGTGTAGTAATGAAGCACAGGAGCAGTTATAGTGAGAGCAGGTGGAAGATTCTTTGGGGATTTCACCCTATTGTAAGGGTTTGGCTGGGATGTAGGTGGCTGGGCCCATGGTAGACCATTAGAAGTGACCTGGGGGTCAGTAGGGTGGGGCAGAGGTTACCTGAACTGAGAGGGGACATCCAAAGTCAGAAGGCGGGAGTCAGAGAACCAGTGCTGACTCCCAAGAAAAATCTGAGGTCAGGGTCCAGGAAGCCAAGGTGAGTTAGGATGCTAGGGAACCCAGAGAAAGTAGGGCCACTGGCTCAGGAACCCAGAGAGCTTCAGAGGAGTTCCAATATCAGGGTCAGAGAATGCCAAAGCTGAGTCAGGAGAATCAAAAAGGCTTGCCAGAACAGACTGAGGCTGTATGAAGGTATGCCAGCTCCCTGAGGCGGCAGGTATGCCTATAAGGGGTGGATGGTGCTTTTTTCAGCAGTCAACCCAGTTGCAGGGAACTGAGGCAATTGCATTAACTAGAGACTAGAGGCATATGTGACTACTCAGGTGCTTGGCCCAACTAGGCATGCACAGTCAGAGGCCCTGATACCTATACTTTTACTAGTTGTCCTGTAGAAAGAACTTAGTCAATAGTTTGTTCTGAGCTACCCAGGGTTGTATATTGTGCTGTTTTAAAATCAAACACCATCTTTTAAAGAATTTTCAAATTCTTAATTCCATTTTGTGCTGGGTAAGGGTGACATAGCATTTAGTCACTGGTAGCATTGGTCTGGGGAGTCAGAGTGTCTGTTTTCTTGGTAGATAATGACTCTGGAAGGAAAATGATAGGCTCTGAAAAATAATGCATCATAATTTTGACAGGGAATTTAGCTTTTGGGTAGAAACATAGGTCATTAAAACCAAATTGTATTACGTGGAATTTTTTTTTAAAAGACCTCTTCTAAGGCCTGGAAGGTTTCCACTGTTTAATTACTATTTAATTGTTAACAATGCTTTCTTCTACTTAATCAGGATATTAAAAAGTTTAGACTTTCAAAGTTATTTAATAAGGTTACTTAATTCACAAGTAGCACAATCTATTTCTGTGTTTCTATTTAAATATATAGTTGCATACACCAGAAGGGATATATATAACGGTCAAGTTAATGTTCCTAGGTAGAGAACACTGGTCTTTTCATTTCTTGCTGTCAGAGTACATAAATACTGTGACGATTATGAATCAGTTGCTCAGGAATTCAAAACAATTTTCAAGTGAAAGGATTGTGGGGGGACCACTGTATGAACAAATTTACTGCTTTAGTGTAGATAAGGGCTAGGAACAGAAATTCCACATAAACTGATATAAATGATTGGAAATTGGTTCAAATCTGTAACAGAACAGAAGTTCAGTGCACATAAACTGCTTTCAAAATCATCAAAAACAGTGTAGGATAAATCTGGATGGATGTAGTATCAGACTTAACTGATTTTGGTTAAATTGGTTTATTGAATTTCTGTCCCAAATCAAAAGGTGGAATACTGGCTTTGCTGTATAGCAAAACTCTGGTCAGCTTTGTTAGCGATTATTTTATTCATAGCTGCATATATGAAGTAAAGCTTCTTTATTTCTTTTTAAATAAAGATTAACCTATAAACAGACTATTCAATATGAAGACTTAATGAGCTGTGAGACAGAACAGTAAGGCCAGCAAGGTGAACTCACTATTCTTGGCTGTTACTTAACACTGTAGAATAGCAATCTAGATGTCTGTCCCTCCATTATTTTAAGGACTGTTCTTTATTTTTGTGGGTTTTCTGTGTCTGGATATTGAGCATTTATAGCCCAAATAAATTGTATTCTTCTCTCTTTAAAGTGTACATTCTTCAGACTGTTGATACATGCATACAATGCCTAAAGCAACGGGGTCCCATCTGGGGTTGAGTCTTACTATACTATTAATTTTTAGGCTTGGGTTATAAGCAGAAAAAAAGTGCCTACAGCAAATGCAATAGGCTGAAATAATGCAATATAAATCTGTAGTAATTGAAAATCCAACTGTTTTATTCTTTTGAATTTCAAATTCTATTCTATAGTTTTGAATATGCCTGAGAATAATCAGCCTATCCTTCTGCCACCTGATGAGCTATTCATGTTTAAAATAAATTGTAAGGTATGAGGAAAAAATTAAAATCCATTATCAAGTACCAGCAAACACTTGCCTTAAAACAAACAAACCAAACCAAACAAAAAGAAGATTTAAATCAAGCATAGCTTAATAATATGACAATTTAAATGTATTTCCCTTCAGAAATAATATTCTAAACCTGAGCACTTCGCCAAAAAAATAAAATGTTCAAGAAAATTAAACCAATAAATGGTACCCATTTGCACAGTACATTTCTGATGCAACTCCATCATTCCATTTGTTCATTATTAACTGTTTTTTTTATTTTTCCCTATTGAAATATGGATTATATTGCAGTGTTTGCATATTAAAAACAAAGGCTGGCTGTGTCACTAAAACTAGTTGTACTTATTCATAGGTTCTTGTAGTTTTTTTTCACATTAAAGTGTCATAAAAATGAACCTAACAACTGGGAATTCTGGCTGCCTTTCCACTTATGTGAATGCACCCAACATGCTGCAATAAATTTAAAATATATGCATGTGTTCCTACCCTGAGGACCTGATCCATAAATCAAGAAGTATATGTTTATATGCCCCCATCATCAATTTAGTATCAGCTAGCTTCTTAAGTATTTAAAAATAAAAACAACTATTCCTCCCTTTCTTCTTTCTGAGTCTGCAAGTAAATTTGATTATTTATGGGGCTTTTCCTTTTATTATTTGCTTGATTGTATGTAAGGAAGAGTAGATGTGTAGGATGTCTTACTTTGTTGTGAGTACATGAAGAAATGAAGACACATATGGCTCTTGGCAGACATTACAATTAACCTGATAATAGCACCATAAATAGTAACTTTGCCACCTGTTCAAGGAATTAACGGTGTGACAACAGCAGAACCCAGCCACAAAAATATGCAACAAAATATGTGAAATATTTTTTGTGGCTCGTTTCCATTGCACCTTAAATGCGTGGCAAGGTAAGCAGAGGTGGCTCAAGACTGGTGTGATCCTGGAGTGGGAACTGACAATTGTTCTACTGATTGTTCTACCTCTGGGACTGCACCAGAATCTTAGACTAGCCCAGCTTTCAACTTGCTGGGTGGATGTGGCATGGTAGGAGGCACAATTTCTGGGATAAGATCCTATCACACCATTAAATTAACGTGCGCCAAGGGACTTAATTTTAAGAAGTTTAACAGTTTTAAAGCTTCAATGATTTAGGCATGTTTATGCATATTCTTATTTTACCTGCCTTACTCCTGATAACTACATATAATGAGTTTTTTGGGATGGAGGGAAAGACATAAAAGAGATAAAATTAACTTTAATACTATGTATAATAGTGCTAATAACTGACCCATCCTTTACTGATTATATCTGCCCCATGAGCCCTGTCCTGTGTTTTACTTTTTTTTAGTTTATAAAGAATAAAGATTTACATTCATGAGTTTTGCAGTATTTATCCCTTTCTGATATGAATAGACCCCTATTCTGATCTAGAGCTACTAAAATCATCCTTCCTTTCTGACTGGAAAATAACATTTTACATGACCTTCAAACAGGCCCACTTTTAACAAGCTCACTTTTAATGTTTGACATCCTATTAACCATTATAATACACAAGAGACAGGTACAGAAGTTACACTTATTGCATACAGAAAATGCCCTACAGCCATAACTGAACAGACAGTCAGGGCCTATATTGCACTGTAAAAATGGTGGATCCCACTCTAGGATAACCCTGAATGGATGTGGTATCAGACTTCAGTATTATAGGATAGAGAGACATAACAAACTTCAGTACCAGATACCATAGAGACTCATGGTAGGTCACATTCTGCCCACACCTCATAGAGCACGGTAGCTCTCTGCTCACTCCAGCCCCTCACAAAGCAGTGGTCTAGCGTAAGCCAGAGCTCCTCTCCTATATCCAGAAGCTTGGATGGTACCACCCCCAGGATGTCATAGATGAGTCAGCAAAGACCCTGTTTCCAGCCCCCCCACTAAACCTGGGCAAGTGTCAACAGACTACCCCATCCCTCAAGGTCACATTGCTTTCCTGACAGAGGCCAGCATGTTTACCCAGATCCACCTGATGCAAACCCTAACCCAAACAGACCCTGATATACAATGAAAGATTTTTTCAAGCCCTGATGTTGAGTTGTAACCAACAGATGAATCTGCATGTCTTTGCTGGTGATCTTCCAGGTGTCATTTAGCAGAACAACTATGGATGAGCAACGCTGCAGGTAAGGTATAGCAGGAAATGTGAATTGTCCCTAGCAAACCCAACCCCACTCCCTCCCTTCTTCTCCTCCCAAAGAGCCAGAGAAAGTTCATGCCTCAGGCCCTGACACTTGGATTTCCCAGCTCTCCTGGCTTCCACATAAGGGAAATGGAGCTCAGGCATCCAGTTTTTTCCAGGTGGAAGGCAAAACATGGATGTTCTGTGCTATGGTCAGAGCCCAGTTGTAAGCAGTTATATGGGTGCTGGCCCTGGGCATGGGAAAAGGTCCAAACAGAGAACTCATCATAGGTCCTTTGGTGTCTCCCTTTTATACTGACTCTTCATTTGTGTGTGAGAGGCCTGGTTGTGGAGGCTGAGATCCTAGATCCAGGATGGCCACTTGGACGCCTGCAGAGCAGCCGCAGCTGGTGAACTCAGACTGGTGGGGCGGGTGGAGCGGCACATGGGGGGGGGTTGCCGTGCCTTCTGCAGAGCACATAAGGTATGCATAGATGGGGCCAATGACAAGAGGACCAAAGAGGACCATCAATTTGGGGGGCTGGAATGGACAGGATGGCAACTGCTTGCACTTGCAGTGCTGCAACACTTGAATGAGCTACCTAGGACCAGAAGCACATTGCAAAGGTCCAAGAACAAGGTCTAGGGATGGCCAAACATTCTCTAAGGGAGATTGCATGTGCCACTATGAAGCTGAAAGAGTCACAGAACCAGGATAAGGAGTTTATGCAAAGGGCCAAAGACTGCTTGGGATCCAGCCATGACCCTCAAGTGGCATCAGTATCACCTCCCGTAGGTAGACTGTTTCCTTTCTGGACCAGAGTTGTGAGGTAGGCTGGCCCCCACCCCACCACCACCATGTAGACCTCCACTCCAAGGACTCTTCCATAGGGCAACATGCCTGAGAGTCCTATGGGAGGCAAGGGTGGTTGGTGGTTGTGGGGAAATGCTCAACACTGTGCATTGATTGGGAGATGTTGAGGGCTTGACAGCACCCAGAACAGGAGATAGGGCATGTGGGAGCCTCTGACCTGTGATTTGAGGAGCCTGAAAGGTGTCTGGCAGGGCCTGCTCTGGGGAATAGCAGTGCAGGAGAGGAAGGGGCCCAGGCTGCTCTGGGCCTGGTGCCAGGGCCACCATTGACTCATCCCACCTTCCAGAGCCAACTTACTATGTCTGGCCATTAGTGGTCACTGGCATAGGTACAGTGCACCAAAGACAATGTGGAGGGTGTCCCACTCACCCATCCACCCACTGGACAAGGCCACTGTGGGCCCACTGTGGGAATGGCAGCCCTCGGGGCTCTAGTCCAAGTTCCAGAGTGCCCAACATTCTACAGTTTTTCTTTATCATGCACGTTGCAACGTTTAATTAAATCTAGGGGCAGCAGTTTCACATGCAGTATTCCCCCTGCTCCCCCAAGGTTTCATTTTTCTTAGGGTGAGTCACCCATGGCTGCCCCCATCCCACCCAATGGCAGAACCTCTTGGTGCAAGCAGGGTCTTTCCCCACTCTCTTAATGTTGACTGAAAAATGGTTCTTAGTCCTGGGGCAGGCAATGTTGCACAGTTTTTGTTTAATAAACACACTAGCAGTTTGGCAGCTTCAACATTTCATTAAAATGAAGCATATCTCTTCTTTGTGCCACATTTCCCCACACTCTGGTGTGTGGCCCCCGGGGTGGGGGTGGGAGGTTGGGTATGGAGAGGGGAAGGGGTGGACCAGTCTTACAGGGGAAGGGGGCATGGCTCAGCCCCAGTCTGGCCCAGGGGGTAGCGTGACTGCCTTTTCCAAATTGGAAGGCGGGACACAGGCCTGCCTTTCCCCCACTGCCTTCCATGGCATGGTGGGAGCAGAGCCTGTAGGGGTGGGGAGGATGCAGGCTG
>NW_017728993.1:75161055-75167239 GCF_001723915.1 Gavialis gangeticus
GGTGGTGCCTAGGCAGCCTGGGTTGTGGGCAGCAGTGACCATGACACAGGGCCAGAGGAACCCATGGCAGGAGCCCCTGGAAGGCATGGGCACTCAGAGCCTTACTCATCCAGGGAGGACTCCAAGTCCATAGAGGTGAGAAAGCAATTGATGAGGGCTTTGCAGATCTGGACAGGCTGCTTCAGTATAGGGATGAAGCCACACACATCATTATGGAGCTTATCCTCTCCCCCAGTCCTGTACTGTGTGTGCTTACAGTGCCAGGTTCACTTCATAGTTTATGTGCAGTTCAGTTGCCCCCACAGGGCATCATGATCCAGGGCAGGAGTGGGTAGACTGGACCCCTGATGAGGATTGGGGGCCAATGACATCACTGATGATGAAATTAGGGACCTTGGGCATGTAGCACCACTCTCCATCACCCAAAGAACAGGGAGTTGTGCAAGAGGTGAGCATCATCCTCATCAGCTGCATGAAAGTCAATGGCCCAGCCATACCACAGATGCCTGGGTTCTCTGTGTGTGTATATGAGTATCCAGGATGCCTGGGTTCTGTGTGCATGTGTGGGGCATCAAGGTGGGTGGCCATGATGTCCTTACAAGCCAATCAGGGGTGTCTCAGCCAATCAGCTCCATTTGGGAGTCTTCAGCCAACTGGGGGGCCCATGGGGCATGCTGGGAGATATGTAACAGTCTCACTTACTAGCTGTACTGGGGCTCTGCAGGCAGGATCCAAGACCTCACCTCCACAAAGGATAATGTGTGTTCTGCTTCCTCTCAACCTAAATGGGACCACTTAAAGTAAAACTAAAAAGTTACAGCACTTCTGTCATGGGCTTCTTGAATGGCTGTACTTAGCCTGGGTCATTAGCATGCATCCACTGATTCTGATGGTCAGAATGTCAAGCTTACTTAAGTATGTGTGATCATATACTCTAGCGGCTGCCCAACATTGAGCCTATAACACCTATTTTGACAGCTAATGGGGACTTCCTTTTGCTCAAGTGACAGTGGTCTGCATGTTTAGAGCTGCAAGAATGATACTCATAAAAATGTTATCTGGAGAGCAAGGTAGCCCTGGTTTCTTTCCAAAAATGATATGCAATTCTCTAATCTGATTTACAACAGCAAAAAAGTTGTTGTAGGCTTTTTGTTTTCTTTTATATTGCTGAACTGTTTGTCCTTTTCATTTTCATTAAAATCTCCAGAATCCTCCGTCTCCTTAGGGAAGAAGGGAGAAGACCTTCTAATTAGTTCAGACTTTAGCTCATATTGCCTTCTTGCTATTTTTGTGACAGGGGTATTCTTCCCTGCCAGCATTATTAAGTGATAGCAAGTGTTTTCACACATTCTGTATTTTTACCAACATAGACTGTATAAAGCATTTTTGTATGCTATTTATACTAAGGAAGTATCCAGATCCTGCAACATTTATAATTATACATTTAACTTCTCCAACATATATTGTGGTTTCATGAAAACTTTTGGGCAGCATCTAAAGGACTTGTGCCTAAGGTTATATGAAAGAGTAATATTACTATTTCTTTGCATTTACAGTAATTCTTTTCCCATCTAATTCTGTCTAAGGGTTTTCAGTATTTGTGCAAACACAATGAAAGTTGCCCTTAATCAGATATGAGGCCTCACTGCAATTGTAAATCTGTAGCCAAAAGGAAGTCTAAAAAATATTGTAATATACTATTTTTCCAAATATGTCATGGGAACTGCTGTAATTCAGTTTTTAAAAATAGAGATAGATGTGAGTTATAACATCAGCTCTAACCACCTTCAAACTTTGCAGAATAGCAGGACATCTTACTGTAGACTAATGCTTAAATTTTGCAACAGCAATACCTTTTTCTGGTTAAGATATATGTCCATGTAGAATTTATAAGGCCACATGCACACTTACGTCTACACATGCATATTATAGTCACAGTGGCTCCGTATACAGAAGACACTAAGTGGCAGTTCATTACTACTGCACAGTAGTGTCTTGAGGCACATAGTATGATGTGACACTACTGCACAGTAGTAATGAGCTACTGTTCAGTCACCATCACCAAAAAAGCTGTTTGCAGATACTATTGTCCAGTAATGCCAGTTACTGCACAGTCATTTAGTACTTGTGTATGTAAGTACTCAGTGACTGTGCAGTAACATAACTATGCAGTCAGCATCTTGTGTAGACATGGTCACACACACACAACTTTATACAAACATGCTTCTCATCTGCTGATCCAACAAAGCTTGATCTAAACCTTACTTATTCAAAACATACATAAATTGTTCTTTTACATCAAATTCAAATCAGCTTACAAAATAACTTGGTGGGTGGAAGGAGGAATTGTAATGGATCTAATGTGTCTATACTTCACTAAGGCTTTTTACAAAATCCCACATAACCTTCTCATAAACAAATTGAAGAAATGTGGAATAAACTACTGTAGGTTGGGTAGACAACTGGCTCAATAGCTGCAAGCAAAGAGCAAATGTAAGTTGATCTATGTCAGAATGGGAAATTCTGCATGGAGTCCCACTGGTACTATTGCTGTACAATGGATTTACTAACAGTTTGGACGGTAAAATCATAGAATCATAGAAAATGAGTGTTGGAAGGTTATGCAAGAGGTCCTCTAGTCCAACCCCCTGCTCAAAGTAGGACTGTTCCAAACTGTATCATCCCAGCCAAGGCTTTTTCTAGCCAGGTCTTAAAAATCTCCAGGCATAGAAATTCCAAAACCACTCCGGGTAACCTGTTCCAGTGCTTTACTACCCTCCTAGTGAGCAAGTTCTTCCTAACATCTAACCTAAACTTCCCTTACTGCAACTTGAAACCATTGCTCCTTGTTCTGTCATCTATCACCACTGAGAACAGCCTAGCTCCATCCTTTCTGGAACCACCCTTTAGGTAGTTGGAAGCAGCTATTAAATCCCCCCTCAGTCTTCTCTTCTCCAGACTAAGCAAGCCCAGTTCCCTCAGCCTGTGCTCAGAAGTCATGTCCACAAGCCCCCTAACCATTTCTGTTTCCCTTTGCTGGACTCTCTCCAATTTGTCTACATCCTTTTTGTAGTGTGTGTGTGGGGGGGGGGGGAACTGGTCACAGTACTCCAGATGTGGCTTGACCAGTGTTGAACAGAGGAGAATAATCATTTCCCTTAATCTCCTGACAATGCTTCTACTAATGCAGCCTAGTATGTTGCTAACCTTCTTCATAGAAAGGGCACACCAATAGTACATATTCAGTTTATTGTCCATGGAATCCCCAGGTCCTTTTCTACAGAGCTGCTGCTTAGACAATTATCCCAAGCCTGTATGGGTGCATGGGATTGTTCCATCCTAAGTGCAGGACTTTGCATTTGTCCTTATTGAACATCATGAGATGTCTTGGCCCAATCCTCCAATTTGCCTAGGTATCTCTAAAATCTAGCCCTGCCTTTCAGCATATCTGCTACTCCCCCCAATTCGGTGTCGTCTGCAAACTTCCTGCGACTGCACTCCATCCCATCTTCTAGGTCATTGATAAAGATAAAACTGGTCCTAGAACCAACCCTTGGGGCACTCCATGTGAAAGCAGCTGCCAACTAGACATTGAGTCATTGACTACTACCATCTGAGCCTGATAATCCATGCAGTTTTTTATCCACTGTACAGCCCTGTCATCCAACTCATACTTCCCTTGCCTGCTTGTGAGAATATCATGGGAGATGATATCAAAAGTCTTGCTAAGGTCAAGGTATATCATGTCCACTGGTTTTCCCACATCCACAGAGCCAGTCATCTCATCATAGGAAGCAATCAGGTTGGTCAGGCATAACTTGCCCTTGGTGAATCCATGCTAACTGTTTCTAATCACCTTCTTCTCCTCCAAGTGCATAGAAATGGATTCCTTGAGGACCTGGTTCATGATTTTTCCAGGGGCTGAAGTGAGGCTGACCAGTCTATAGTCCTCCTTGGATCCTCCTTCTTTCCCTTCTTAAAGATAGGCACTGTATTTCCCTTTCCCAATCATCCAGGACCTATCCCAATCACCATGAGGTTTCAATGATGGCCAGTGGTTCTGTAATCACATTGGCCAACTCTCTCAACACTCTCAGGTGCATCCCATCCAGCCCCATGGACTTGTATACATCCAGCTTTTCTAAATAGTCCCTAACCTTTTCTTTCATCATTGTTGGCTGCCCACCTCCTCCTGAAACTGTGCTCCCCTATAGGGCTAGGCAAAATTTTGGTCACTAATTTGATTTGGTGGAGATTCGGTCTGATTTCATGGCCAAATCTCCAAATCCAAATTGAATCAGGACACCCTTTAATCTCTTTGAATTGAATCGGAACCCTCCAAATTGATTCAGAGAGATTTGGAAAGATTTGGTGATTCAGACATAGATACAGCTTTAAATATTTTTTTCTACATACCTTTAGGTAGTTCATGAATGCTGCAATCCTGGTGTTCATGGAGTGTCCCACAGAAGCATGGTGAGCTCCCCAATGCACTCAGCAGCAGATCCAGATGTGGACCAGAAGCAAGTCTGGTCCAATTCTGGGTCCACTGGGGAGTGTGCTGGGGGGTCCCCCCATAGCCAATCACTGAGGTGGGAGAGGGCGGGGCTCCCTCCCCCCACCCGAGCATGCTATCTGGTGAACCCAGAAGTGGATCAGAAGTACTTACGGTCTACTTTCAGGTCCATTGCCGAACATGAGCCCCACCCCCCACATGCTCCTTTGGGATGTTCCATCCGCTCCAGCATTGCAGCATTCACAAGCCATGCCTAGTACCTCAAGGTATGTAGAAAAAAAAACATACAAAGTTTTGCCTATGGCCAAATCGCTGATTCTCCAAATCAGCATTTAATCTTCAGATTCAGAAAAGGATCCTGGAGTCATCATTGATGCCAAGATGAACATGAGCCAGCAGTTTGGGGATGCAGTCACGAAGGCCAACTGCACCTTGTCATGCATCCACAGATGCATCTCAAGCAGGTCCAAGGAGGTGATCCTCTCCCTCTATGTGGCACTGGTTAGGCCGCAGCTGGAGTACTGCATCTAGTTCTGGGCACCACACTTCAAGAGGGCTGTGGACAACAGGGAGAGGGTCCAGAGGAGGGCCACTCACATGATCAGGAGGCAGCAGAGCAGGCCCTATGAGGAGAGGCTAAGGGACCTGAACCTGTTCAGCCACCACAAGAGAAGGCTGAGAGGGTATCTAGTGGCCTGTTACAAACTAGTCAGGGGGGACCAGCAGGCATTGGGAGAGTCCCTGTTTCCCCGAGCACTACCAGGAGTGACCAGGAATAATGGTCACAAGCTGGCAAAGGGTAGATGCAGGCTAGATATCAGGAGGCACTACTTCACTGTCAGGGCGGCTAGGATATGGAACCAACTTCCAAGCAAAGTGGTGCTGGCTCCTATCCTGGGGGTCTTTAAGAGGAAGCTAGATGTACACCTCCTACTATGTCTCTCTCCTGCCATGGCAGGGGGTCAGACTTGATGATCTGCTCAGGTCTCTTCCAACCCTAGAAACTATGAAACTATGATGCATCTCAAGCAAAACTAAGGAAGTTATTTTCCAACTCTACTTGGCATTGGTGAGGCTGCAGCTGGAGTACTGCATCCAATCCTGGGTGCCACATTTCAAGAAGGATGTGGAGAAGCTTCAGAAAGTCCAGAGAAGAGTCACTTGAATAATTATTAGCCTGAAGAACAAGCCATACAATGAAAGGCTGACAGATATGGGACTGCTTAGCTTAGAAAAGAGAAGACTTCAAGGGGGTATGGTGGCAGCTTACAAATATATCAGGTGAGAGCATCAGGGGCTAGGTGAACAGGTCTTCACCAAAGTGCCCCATGGGAAAACCAGAAGCAATGGGCAGAAGCTCCTGGAAGAAGGTTTCAGACTGAATATAAGAAGGAAAAAAAAAACTTCTTCATAGTTTGTGTGACCAGATTCTGGAACAGACTCCCACTGGGGGTGGTGCATGCACCTACTCAGAGATCTTACTGGGATTATTTGTCTCTGTCTCGGAAAAATCCTAAGTATATGCTGCCAACACAAAAGTTCTGTACCTGACATGTGCAGTTGAAGTCTGTGAGTGGAAAGTTCCAAGGCTTACCCAGCTCGTGCCCCCTGGGTGACCTGCGGACCTGTCAGTCATGTTTGACCTACTTTCCCCACAGACGCATGCTC
>NW_017728993.1:75167398-75168523 GCF_001723915.1 Gavialis gangeticus
TTGACCAGCCCTAGGACTATCCAACAGGCAGCCGCACCTACCTCGTCAGAGGTAGAAAGCAAGGGCTTGTTGGAGAACCCTGTGGGCCAACAGACCCCTTTGTTTGTTCACCTGTTTGTTCACTGTAACTGAAGACATCATTTCCTACGCATCTAAGCGTAAGTTAAATAAATTCCATCTTGTTTAAGGAACCATTATGCTTCCTGTGCCACTCAGACTCCATCGCCAAAACTCCCACCTGTCCGTATCCAATTTGCCACCACCCAGCCGCACCACCGTGACCAACACCGCGAGCTTGGCTTGCCAGCTCCGTGTTGCCCGACAGTCCCCAGCAGTCTTTCCCGCCTAGAGTAGCAGAGCTGGACCCAATGATCTCGTGAGCTCCCTTCCAGCCCTAAACTTTGTGAACCTGTGAATCTGTGACAAAAGTGATAAAGGGTTTAGAACGCAAGCCATACAAGGAGGGACTAATAGAATTAGCCATGTTCAGCTTACAAAAAAGGTGATAAAGAGGGGACATCATAACAGTGTTCAAATATCCCTAAAGAAGAGGGAGAATACTTTCCTACTGCTACAGACAGCAGAACTCAAACTGATGAATTTGAAGTTGCAACAAAGTAGGTTTACACTGGATATCAAGAAAAATATCTTAACTATTAAAACAATGAGATGGTGCAATAGACTGCTTAGGGAAGTTGTGTTACTACTGTTGGAGGTTTTCAAGAAGAGGTTGGATAAACATTGATCAGGAATGATCTAGAAGCAGTGTGACTATATAGGAGAATGGGAAACCTAGGGCACTCCCCTTCCCCCCCTCACCCCCAAATCAGCAGTGCTGATGCAGACAAAGGTAGGGGTGGGGCAGCATGGTGCGCTGGGCAGCAGCGGTGCCTGCCTGGCATGCCGTTCCCCTTTGTAGTGCTCCATCTCACCACCAGAACGTGCCCTGTGCAATTGCATTTCTGGGATGCTCATTTTAAATTTCACCAGCCAGCTGGGACCAGCTTCTGAAATCCAGGACTATCCAAGCTAAACCAGGATGTATGGTCACCCTATGGTGTCTTGGTTGTTCTGTAAAAAGCAACAGTTGGAAGTAGTCCTGGAGCACTTCCTGCCCCCCCCCCC
>NW_017728993.1:75168583-75177217 GCF_001723915.1 Gavialis gangeticus
CCCCCCCCCCCCAACACACACAGAGATCACTGGGAGATGATGAGAAAAGGTATGCAACCTAGAGCAGGTAGCTTTTGGAAGGGCCATGCTCAGCAGCAGAAGAATGATGCACAGCTCCAAAAACAAATTTTCAATAAAAGAAAATTAAAGCACTTGGCATAAATTTATGGAGAAAATACAGGAAGATGAGTTCTGGATGTCTAGTTAGAGCATTATTTCTCAAACATTTTTAGACTCAAAGCATGCCTTGGAAAATGTGTCCACTTTTGTTTGGGGTTTTTGTGTTCAGAATCAGCGAGTTAGAGGATGTGGTAAGTGGAATAATTCTTGCTGTCCTCAGGTTGCTGAGAAAAATGGAGGGTGTTTATTTTTTCCCCATGTTTCTGGGCTTTGCTAGTTGCCTTATGGGACCTGGAAGGAATTTATTTATTTTTATTTTTTTACATCTTTCTGTTGCTACAGGTGATTTTTTTTTCTTTTTTACCTACCTTCCTCAGAAGCATAGGGTATTTGCTGCAGCTGAGGTTGGGGACTTTGACTGGGGTGTCTCAGTGCTCTTGCTGATACAAAATCCCAAAGGTTCCTGATTATATGGTCTTGATCCTTTCCTTAAGGCCACATCAAGTGCATACTTTGGTATTAGGAAGGAATTAGCATGGTCACATTAGTATGGGCTGAAGGGGGTTTTGCCCATAGGAGGAAGCACAGCCAACTTCATTGGATCTCTCAAACGTGTTTTAATAACACTTGCATTGGCTGGACCTGGGCAGTCATTGTCCCCCTGCTTTACCTATGGAAGGTTGGAGTGCCATGATTAGCTCTCTTTTCCAAAGCTTTGAACAGCCAGTCAGCTTTGCATGAGTATCAGTAACTATGCAAAGTTCAGGCAAGAGGAGAATAAGGCACAGTCTTTGAAACAAAACTCTTTTGGCAGCTAAGGTTATATTTGGGTTTAAACATTAATAATGAATAATTTGATGAGAAAAGCTAATCCAAGGTCTCATGCCTGTTTAATCATGCATGTTTATGTCTGTCATATCATCATATGGATGGAAGTGGAATGGAAGAGTAGGAAAAAGTCAAGTATATAGACGTAGGGTACAAGGCAGTTACTACTTATACAATATGTGCTGCAAACTATATAATGTAAAATGAATATAAAGACAAAGAACTAAGTGAAACTAAAGCAAAACCCCCAGTTTTTTTAATTTTAAAATGCATTCCCTCCCCTTCCCCAACCATTTCTGACTTTTTCTCTCCCTGTCTATTCCGTATAGATAAGTATAAGTAAGCTAAGATGTAGGATATGCTTTAACATTTTATTTTAGGTAGTCAGTTTTATTTTTTCCTCCCCTCTTTGCAAATAAGTGCTCTGCTATTTTGATATAGATATCCAGTGTTTTATAAGTGATAATTATTATGTTTGCATTGATTTTTTTTTACTGCTTTTATATTGTGTGATTACTGTTTTAGGACTATATATGTAAGTTAGCATAAGTCATGTCAAGTTTCCATCCTGTAATGTCAAGCCTACATCTTATCCCCATGCCCGGTTGTGTAACCTGTGATTCATACTACCCCTCCTATGTAACTTGGTTCCTGAATGAACAGGGATGAATGAGGGTGCTTGAGAGACAATGGCAGTAGGTCTTAAAATTGCTCCTTCTGAATGACCAAATTATCAACACCAATACCTGGACCAATGACCCAGCCCTTGAAACCACCCTCAGAATTCAAGAAACAAAAGATGAGGAAACCCACCATTGTGCCAAGGCTGCACATGCTCAGTAAGAACACCTGGAAACCTCTGGAACAGGACTGACCTTGCCTGGACAGGCCCTCCCCATAGGAGATCAGAGGTAGTCTGCCCCATAAAAAGGGGTAGTGAAGACTGACTCTTTGGGATGCCCTTTCCATCTGGACCAACACCATGCCACACCATCTGTCCACCCAGAGGCCCTGCTGGCAACCTGCCTCTGGACAACACCTACTGGACAAAGACCCCTTTCTTTCCAACCTGGATAGGTAGCTATCACCCCCCACACCCTCTTCAACCAAGGACTTGGACTCTGCATCTCTTCCCTACTACTCTTTTCTTCCCTACTCTTCCACTGAGTCTCTTCCTCCTACTGCCATTGTTAGTGCTTCTCTGTGTGTGTGAGAACCAATAACTTCATGGGACTGTGTAGTGTGTTGTCTGTGTAATAAAACTGTTATTTGGACCCCTGAGTTGGCTTTTGTTTTACTATGGTTTGGCCCTGCTCCAATCTCTGCTCCTCACCCCTCTAACTTCTCCTCACCCCTCTAACTTGTCTCATTTCTCCCTCTCCTGCTTCTGGCTCACTGCCACCTCCAACACCTGTCCTGAGCTCCTCTCTGCCTCCAAACCTCCTGTTAATTTGCCACTGTCTTATCCCCACTGCTTTTTCCCCTGAGCAACCAAGTTTCTGCCTCAGTTTCTTTTCTGGCTGTCTCCTCCTTGCCACCAGTTATCTGTCCCCCCCCCCTCCAATATCTCAGCTGTCTGCCTCAGTATCCAGCCCCAAGCTCCCAGGTTTCTGTCTCTCTCTCTTTCCTGGCTGTCTCCTCCTTGCCACCAGGCAATTTTTTTCCCCTTGCACCAGTGACCTTCAGTAACCCTGGGGCCACTTGATCTTAAGTAAACCCAATCCTCAGTTCCTCAGCTAGCTTCTCTCTAGTCTTCCAGTTTTAATCCCAGTTTTGGAAACTTTCACTCCCTATACTTTATCTCTCTCTCTCTCTCACCTTAACCTTCCCTCAAGTATCCCAGGTACCCCAAGTACACACATACACACTGTACCATCCAAGTTATGAACCTACCTGTGTGTACGTGGAGGTGGGTTGTATGTATGTGAACTGGTGAGTGTGTGTGTCTATGCACCTCATTGATTTGTGTGTTTGCATATGTGCAATTGTGTCTCACCCTCCTGTCTAACAGCACAATATTGAGATCCTGAGAGTTGGCCTGACCCCACAGGGCAACAAAACTAATATAGCCCCCATTGACTTTCAGGGTAGTTATGTTGATTTACATCAGCTTAGGTTCTCTCTCATATGGCCATTACACAAAATGAACATCAAAGCAATGAATCAGACCATGACTGGATAGTGCATTAGTATGTAACACAAGAAGACTTCTGCATACCTTCTTCTCACCTCTCACTAAGCCATAACAGGCTAAAGGGTACCTCTTGACTAATATAGATCAGTTCAACTCATTATGACTTAGACTGAGATTTGGAATACACATTTACTAGGATTTGATAGGGTGACCATATCATTGTTAAGGAAATCTGGGATGGGGTAGAGAAATCTGAAACAGGGGGTACTAACATGCACACACACCTGCATGCATGCACACACACACACACACACACACACACACACCAACTCTGCAGCTGCCAGAAACCCAGATGGCATGGTGGTGTAGGACAGCATGGAGGCCTACAGTTGGGATTCATCGCCCATGTACAAAGGCTGAACCTGGCTGAGATTGGCCCCTCACCGCCACTCCCACCAGCCATCCAGAGCTGCCTTAGGCAGCCCAGCCCAGCTCATGCAGCAGCTGAAGTGGAAGGGCAGGAGGTTGCCAGTTACAGGCAGTAGGTCTGTACAAATAGGGAAGTATTCAATTCAGATTTGGATTTGGCCAATTCAGAGGACAGTGATTTGATTTGGAGATTCAGGTCACTGTCCCAAATTCATTTGGGTGAATCATCTTTGGAAGATTCAATGCCAATACGTAGAGATTTGGAGACTTGGCCATAAACTATAACGGGGAGTCACTGAAAAACCTATAACTTTGTCATTTTTTGGCTGATTTGGATAAAATTGCAGGGATGATAGCCCCTTCCAAGCGCATGCAGTGTGCCAAGTTTTAAGGAGATAGGTGCAGGGGTTTCTGGGAAGCTGCACCTGAGGCTGATGACAAGCAAAACTTGAGACATGGGTGACAGTGTGTGTGTGTGTGTGTGTGTGTGTGTTAAGGTGTGCTCTCACTGGCACTGGGGCCTCTACACAACACGGTAGTGTGCCCCAATGAGACCTCCTCCTCCCTGAGGAAGTGAAGTTCATAGGCCCAGCTGTGAAAAGTGTTTTGTAAATTCAAACAAGCACCAAATCTTGCTACTCATCACCAGAAGCCAACTTCCTAGGTGGGTGCAGGATTTAGGATGAACAGACCCCAGCACCAGGGTGGGCACAGGATTTGGGGTGAACAGACCTCAGCACCAGGGTGGGCACAGTATTCAGGAAGAACAGATCCCAGTGCCAGGAGCACAGTGAAAAAGTGGGTGAGTGGACCCCAGCGCCAGGGAGTGCTAAGAGAGACATGGCTGTGGAGAGCCCAGCACCAAGGGGTGCCGAGAGAGAGACAGGGCTGCGGAGATCCCAGTGCCAAGGGGTGCTGAGAGAGAGACAGGGCTGCAGAGAGCCCAGTGATGACCAAAGGCCAAGATAAATTATGGCCTAGGAGGGACAACAAGTGAATGCCATCTGTGAGGCTTGGGGTGTGGTAAAGGGGTTAGTTTGGAGCCATACATCTAGCCCATAAGACTGAGGGTGTCCCAAGAGGCATCCATTTTTGAGCGGGACCCAAAAGGGGTCCAAGAACCCAGAGGATTCAGAGGGGTCCATCAGGACTGTGCTTAACATAAACTCGAGGGGAGCCTCCCTATTCATAACAATCACCAACAAGATGTGGCAGGTGAGAAACAGGGTGCCCATTGGGCAGGACTGGCATTGTCAAGAGGACCTAGGGGTATCACAGCCATCCCTGAAGGCCCTGTCCCATGACAAAGTGGTGCATTGGCCAGGAAACCAGCCATGCATGGGGAAGAAAGCCATGTCCCTGAGAAGGGAAATGAACCTTGGGGGCTAAGGTATACACAGAGAGAAATTTCTAGTAAGGCAGCAGCACCACAGCTCTGGAGGCAGGGCTGAGGGGGAAATACCACTCCCAGAGACAGTACAGGGGAAGTCTTTACACTCTGTTCAGAAATGAAGTAAGGCCAGGAGTTAGTGATGGACAAGGCAGAGACCATGGAAGGTCTGAAACAGGAGAACTTCACTTGGCTATTGCAGGTGGATGAGTTAAAGTAAAAAGCAGCCCAGTTAGAGTGTGAGTTAAAAGTGGTGAAATCCCAGAAGGAGCAAGCTGAGGCAAAGGTTGCTGCTTTAGAACTGAGGGTACAATCTGGCAAGAAAGAAGGAGGGTCCAAAGAAATCAGGTGCTTGATAGCTGTGGAGGCTGAGAGGACATAAGCACTTGAACAGCTTATTGCGAATGAGGCTCAGAAGAGCTGGGAGCGAGAACAGGTGCTGCAGAAGATGAAGAAGGATTTGACAGCAAAGATGACAAGGTCTCTGGAAATCTGCACAGTCCAGACTGAGGAACAGGAGGATGTATTACAGAAGCTGGAGGTGTCACAGGGAGCCCTCTGGACAGGACTGCACAGTCAGGAGGACCAGATAGAAGAGTTGCAGGAGGAGTTGGAGGGTTGGTAACAGTGATGCAGGCAAACTGAGCACCATGTGGAAGAACTGCGAAGCAAGCTGGTTAAAAGCTGTACCCAGACAGAAGAAACAGGAAAGGCAATCTCAAAAGAGTTGGAGAAAGTGAAAGTCTATATGGAAAATTATGAAGTGTTGCAGAACCAGAAGCAGCCCCTTGAAAAGGAGGTAGAGGCCATGAAAGAGGAGCATGGTGGATTACAGATCCAACTGCAAAGAGTGGAGGCAGAAAAAAAACAACTTGGGGAGCAGTTACAGTCTCAAGTACAAGCTGCCAGAAAAGAAGTTCAAGCTCTAGAACAAGAGAATCAAATACTACGAGTGGCAATGGACCAGAATGTTGTAAACGTGCAGGATGCCCATGAAGTTGAGGTGCCAGATGCAGCAGGTATGGCAATACTTACCAGAGCAGGATAGAAGCCTCAAACACCAAAGACTATAGACACAATTGGAGGGAGGTTGTTTGCACTGGGAGCCCAATTAGCAGAATACACAGTTGCAGCTAAAGCTGAGCACCAAGAGTATTTTCACAAGTTTGAGGTGTTGAAAGAATTCTTAATGGAGACGGAGACACAGCTAGAGACCACACGGCTAGGGGTCCTGAAGCCTCTGGAACAGGTGAAGCTACCCGAATACCTAGGCCCGGAGAATCCAAGAGAGGAGGCTGGACCAGTGCAACTGGAGAAAAGCACCATGAAGAAGGGATCCTTAGGGGCAACCCTACAAGAAGAGATTCTGCCTGCACTCATAGAGTGCCTGAATCAGAGATGGGGCCAATGGATGAGCAACCATGCGGATAAGATGGGCCGTCTAACACAAAAGCTGGAGGAACTCATTAGACAGCAAGACAAGGGAATAATCACAGTACCAGGTCAGGTACAGCCAACTGCAGCAGATATGGCAGTTGTAGTGACTGCAGGGAAGAGGAAGCAGATCAACTCAAGGAGTGAGACCTGTTGTCTGAATTGCCAAGGCTGCACACAGGGGACCCAAAGCCTAGTGCAACATGGGTAAGAGACAGACTCCAGGAGAGGGGGATTAGTTGAGCCCTGAAAGGGAAATCAAACCAAAGGGCCAGAGATGAGGAGGAGGGGAGGACCACCCAAAGGGGGGCAAGGACCTGGAAGAATACCTCAGGTTTATGTTAGTAATCTCCCAGGGCAAGTTAGATGGTGGATTTTGAGGAATCTGGTGGCAGCAAAAGTCGGGGGTGGGTGGCCTATATGAAAATGTATAGGGGATCTAGGGGAAGACCCACTGGCTGCAGAAAAATAGAGTTTTGGGAGGAAGAATATGCCCAGAGAGCATTGAGAATACAGTGGGAGATCTGGGGAAGGCTTATGGACCTGCAAGGAGCCATAGGGAAGCAAGCAAACTCACAATCCTCCCTGGGAAGAAGACCAGGGCCCACAGAGATTAAACATAGTTTGAAAGTTTCATAGTTAGTAGGCTTGGAAGGGACCTGAGCAAATCATCAAGTCTGACCCCCTGCCATGGCAGGAAAGAGTACTGGGGTCAAAAGACCCCAGCAAGGTGATTGTCTAGCCTTGTCTTAAAGACCCCCAGGGTAGGAGCCAGCATGACTTCGCTTGGAAGTTGGTTCCAGATCCTAGCCGCCCCAACAGTGAAGTAGCGCCTCCTGATATCTAATCTGAATTTACCCTCTGCCAGCTTGTGACCATTATTTCTAGTCACTCCTGGTAGTGCTCGGGGGAACAGGGACTCCCCCAATGCCTGCTGGTCCCCTCTGACTAGTTTGTAACAGGCCACTAGATCCCCCCTCAGCCTTCTCTTGTGGAGGCTGAATAGGTTCAGGTCTGTAGCCTTTCTTCGTACGGCCTGCCCTGCTCCTGATCATGTGAGTGGTCCTTCTCTGGACCCTCTCCCTGTTGTCCACATCCCTTTTGAAGTGCAGCTCCCAGAACTAGATGCAGTACTCCAGCTGCGGCCTGACCAGTGTCACATAGAGGGTGAGGATCACCTCCTTGGACCTGCTTGAGATGCATCTGTGGATGCATGACAAGGTGCGGTTGGCCTTCATGACTGCATCCCCACATTGCCGGCCCATGTTCATCTTGGAGTCTATAATGACTCCAAGATCCTTTTCTGCCTCTGTACTGATGAGAAGAGAGTTCCCCAGCCTGTAGGTATGGTGCTGGTTCTTCCTCCCCAGGTGCATCGCTTTGCACTTGTTAGTGTTGAATCCCATCCTATTCTCATCCGCCAAAGAGATTTCTCCTGGGAGAAGAGAGAATGTTCCAGCTATCCCACTTCAGGGCTCTCACCAAAAGAGGGTGAACATGGGGGAAAGTCACAGAGAGGGCAGTGTAGGAGGACAAAATCTGGGACTGTCCTGGCCATTCCAGGATGTATGGTCATGCTCTTTATAAATCAAAAGAATGGTATTTTCCAAAGCAGGCACTCTTTGCTTATATCTGGTCCTAATGAGGTCAACAAATATTTTCAATGGGAGCAGAGCTAAACCAATACTTTTAAAAGTCCAGTTAAAAAAAAATCCCTTTCAGACTAATGCTAATGCAACAGCAGCATCCCAAACTTTCACACTGAAATAGATCTATGGGGTAATGCTGTAGTTCTCTTTCCTACTTTCACTTGTTTTATATTCCTAACTCTCCATCTGTCATTGTTCAAGGATACAAAGGTGTGTCTCATTTGTAGTTTTAAACAAGCACAGCTAAATGAAGACTTCTAGATATAAGAAGTCTTTTCACCTTGGGAAAAAAACCTGCAGCATCCTTATAGGCTTGGCAATGCTACGCTGGATAGCACTATGGAAGAAGGAGACTTGGGGGTTATCATTGACGACAGGATGAACGTGAGCCTGCAATGTGATGCTGCAGCTAGTAATGCGACCAAAATGTTGGCTTGCATCCATAGATGCTTCTCAAGCAAATCCCAGGATGTCCTTCTCCCCCTGTACTCAGCCTTGGTGAGGCCACAGCTGGAGTATTGCGTCCAGTTTTGGGCTCCACAATTCAAAAAGGATGTGGAGAAGCTTGAAAGAGTCCAGAGAAGAGCCACGCGCATGATCAGAGGTCAGGAAAGCAGACCTTAGGATGACAGGCTGAGAGCCATAGGGCT
>NW_017728993.1:75182217-75185642 GCF_001723915.1 Gavialis gangeticus
GTTTCAGGCTGGACATAAGGAAGAATTTCTTTACTGTCTGAGCCTCCACAGTCTGAAACAGCCTGCCATCGAAGGTGGTTCAAGCACCTACATTGAACACCTTCAAGAGCAAATTGGATGCTTATCTTGCTGGGGTCCTATGACCCCAGCTGACTTCCTGCCCTTTGGGCGGGGGGCTGGACTCGATGATCTTCCGAGGCCCCTTCCAGCCCTAACGTCTATGAAATCTATGAAACAATACTTGGCTCTGCTGTAACATACATTATTTATGTAATTAGTAGCTTGTTTGTTTTTTTAATTTACAGCCTATGTGTTGTGACCATGTCTTTTAGCCCCCCCTCTGCATGTTCAGGTAAAGGCACAATAGGATCTAAGGTGTGATCCACACAATCTCACATCTTACCATGGTACACATGCATTGCTGGAGACACGACTGTGGGACTGTGTGTTAGATCTAATCATGCTTTATTGATGGTGCAGGGGGAGCCCAATCCTGGGCTCCCCCTGCATTAGTGAGAAGCAAGCTCCAGTGGTTGGGACCCCAGCTGGGTCCCAGCACCAGAAGACATGCTTCCAGGTTCCAATGTCCGCATTTTCTGGGGCTGAGAGTGCCTTAGCAGCAGGACTCCTAGCCTTGGCTGGGCATGATGTAGCCCTGTGGCTGGGAACCCCATCAGCTGACCCTGCTACACATGTAAATTAAAGCTCATGAGAAACCAGCTATAATGTTAGTACATGTATTTGAAATCTAACTTTATATTTGGTTGGAGCTTTTTATGATGTAATAGGTATTTTGCATGTGTAGCTGGTCTCAAGGTACTGGCATTATCAACCAGTTATTTCATGATACCTACATTGTGTAGACATGGCTTTACATCGCACAATAGACAGTGACAGAATACATCAACTTCTGCAAATGTGCAAATTTCTTATCTATGAAAGCATGCATCATAATTATAAAGTCTAAAGATGAATCTGTATGTCTGAGTACTTTTCAAAACTCAAATGAATATAATGCCCATTTTAATTGCTTGACAACAAAGTCTTTATTCTGAAAATAATGTCTCCCTTCATAAATCTATATCTCAGGCTACAGAGGCTTAAGGAAAAGTAGTTTATGGCCTTTCCTTTATCCCCAGAATCACAATGCATAGGTGTACTTATGCATCAACTGTCTTATCTTCAGACTAATTATCTCATTTACATATGTCATGCTTTCTCCCTTGAATGCTTCAAGGGACAGTCAGGAAGGTTGGAATGGTGTGCTGTCAGCTACAAATAGATAAAGGAGGATATGTTTTTTTATTTAATGGAATGACATGTGACATGGAATGACATGGAATGACAGCATATATGTATGTATTGCCTACAAAATACTGGTTCAAGAATATTAAAAGTTGTAAAGTCAAACCAATACTTGGGAGGCAAATGCCAGATTCAGGTGGTCTCTGCCATCTTAACTCAGCTCCCTGTGTTATGAGACAGTGATTAAATAAATACATGAACATTTTTTCCACAGGGCACCCTACAACATTTAATACACAGGATAGACTGTTCTCTTTGAATCATACCTATTCAATATTTCTTTTCACTTTATCCTTAAAAAATGGTCCCATGCCTTATTTATTGTAGACCACTCAAGCTTCTCTCTGAGGACAGAATTACGAATCCTTTCATTGACTATTCTATGTGCTTATCATCACACTGTCTAAGTTCTTTGCAAACATTACTAAATGTATTTCTACAGCACTCCTGTGAAGTGAGGTAGGATTATTATCCCTGGTTTACAGGTGAGAAACTAACCTTCCCCACCCCTCCTCCCCACACATTACATTTCAGGCATGGTTAACTAGTTAATCATGCCTTAAGTTGTGACCCACCTACACATTCAACAAATTAATGGTGTGATAAAACAAGCAATAAGCTACAAAGGTATTCCACAAAAAATGTGCAATAACTTTGTTGCACATTCCAATTATGCCATTAATTGAACATGTGGCCAAGTACTCCCCCTGTGGCTATGAGTTCCAGCAATTGAGGGGCTCCTAGTCACAGGGGCGCACCACCCACTGCCAACCCTGCATCTGACAAGACTCACAGCATCCTCAGCTGTGGGGCTTGCAGAGGGGGCAGCAGGGAGAGCACTACTGCTGCAGTAAGCTCCGTAACTCACAAGGCTTACAGTAGTGGCAGCATTCTCTCCACTGCCCCTGCTATGAGCCCCACAGCCAGTGATGCTCACAGTGGGAACAGCATTCATGGCATGGCTCCTGCTATGAGCCTTGCAACCCATGTTAGTGGCAGGGCTCACAGTGGGGGCAGTGAAGGGAATGTTGACTCTGCTGTGAGCCACACCGAGCCTCATCAGCTGTGGGGCTTGCAGCCACGGCAGGTGGTGTGGGGAAGGGGGCGGGGGGAATGGGACCTGGGGTCATGATCCCAGGCTCCCCCTGCACCAGCAACATGATACAGTGGGATCTAATGTACAATTCCATAATCAGGCCTCCTGCCATGTATACACAGCATGGGAGAAGGTATGATTATGTGGAACATATTTTAGATCCCATTGTGCTTTTACCTTCATGTGCAGAGAGGCCTTCAGACAAAAAGAAATGAATGGCAAAAGTGCCTAATAATTTTGATTGCCCAATCTGAAATATGTAGGGCCTGATATAGTATTATAACCAAACATACCTCGCACTGACTTCATTTCTAGCTGCAAAGTTTTTGCTCCAGATTTTTAAGTGCCCATAAAATGAGATGCATGCAATTCAAAGACACCTATGAGAAGTTTGATTTCACTAACTTGTTTGCATCACAAAGAAAAATTAACAGAATCTATCTTTTCGGGGCAGCAGTTGCCATTTATCTCCTTATGTAATTCTCTACATCCTTCATTATATACCTTTGACTTGCACAGCAAAGTAAAATAAGTAGCAAATAGAAAAAGATAATAGCTTCCTTTACAACACAGTTCTGATTTAACTTACAGCTTGGAAACAGGGACATAAAAGTTGTTGTGGGAGGAGAGGCATGCAAGATTCTTTGGTTAGATATGATATCTTTTATTAGACCAACTGAATTGTGGGAGGAGAGGTACTGTGCTCTTTGCATTAGAAGCATGACCTTTGACGTCTCCATGAAAATCAGTCTCAGTTTGGCCACTAGGGTTTTGCAAAGCTTTGGTCACCGATTTGATTTGGAGAAGATTCAACCCAATTCAGTGGCTAAATCATTGAATCCAAAATGAATCGGGAGACCCAATAAAAGGTCTGAATCGATTTGAAGCATCTAAATTGATTTGGAAAAGATTCAGAAAAGATTTGGCAATTTGGAAGGTGGTCATGCAGTGAAACAGAAACTGAGAAGATGGAGGGGGAGCGGAGGGAAAGGGAGAGGAGGGGAGGGGAGGGGAGGGGAGGGGA
>NW_017728993.1:75190642-75200461 GCF_001723915.1 Gavialis gangeticus
TCTTTCCCTGAGTTCCCTTCCAATCACAGTGCTCTGGAGGAGGGACGTAGAAACAGCATATAAGGCTCTGTGTGAAGCCTTTCTCTGCCTGTTGTGAGCTGTCTGTCTGGAAGAAACAGAGTGTCAAATGTACTAGCTTCCTAGTCAGTCTCTTGCTAATCTCTCTTCTTGGAAAAGATTGGATACACCTTACTAATTACCCTTGCCTAGAATTCCTTTACTTATCCCTATCCAATCCATTCCTTTCAACTTATTCTTCCTCCACAATCCCCTTATTTGTTCTTATTCCACCCCCCAATACTTTTTAAAAAGAAAACTGTTTTCCCTGGCAGTATGTCTTCCATCAGTGTGCAGGAAAGTCAATATATTACACACACACATTAAACATATACAAAATATTTTACTCACACACACATACACACATTTTCTAGCACAGGAAACATTATGAAGCATGCTGGGAAGGCAGGTGCCAGGTCTTCTGGCAGGAGAGGGAGAGGGGCTAGAGGGAGAGCTGGATGCCCCCTCCCCAAACATAGACACACCCTCATTCCTGGCAGCAATGAGTCTTCTGCTGCCAGTGAGAGCAAGGAGGTGGGAGAAGTGCCTGTCCCTGCACCTGCACCACCTCCACTAACACCAGAAATAGCCACTGCCACCAGCACCAGCATGATAGTCTCCTCCACCCCAATTACAGCTCCCAGCATGGGCCTCCCACTGCTAGAGGAGGAGCTGGATTTGGAAGCAGGGGAGCTGAGTGCCATAGCCCAGGAAATTCAGGAGAAGGAGGGGGAATCTGAGTTTGTGCTCCACACCCCTCAAATTCCCTCTAGACCCAGGTCTCCTTCTCTGGAAGGCACCTCATGGAAGGCACCTCATAGGAGGTTGTGGGGGCAGGTGGCTCAGCTTTCCCTGTTGTTATGCCTCTGCCTGATGAGGAGGGGGGTAAAGCAGGATCTCCACCCTCAACCCAGAAGAAGGGGAGTAGTGTAGTGTGGGATCACTTTGAGTTGGCAGATGATCCCAGGTACACTACTTGCCAGCACTGCGGAAGACAGATCAGCCAGGGCAAGGAAGTGAAACACTTCATCACAATGGTGATGCTGCTGCATCTGAGGAGGCAGCACCCCCTTGCCCTTCTTCCTTCTCAGTCTAGCACCAGTGGGATCCTGCCCAAAAATAAGTCCCCCTGTTGCTCCAAAGCCCCCATCCCCACATCACCCATTTCTGGACCAATGGGGGAAAGCCACAGACAAAGTGGGACACGTTGCAAGTGCAACTGAGGTCACCCAGACCATTGGGAAAATGCTTACTTTGGATAGCCAGCCCTTCTCCTTAGTTGAGCAGCCAAGGCTCAGGTGGCTCAGACACTTGTGACCCCATCCTACCAAGTGCCTGCACTCACCACCTTTAGTAGGATGGTGGTGCCCACCTTGTATGAGGCATGCAGGGAGTACTTAAGGGAGATGTAGAAGGAAGGACCTCAGGTAGCTTTAGACTTCACCTCAGACATCTGGAGCAGCCAGGGTGGAGATCATGCCTATATCTCCCTCAATGAGGGAGTGGTGTGATCAGTCAGGGTGTCAGTGGGCTCTCTTTCAAGCCGAGGTGCTGGATGAGTCCCACATGGCAAGGGAGATCATGGTGGCCATGAACCACATGGCATGGGGTGGCTCATGGGGCAGGGTGAGCTCACCCACGGGTTCATGGTCACCAACAATGGGGCCAATATGGTCAAGGCAGTCCGTGATGCCAACTTTGTTGGCATCCGCTGTGTGACACACAAGTTCCAACTCATACTCAGGGATGCCTTGGAGGGGGACAGGGCTGCCAGTGATGGTGCCATCACTACAACAACCAGCCAGCTCAATTCAAAATGCAGGAAGGTGGCGAGCTACTTCCACTGGAACATCAGGCAGGTAATAAATCCAATAAATCCAATGTCTATATTGAGTCCATAAATGTCAATAAATCCATAATGTCAATGTCATAAATGCAATGCCTATGTTGAGTCCATGATTTTTTATATGCAGTAGATTTATGAAGTGAAGTTTGTAGTCTTGTCCAGAAAAGGTGTTTTGTAAATTCCCTTTGAGGCTCAGGACTGAGAGATTAGAGAAAGAGTGATTTTCTTGTGAGAAATGTGCCCCCACTGGTAATTGGGTGTTCATGTCTTTAATAGATGTCCAGTGTGCAATCATTCTGGTGTGCAGTTGTTGTTTGGTCTCTCCTACATATTTTCCATCAGGCCATTTAGTTCACTGGATGAGATATATAATGTTTCTGGAGGTGTAGCTGTAAGATCCAAGAATGGTGATGGTTCTGTTGTAGGTTGTAGTAATTATCAGGGTACTGAAAATATGTTGGCAGGTTTTGCATTTCTTGTCATGGCATGGTCTGGATCCATTTGGTGTTTTTTGGGATGTAGGAAGTTAGCTTCTGGTGATGAGGTTACTGGAGTTTGGTGCTTGTTTGAATTTACATACCACTTTTCACAGACAAGCCTATGAACTTCACTTTATCAACCTCTTCAATACAAAAACTCACAGAATAAATATAGACATTGGATTTATGACACACTATAACCTGCCTGACATCTGACTCTCCAGGTACCTCTCCACTTTTACCTGCTACATCCCGATTCTTCCTCTCGCCCCAGCAGCCTGTCTCTCACCCCCTGACACCTCAATTTCCATTTTCACTGACTGGCTTTATTGCCTGAAGCCCAGCCTCTGGCTTCTTTACTATTCCTTCCATCCAGGAAGAGCTCACACCAACTGCAGATGCTTCCTCAGCCTGTTGAAGGGTTTTTAAACCCAAAAGCTTGCCAAAATATATTTCTTCAACTATTCAGTTGGTCTAATAAAATATATCACATCTACTTAAAGGACCTTGCCTGCCTGTTCCTTAGACCAACACAGCTACAACCAGAAACCCAGTTATTACACACAAGTGACATGAGCTGCTACCGAGCTGTGCAGCCCCTGAGCTGCAGGGGGTCCTGGTCCTTCCCTCTGCAATGGTGGCATACCTTGGGGCCACCCAGGTGGGGTGCTAGCTTCACAGGTGCTGTCTCAGTTCACAAGTAGCACCCACTGGATCCAACTCTTCCCTGAGCCCATGTGCTGGAAGACCAATGAATGATGCTCCCCATGCAAGCTTGGGAAAGAGTTGGATCCAGTGGGGCAGCAACTGCGCAGCTATCACCCCATGCAGAAAGCCCTGGGAGCACTGGCACTGCCAGTGTGAAGGAAAGGACTGGGCCCCTCCACAGCTCAGGGGCTGCATGGCCTGGTGGTAACTACCATGGGCAGGCTGTGCTGAGGGGAAAAAAAAAGTGATAGGAGTCCTGACCCTTTTTTTTTCTGCACAGCCTTCCCACCTCTCCCATGGCCAGAGCATGAGCTGCCAATAAGTTCTGAGCTGCAGCGGGCCCCCGATGTTCCCTCCACAGTGGCAGCACTCCCCAGGGCTACCTGGGTGGGCATCTAGTGGGCAGGTGCTGCCTCAGATTGTAGGCAGCACCCAGCCTGATCCAACTGTTCCCTGCACCTGAACTGAGGCAGCACCTGCCCGCTAGCACTCTGCTTCGACAGCCGCAGGAGGCACCACCACCGCAGAAGAAAGGACCACAGTCCTTTGCAGCTGAGGAGTTGCTTCACCCACCAGCAGCTTGCCTTCTGGCTGCAGGAAATGCAGGCAGGCTCCATGAAGAAAAAAAAAAAGATCAGGTCTCTCACTGCTTCTGCCTTCAGCCCACGTCTCCCATAGCAGGGGTTGGGGGCAAGCTGTCAAAGGCTGCAATGTTACCAATAGCTACATTGCAAACTAAACTACATGTAGATGTGGTTTAGTTTGCAACTTAGCAAACTCGTTTAATCACAAAACCCCCCTGCACATGTACAATGTGACTCAAGTAAACTGCATTAATGGCCAATTTGCATCATGTGTACAAGTGCCCTTCGACTTCAGGGACTTGATTTTTGTTTCTGCACCTAGTACCAATAGTGCCCCTTAGCAACCATCTGAGCTGCAATACTAGATCATCTGATTCTGCCTGTTGCCCCTTGTGACCTTGATGGTGATCATCTTCTCTTCACCCCAGATTATGATGAGGTCCAACACCTCACTGCAAGTTCAGTTTGATGTCTGCCTGATAAGGTCCAGAGGGGATATCCTTTGGCTCATTCTCTGCCTCTAGTTGCCACTGGTTGATGGAAGTTGCTTACACATGAATGCTTAAGCTAATGGGCCATGTGCAAAGTGTCCTGAGGTCATACCTCCTTGTGGGGTGGGAGGGTTACACCCCCTGGGGACAAGAGGGAGAGTACCACTCCCTTGGCAGTAGAATTTAAAAGTAGAAAGATTTTTCCACAGTGCAGGAGGAAAGGAGAGGGAATGGTGCATCCTAGGATTCTGGAGAACTGAAATTGGATTGTTTTCTTACATTACTGTAACACATTCTGGGTAATGTAGCACAAAAATAAACTTTGCCTGAAAAGATGTAACTTTGAGATGCCTAGAGGACAGTTAGCACTAGGTTTCATGTTTTACATGTTTAACATGCAGACACTCCCATATTAAGAATTCTTAGTATAGCCTAAAACTAATATGTAACACCTTTATAGTTAATGTCAGTATTAGTTTATGTTCCCAATCAATGGATAGACCATGTATACAGAGTCAATGTATTGCTGTTCCTACTTCTAATTTAGTTTACTTAGGTAGAAGCTTACGTTTTTAAATCCAGAGGTCCAGGTTTAATGACTTCAAAAGATTCATAGATTCTAGGGTCAGAAGGGACCTCAGTGGGCCATCTATTCTGCCCCCCTGCCCCTGGCAGGAAAAAAAAGGTCACCAAACTGGGGCCATGTGAACCCAGCCAGGTGCCTGTCCAGTCTCCTCTTGAAGACCCCCAAGGATGGGGTGAGCACCACCTCCCTTGGACCCCTATTCCAGATCCTGACAACCCTGAAGAACTTTTTTCTAATGTCCAGTCTAAACCTTCTCTCCAGTAGCTTATGGCCATTGTTACTTGTTGTTCCAGGGGATGCCCTGGTAAACAGATCATTGCCTACTTCATGTTGCTCTCCCATTGAATTTGTACACCACCACAAGGTTCCCCCACAGCCTTCTTTTGGAGAGGCTGAAAAGGTTCAGGTCCCTTAGTCTTTCCTTGTAGGGCCTTTCCTGCAGGCCTCTAATCAGAGGAGTGGCTCATCTTTGGACCCTCTCCAGGTTGTCCACATCCTGCTTGAACTGCGGTGTCCAGAACTGGACACAGCACTCCAGCTGCGGCCTGACCAATGCTGCATAGAGAGGGAGAATCACCTCCTGGGACCTGTTTGTGAAGCACCTACGGATGCAGGACAAGGTGCGATTGGCTCTGCTGACTGCTTCATCACATTGATGACTCATGTTCAACCTGGAGTCAACAGTGACTCCAAGATCTCTTTCTACCTCAGTGGTGCTAAGAAGGTTCCCCCCTAGCCTATAGGTATGATGGCAGTTATTTCTCCCCAGATGCAGCACCTTGCACTTGTCCTTATTGAATTGCATCCTGTTTCTGCCCACTTCCCAAACCTGTCTAGGTTAGCCTGGATCTGGTTCCTCCTCTCCAGGGTGTTATCTTCACCCCATATTTTTGTGTCATTCATGAATTTCAACAGGGTGCTTCCCACCCCCTCATCCAGATCACTGATGAATATGTTGAACAGTGCCAGCCCCAGAACTGAGCCCTGAGGGACTCCACTGCATGCATCTTTCCAGGTTGACATCGACCCATCCACCACCACTCCCTGAGTGCAACCCTTGAGCCAGTTTGCTACCCAGTCTACTGTATAATCATCCAAGGCAAATCTCCTCAGTTTATGTATAAGGATGGTATCAGATACCGTGTCAAAGGCCATCTTGAAGTCCAGATAGATAACATCTACCTTGACTCCTGCATCTAAATATTTGGTGGCCTTGTCATAAAAAGAAACTAGGTTAGTCGGGCAGGACCTGCCTTCTATAAACCCATGTTGGTTACCCCTCTGCATCACATTAGCCAGCGGGCTCCCACAGATATGTTCCTTGATAATTTTTTCTAGGATTTTCCCAGGGATAGAGGTAAGACTGACTGGTTTATAGTTCCCCGGATCCTTCTTCCTCCCCTTCTTAAATATTGGGGCAACATTGGCCCTCTTCCAATCCTCTGGAATTCAGAAAATCTAGCTAGATTTACACCTGAATGGCTCCTTTCATGATTGTGAGAACTCTCAAAAAGAGAAGTGTCAGGCAATAACTCACTGCTGTTCCAGCTTCAATCATGTGGAGTTTTACAGGGTTTCATTTTTATTCCTTTCTTCTACTTTGCATATGAATATATGTGCATATACATACTTATCAGTCCAAACTGCATTTTCCAAACAGCATTACTTAGAAAAAACAGCTCTACTACACATCTCACTGTAGAAACAATAGATGACTTCAGGCAATGGTGCAGGAAGCAAACAGTGAATATTTATAGTTTTGGCCATGAATGCTAATTATATTCTAGACTGATGATACATGTCCACTGAACCTTTGCAATGAGTCAATGGTCAGTTAACTTGCCATATAAGCAACATTAGTCCTACTCTTCTTGATTCAAAAATTATGTTCTATAATGTTATAGCTGTACTGTATGGCATACTGCCTGCGGAGTGTTATCAGCACTCCAGGGTACAATGTTTATATTATCTGTTTTAGTTAAAATAGACAGTATTATTTAAGAAAAAAAATTTAAAAACCAAACAATACAAAATCTATCCAATTTGTTTACTACTACTTTAAGAACAGAATGCAAAATGTGCACTTAAGATCTTATACAATTCCTTACACAGTAGAAGTTAAGATATGCAAATGAATCTGTGGAGTCATTCATTGTAAATTAGTAGCTTACATATATCTCTATTTCAAAAAGGCATGACAACTGTCATTCATTCTTAAGTTCTTAATTAGTTGCTTATAAGACAACAGACATCAATATTATTTACTTGTATATTGTCTTTTCCTAACTTCCATAATGATACCAACTTTCTGCTTGTGATGATTATAATCAATGATGGAAAAATCAGAACCTGTTTCAACCCGGTCAAAAAAAAAAAAAAAAGGCTCATTACACTCCATCAATAAATCATTAGCTAATTAATAGCAAAATAGAAAAAAAGGCTCAGAGCTTTGTCAGTGTTGGGAAAATAAAGGTCAATCCCATTCCTAAATCTGCTGAGTGTTGTGAATACTGACAGGTTTATTGCCAGCAATACAGGGTAAGATGATTCAGCAGGCAGGTTTAGCTGTAGATTTAAAATTAATGCTTCAAAATGTTAGAAGTTCTCTTTAAGGATCATGGCTCCATAAGGGATTAGTTGAAACAGGAAACAAAGTTTACATGTGTTTATATTTAACTGTATAAAATAATGTACATAAAATGATTTCTTGAACCTAAGGATTCTGTTTGTTCCTGGAATCAAGAACTGTCTTCTGTAGCTAAGGCAGAGTTATCCTCCAACAGCTCAAATAATTAGTAGGTATCAGCGGCAAATAAAATAAAAAATAGGGGGCAAGTTACAGTATACTAGTATACTATACAGACAAGATCTTTAATGTCCCCACCAACTGAAATCCAACCAACCATCTTGTTGGACTAAGTTATAACCTGAAATTGATGGATGTTCTCAGCATTTCCAATGATCATGTGTCTTAAGAGATAACCAGGTTGGAGTCTGACTGGATACATTAATTTGACAGTGATGAGTCTTAAAATAATTTGGAATACATTTATATATGAAAGAGAGAAACAGAAGGGAAGGTAGAGATGTATCTTATAGATTAACTGAATCAGAGACGAGTGAGACACCTCCTTCCTGGGCTGTCTGATTCTGCTGAGTGGAACTGGCCAACTTTGCTAGCATCAACTCTTGTTATGCTTCCTGAATCTCTTGAGCTTCTACTTGATGTTGCAATCCCTGGGCTAGCTGGGCCAGGAGCTTCAGTGTCTGCTGCTCTGCTGTCTGCCATATGGCCAGCACTTGTAACCAGTCCTCCAGCTTCTCATTGGGCTCAGGGGTTCTCCTTTCTTCTTGCATAAGCCATCATCTTATGGCATATATGGCCTTTGGAATTTTCATGGCCAATGCACCACTGTAACAGGTTAAGCAACTGAGGATCATATAGAAGAGACAGGACAGAGAGGAAATATGGGGGAGGTTGTGCTCTATGTCAAAGAGCAACTCATATCATCAAGGATTAGCTTTGGGTTAGAGGAGGGTCAGGTGGAGACACTATGGGTCAAATTATAAGGGGGGCATGGTGAAAGGGATCTTATGGTGGGTGTCTACTACAGACCACCCAACCAGGGGTAAGAGCTGGACTGGGACTTCTCTGGTCAGCTTATGGAGGTGGTTAGGTCAAGGGATATCATCATCATGAGTGACCTAAACTACCCAGATATTTGCTGGGAGGAGCAGACAGTCAGGTCTGACCGCTCGCATAGGTTCCTGGCTGTATTACAGGACCTTCACTTTATCCAGGAGGTACAGAGCCCCACTGGGGTAATGCCTTGCAACAGCAATCATCACCTGCTAGAATTCACTATCCAATGCAGGTGTCAAGGGCTTATAGCAAGACTAAAGCTCTTGACTTCAGAAGGGCCAACTTCAATGAGCTTCAGAGATTAGTGGGGGAGGCACTGAGGTCCCAGAAGGTAGAGGAGATGGGAGTCCATGAGGGATGGTCATACCTTATGGGGGCAAACCTCCAGGCCCAAACGGTAACAGTCCCTGAGTGAAGCAAGGTGGGTAAGAGAACTCAGAAACCCCCATGGCTCAGCAAGGGCATTCAGGAATGCCTGAGGCCTAAAAGGATGGTGTACAACAAGTGGAAGGGAGGGGCTATCACCAAGAAGGAGTACTCCTCCTCAGCTCATGAGTCTAGGAGGGTTATTAGGAAAGCCAAGGAAGAGATGGAACTCAGGCTAGCATCCAGGATTAAGGACAACAAAAAGTCCTTTTTCAAGTACATTGGGAGTACAAGTACAATGCAGTGCAGATGTAGTTAGGGATCTTCTGGAAGGGCTGGACATTTTTAAAGCTGCAGGTCCAGATGTCCTCCACCCAAGGGTCATTGCGGAGCCCTTGGCCTAGCTGTATGAGCATTTGTGGTAATCTGGCCAGGTTCCAGGGGATTGGAAACTAGCTAATGTGGTCCCCATTTTTAAGAAAGGGAGGAAGGAGGACCCAGGTAACTATAGGCCCATAAGCTTCACTTCGGTCCTCAGGAAGATCTTGGAGAAAATCATCAAGGAGAACATCTGTGGGGGGCCAGCAGGGGAGATCATGCTCAGGGGCAACCAGCATAGGTTCATCAAAGGCAGGTCCTGCCTGACCAACCTGATTGCCTTTTATGACCAGGTAACTAAATCCTTGGATAATGGTGTTGCCGTGGACGTAGTCTTTCTAGACTTTAAGAAGGCCTTTGACGCTGTCTCTCACCCCATTCTCATTAATATATTAAGTGACTGTGGCATTGATGCCTACACAGTTGGATGGGTAAAAAACTGGCTGATGGGGCACACCCAGAGAGTAGTGGTAGATGGGTCGTACTCAACCTGGTGAGATGTGAGCAGTGGGGTCCCCCAGAGCTTGGTCCTTGGGCCAGCACTGTTTAACGTCTTTATCAGTGACTTGGATGAGGAGGTTGAAAGCACATTGTCCAAGGTTGCTAATGACACTAAGAAGTGGGGTGAGGTAGGCACACTTGAAGGGAGAGAGAGGCTGCAACTAGATTTAGACAGACTAC
>NW_017728993.1:75200904-75207858 GCF_001723915.1 Gavialis gangeticus
GTTAGATGATCACCTGTCTGGGGTCTTGTGAACCCAGCATTCATTCCTGCCTGTGGTAGGGAGTCAGGCTAGATGATCTGTTCAGGTTCCTCCTGACCCTAACTACTAAGAAACTATGAAAACTATGATGGCCCCCAAACATCACCTCATCCCTTCCAGTCTCTCTTTCTCCCCTGTCTCACAAGTTCCCACCTTGCTTTCTCACCTGCCATATCTTGATGGAAACTTAATGAAAGCAAGACTGCCCTCAGAGACAAGCCTAAGGTGCTTCCCCTTCCTCAGTGGTCAACTCCCCCAACCTTGCTTGCCTTAAGGGCTTCTGTCATGACCTCCAGCAGTCCCCATAGTCACACCCATGCCTTGCAGATGTTATGTGTCATGACTTCAGTGGAACACTTATCCCACATAGCCATCAGCACACTTCAGGTCTTTATTCCTTTGCTGGGGCTTTAGCCTTCCCAGCTTTCTGCACCATTGTTCTAGCTGGTTCCTTAGTCAATGCCCACTGCTCTGGACCTGACTTCTGGGCTTCAACCATTATCTTGCCCTCTGGGGCTTTTATCTCTGCCTTGCTCAGGCTCCAGGTTCTTTTACACTAAGTGCTGCCCCTCTCTGAGCTATCCCTGGTCCTTCTTGGGCTCTGAGCCCCCCTGGTCCTCATCTGTGCCTTGAGCCTGACCCCTAACAAGGCTGAAGGAAATCACATGCCACTAATGGGTCCACCAAGCCACATCTTTCTAGTCCCAAAAAACCCACCAGTTAACCTGAATACAAATTTAAGCCTTCATGGCAGCAACACAAACCCCCAGCCCACTGGCTGCCTACCACACTTCTTCCAGGCACCGAATCAGGTCCCTCTGGTTGCACTCCCAAAGGTGCCTGCTAGGCAGTCATCTCACAACAAGGCTTACTCACCATGCTGCATCTAAATCCCTGCTCTGGCTCTAGTTCTGGCTTATATACTACTGAAGGCCTACCCCTTTCTGGTCACGTGCCTTCCCTGTCAGCTGACTCGTTCATATGGCTGTTTCATAAACCTTAGCCCCTCCTCTTCTGTTTGCCTGTGTCTGTGCTACAAAAACCATGCTCTTAAAGGGCCCATGCCACTTTCTAGTAACAGGGCAAGGGTTTACATGGAGCAATATACATAAACTGCATGTGTTACTGCTAGAAATAGGAAGATTATTATCTTACCAACTATCTTTCCATGGAATTCCAGCTATTGGTATACAGACTGGTCCATGAGCATTGTTTTGACATATATGACCTATTGGCTATTCATATCCTAATCTAACTGGAGTGACATCAAATCTATCAAAAACTAATATCCTGAACTTTATCTGGGATTGTCAATTTACAAGTACCATGGGCTGATTGTGAAAAATATCCTTTTTGGGCAGTTAAAATAAGGAAACCTTTTCCTCTTAGGTCATATGAAGGCTCTCATCTCTGCATGTGCAGAGCTGACATCAATAAATAGTCTATGAAGCTACAGCATGTATAACAGCTACAGTATCATCACTAGAGGGTTGTCTGAAGTTCTGAGAAGAGAATTCTATTCTATGCAGCTCTAATATGTTGCTCAGTGCTAAAAGTGGTCAAAATAGGGAAACAAAACACAATGCAAAATTAACTTTAATAATTCTACATAAAATTCCTTTAAGTGGGTGTCAATAGGATGTATGTCTCATATAGTTTATGATACCAGAGTGTGTACTTCACTAGTCTTCAGTGAATGCTAGAGTATACTTAGATTCAAGGTGTACTGAGTTTAAGTGCTTCACGGAATTAATTTAGAACAACTTTATCCCCAAGTCTCACTTTGTATTAAACAAAAATGAAGTATCATAAAGTAAGTACCAAATATTATAGAGCTGCTAAGTTATTAAACCATTCATATAAGTGGACACAAAATAGTGAGTAATGGCTCACCCACTGACTCCGGGTGCTCATTCTCTCACTTAACCACAAAAAGCCCTTTGCAACATGCTATGGCCACCTTCAACCAAAAAGACACTTTAATGTGTTAACACAAAAAAACCCTAAGTATAATGGGTGATGTTTTTTTAAAAACACACCCAAAAACTTAATAAATATAAACTGTATGCAAATCAAATTAATTCTGACTTTCACTAGACAATTCCACCTGGGCAGCATTATCTTCACCATCCACCTTATAGCCTCATTTTAACCCCTTGGCTGCATGCACACATCCAAATGATCTGGGATAATTCTGGTTTTGTTTAACTGGTAGATAGTCTTTCCCAAAGATCCCAGAACAGACATTTGAATTCTAAGCCCCTGAAGAGCAGAGAGCTTGCAGTGCTGACACTGCTCACTCAGAAGGTGCCCATGAACACATCTCAGCATTCTCTGTAGGGTCTGTGTCTCCCTGGAGATAGATGGCAGCAGTGCCCAGGGCAGCCCTGATTAGCCGACCCATTCTGCTCATAGTCAACCTGTGTTTTCCTGCAGCACAATATGGGGGAATTGTGAAAGATGGATGTTCTGCTCCCTGCTTGGCTGAAGCAGTAGAATTCAGCCTGAGCAACATGCTATTTCCATGAAGGGAGGGATGGGGGGAAGAAGAAGGGCTGAAACAAAGCACCCTGGGGTGTTGGGGACAGTTACGTGGCTTCTCTTTGAAGGGGACATGTACAGGCATTAACTCTAGCAGGAGAAACTCTCCAGGAAATGCTTTAAACCTGGTTGTTTCCAGGTTATTTGTCTCCTGCAGTGACCATTTTTGCTCTGAGAGAAGACTCCTGAACAACTATGTTGTTGTAGTTTCTAATGAAAGAGCAGCGACTTGTTAAGTCCCTAATGCTCAATAACATCTAACGAGAAAAACACGATATGCCAAGACATAACACAGGGGTGGGCAAAGTGGCGGATCTGGCTAGCACTTGGACTCCATTTACCAGCAGCCCCTGCCTACATGGCTGGAGTCAGTCTCCGTGGAGACCCCAGACACTGTATTGTGATAGCACAAGGCTGTGGTTTCCATGGAGACTGGCCCCAGCCACACTGGCAAGGCATGCAGCAGGGCAGGGTAGGGGGCTACTACCTGCAGGCAGCAGTGTTCAGGCAGCAGATCATGGCACTGCCCCAACTTGGGACCATGCTGTCACTGCTACAAGAAGCCGGAGCAGAGCCATGATTCATTGCCTTCATGTCCCTGCCTGGAAGGGGCAAGTGGGAGATCATGGCTCTGCTCTGGCCCCAGACCAAGCTGCCCCCACTACAAGATCCCAGTGGCTCTGGAGCAGCCCCCTGCTGTGCACCCTGCCAGCGCAGCTGAAGGCCAGACTTTTCCTGTCCCTGACATAATAGGTCTAGACTGATATATTTTTAAATGTCCCATTCATTAAAATTGCCTGGACACAGATTTTCTCTCTTCCCTCAATATTTATTGTTTTACCTGCTTTGATAAAAGAATTTATTTAATAATGGGATCAGAAGTCCCTGTTTTTAACAGAAGAATTAGGATTTCATTAACTAAACCTAGTGAGACTACCTTCATTTCCTTTGCTGACATGCCAGCATATTCATTTTTAAACAATATCTTTCAATCATTCACAGATAATAATCCTAGTTCTTTTAGGGCAAATTATCATGAAAGGAATATAGATCGTATATGCAAAGGTATTTAGGCATTTAAGGATGCAGATAAGTGTGTAATAGAATTTTTAAAAGAATCTAAGCAACCTTTAAGCACTTCTATAAATCCCACTAGTTTTCCATCAGCAGCTGAACAGATTTTCAGAAACTGAATGTTATACTTTCTAAATAAAGTGTGAGTGCCTAATTCTCTACTATCTGTACAAAATAGAAATCAGTGGTTCAAATTCACTATTCCTATTCAGTTAATTTTTCCTAGCCAAGCAAAACTTTCACTACAACAGGAATTCTACATCAGATATGGGCAGAGTTACAGTCACCCTGTAGGGTTTGGCCTTAGAAATAAGTTAACAAGGAAAGAAAATGCTAAGCACAGAAAATATTATGTAAGTGAAAATGTGTGCATGGTTAGGAGTTGAAACTATTCAGTATTGGCTTAATTCTGCTCTCACTCAATGGGAGTAATTATGCTAATGATGAGTGCTGAAAATCTCAGTACTAGGATTTTTCCAATGTGCTAAATTCTTACAAACCAATTCAGAGACCAACAGCTTACTTGTATGGTTCTCTCAGGTGTGGTAAGAAGAACTTGCTAACTAATAGGTGCCAGCTGAAGTTTTTCATAGGCAGAAAGTGGGGTGGAATTATGGAAAAAAATAAGAATAAAGGAGTATTTTCTGTGGGCCCTGCACTGGACATAGAGAACGGAAACAGAGCATTAAAGGAACATTTCACTCTTCCTGCCTATGGCCTCACAGAGAAATTAAACATAGATAAAGTTTGAAAGATTCAAAATGTCTGTGATTGCTGCAATATCCTGCCATATAGTGCAATCCAAGAACCAACTGCCAGAGCAAGCACATAGATCACCATTTTGAGAAAACGTATAAGCCTACCACTATATATGGATAATTTTTGCCGGTGAAAATTCTGTTCAGGTGTGCACACTGGAATAAAATATGTATATCTAGAAAGAATATCTCTATAATGAATTCATAGGAGAAATCACAACCCAAAGTTACCAAGCAAATGACACTTGAACTTACAGCAGGTATGTTCTATATTAAAGTCATAGTTTTAGTAGAGGACCAAAAAAGTTATTTTTTAGATGAACACACTTAAAATATCTGCTTACACAAATATTTATTTTCTCAGAAAATTCATAAAAATATCAATATTTCTATTTTGCTAATCTATGGGAACAAAAAAGACTATTAGAATCAATGCAAGGACTTAACACATAATTATGGAGTCAGGACACTTTGCCAACTTCTTCAGAATGGATTCTTGGAAGAAACAGACATTTTTTAACTTAATTGAATACTGGTTATGTTCAGGGATGTATAACTCCTTCAAAATGTAGTTCACAAGACTTCAGTAAATTGAGTCTTGTGGCTGGTTTTATAGGAGCTGAACAAGTCACCCCTTACAGACTCACCTGGAAATTAGAGTAGCCCTCCAATTATCCTTTCCTTTCATGTGATCCTTTTTCTAACGTCACTGACTATTCCCTGCACCAAACACCTAGGCATCCTCATATCTTACATAGATTTATGGAGGATGCGGTTCCAAAGAATGATGAATGGAGCCAGGAATCAACTGTCGTATCAGGAGGAATGAAGGGAAAATGGCTAGGGAAGGATGTATGTAAAAAGAACCATGTAAGTGCTTGCCATAACTTTGTACATAAACATGTCCTTGCAACCAATAAGCTACCCACTCCTCATTTATAGTAAATCTCGGGTCTACTTTTTGACAAGTTGCAGTTAGGTTACAAATAAAATTCATGTTCCAAATTAGTTTTTTGTTTAGAATGCAGATCAGAATGCCTTTGGTAAAAGGTTAAAGATATGGCATTTATAACAGGCCATCAAGTCAGGCAGAATTGGATGTCACACTCTCCAAAGAGATGAGAAAATTATGGAAAAGCTATGAGATGGTACTGATAGGAAACTTCAATTTTCTGGACATCTGTTGGAAGAACGAGACACCCAAACATATACAATGTTGAGCCAGTTCCTAACTTGTGTGAAGGACAACTTTTTGTTCCAGAAAGTCAAGGATACAACAAAGGGATCATCTATCTTGGATCTTGTCCTGAACAAAAGGTAAAAATGGTAGAGGATATAAAGATGATGGGAAATTAAGGAAGAAACAACTATAATATGACAGAATTCCATATCCTGAGAAGGGAAAAGCCTGGACGCTAGGACACTAGATTTCAAAACAGCAGATTTCAACCAACTCAAGGAGTTAATAGGCAGGGTGCCCTAGGAAGACAAGCTGAAAAATTAAGGTGCCCAGGACAGCTAGCTATTCCTATGTTCTGTTATGGGTATTTCCTTGATTTTGGGTTTTGCTGGTTGCCGCATGGGGCAGGACAGAATTATTTCCCTTCCTGCTGTTACTTGTCACAAGCTTTTTTTAAAATCTTCCTCAGAAGAATTGGATGTCGGCTGCACCCAAGACTGGGGATTTTGTCTGGGATGTGTCAGTGCTTCTGCTGGGACTTAAACCCAGAGTTTTCTGGCTAGAGAGTCTTGGGTACAGACTAATTTCTCAGGATCATACTAATCACCATGTTTCACGTCGGGAAGGAATTTTACCCCACGGTCAGATTAGTATTATTTGTGGAGGTTTTTTCCTTCCTGTCAGGACTAAACTAAGTGAGGCTTATGTGCTGCAGCCTGAATAACTGGGCCAGCTGAACCCAATGAACTAAACAGGGCCATCTCAGCCCAAGTCTGCAGAGGCACGACTGAGTGATACTTCTGCCCTGCAGCCAGAGCAACTGAGTCTATCAAACTAACCAGTGCCAAATGAGCCCTCTGATGGGCTCTGGGTTAGCTCTTACCTCTCCAGCACCTTAGCCCTGTTGCACAACTTGTTGGTCTCTAGTCCTTGTGCAGTGCCTGTCCTGGTTACTCCTCTGACTCCCTGATTCCTGGTTAACTCTCCATTCCAACTCAGTGTCTGGATTTCAGATTGACTTTAGCTTGCTTTCTAGCCTCTGATTCTTGGTTAACCTTCTGACTCAGCGTTCTGACTTCAGTTTGACATCAGCTTGCTTCCTAATCTCTGATCCCTGGGTAGCCCTCCAGCAGCGGTGGCCTTAGGGCTGTTGGGGCCCTGGCAAGAGTTACTTGGGGTCCCTTAGAAGCTTAATTTTGATGACCTATAAGCAAGTTGGACATTTTCAATTTCAATTTCACTTTGCCCTATCCATGAAACTACAATGAAAGAATCTTAATATAATATTGATAATAAAAATATTCAGTGTAATTAATTTTTATTTTTATAAAATGTGGGGCCCCTGGCAGTGACCTGGTTTGC
>NW_017728993.1:75212858-75213455 GCF_001723915.1 Gavialis gangeticus
ACAATGAAAGAATCTTAATATAATATTGATAATAAAAATATTCAGTGTAATTAATTTTTATTTTTATAAAATGTGGGGCCCCTGGCAGTGACCTGGTTTGCCCTCCCCTAAGGTCTCTACTGCCTACAGTTTGGTTTTGGACTCTGGACTTCAGCCTCTCCTCTTCAGCTTGGAACTAGAGTTGCCCTTGGTTGCTTCCCACCCATGGTTCATCCTTGCAACCCCTATGGTCCTCACTCCCACTTCCACTCACTAGATCTGACAGCCACATGAACTGTGACAACTTCTTTTTTAGCAGTGGGCATAGCCCTCTTCCTGGGGTCTCTCAAGTATTTTAATAACTTTTGCAACAGCAGAACATTGGCCACTGTGTTTCCCATGCTTTACTTGTAGCAGATCAGGGTGTTATGTCTTGTTGTCATGTCTGCGTTGACTGTGTAGTTTTGCCAGGAGTTTAAACAATGGATTTATGTATGATAGTTTGAATAGTTATGCTAGCATTTTAGAAGCACAGCAGTTTTATTTACTTAGATTAAGACAGAAACCAATGGGAACGAGAAACATGCTTGGATGGGATGGGCTCCACCTTTCCCCTAA
>NW_017728993.1:75213466-75215281 GCF_001723915.1 Gavialis gangeticus
CTCCTGGAGCTCCCTCACCTGCGCCTCCAGGGCCCTAAAGCGGGGGCCTGCAGGACAGGTGTGGGGGTCCCCATTCCCTGCCCCCACAGGCCTTGCTGGGCAGCTCCCGCAGGCCATGGGGTTGGGGGACGCCAGCCCCCCTGTGGGCTCCATCTGGGTGGAGGCCTCAGACGAGCCCCGGGAAGGCTGTGCCCCCCAGGCAGGGGCCCTGGCAGCACTCCGTGTCGACACCATCGTAGGAGTTGCTGAGTTTCTAGCTGAGTTTGGTTCCTCCGCCCCGCGCTAGCAGGAGTCAGCCTCTGGGTCCCTCCTGCTCACCCTCTGGCGCAAATGCCGACGCAAACGCCTGCACGCTCTTACAGACCGTGCCTGTTTGCGTGCTCTGTTCATGCGGCTTGGGAGCATGGCTCCCTACCGGCTCAGCTAAGAGGGATCCGGGGGGCTTCCCCTCTGGATCCGGCTCAGCTGCATCGGTCCCTCTGCCCCACTTACCTTAGGGGGATCAGGTTTTCCGTTTCCCAAGGAAAAAAAATGGAGTAAACTGCAGATTTTACCTTTTACCAGAGGCAAACACAGATTTCTCATTTTACCAGAGAAACCAGATCATGCAGGTTTGTAATGAGACCTCTGCAGGCTGGCAGAGTTCCAACCTGCAGGAGGCTGGGACAGAGCGGGAGGAGGGCAGTCATGTAGAGGGCACCATGTGCATGTATATGTACATGGCCACCAGGCAGCCTAGAGAACAGTTCCTGCAGGTAAGGTAGGGCAGGGGTTGAATTGAGGCCCCCATAGGGAGGGAGGGAATTGGGCAGGACTGGGGCTGGGGCTTCTGCCCAGCCAAGCAGTCCCTAGGGCTTGGGAAGGCTGGAGTTGCAATGCATAGCCACAGGACCCCAGTGGGGAGTGGGTCAGAGTTGTGGCTGGCTCATCCAGGGGCCAGAGAGGTAGGGGGGTAGGGCCAGCTCCCCACTACTACATATACTCCTAGGGGATAGGAGGGACCTGTAGTCCCCAGATCCATGCATGGGGTTGGGGGTGGGGTGGGGTGGGCTGCCTACTGTGGGCTCAGGCACAGGGGCTACTCCCTGCTGCGGCAAGCACTCCTGGGGGACATTTGTCCCCCACATCTGTGTGCGGGGTGGGGGCTGTATGCTGCCCACTTCAGGCTCATGCTCCCCACCCTGCTGCCTTCTCCCAGGGTTCCGCAGCCCAGCATGTGTAACCTGGCACTGCAGGGAACAGCAGAACCACACAGGAAGCTACCTGCCTCTGCAAGTTCTGTGCTACGTGTGTCCCCTGTGTGCAACCCCATGCTACTGCCCCCGCTGGAGCCGTGTAGGCAGGGGACACCTCTCCAAGGCAGTGCGGAGGTTGCAGCAGGAAGCAGCTTCCTGGGTAGCTCCACTGTTCCCTGCAGCACTGGGTCACTCACGCTGGGCTGTGGAGGCACTGGGGGAGGGCATCAGGGCAGGAGTCTGCAGTGGGCAGCACACAGCACCTGCCTTGTACATGGATATGCAGGGCATGAGTCTGCCTGCCCCCTGGGAGTGTGCACCATAACAGAGATCTACCCCCACCCTGCACAAGCCCACAGCAGGTGTGGGGGGAGAGTCAGGCTCCACTCTACTGCAGCAGTCGCCACCTACTGCTAGGGGCAGAAGGGTGCAGACCCAGGTCCCTGGCCCCATAGCCCTGGCAGCTGGGGCCCCCCTCTGTCAGGGCCTGGGGAACATGAGCTGTGGCTGGGGGGTGAGGGGCACCAGCAGAGTGGAGGGGTTGGGGGCAGGAAGTGAGGGGCAGGAGCAGGGCTGGGGG